>NC_135841.1:2337500-2577500 GCF_029677425.1 Wolffia australiana | reverse complement strand
ACCTTTCCTTGTTTTAAACACTGCATCATTCATTGATTACATTACATTCAGGTTATCCCCTTGTGGTGCAGTACGATCGATGAATCTGTCAAAATTTTATTCCATCACGGCTTCCTAAGCTCAGAGAATGATAATTTTTGCTTTTGCCATGGGCTCCATCATCTCACTCATCACGCAATCTCTAAGTTTCTAGATTTTAAGTTTGCCCTCTCTCCGGTTTAAACAGGTGAATGGACAATATTTTTGTAGGCAGCCGGTGATCGTTCCTTCGAATGGGCATAATGCGTGCAGTGATATTTGTTTTGCAATTTACCATTACTCTCGTAATATGCATTTTATCAAAATTCGTAATCACGGGCCATAAAAGGATCCCATATATCTTCTCTATCAAAATTCGTGCTAACAACGAACGGACGTTTAGATGGATGCAGGAATGGGCGTCGGGCCATAGGGGCAGAACTCCCATGAGGAGATTGCCTGGCCGGCCAACACGCCTTGCGCGACAAACACTAGGATGCTAAGGGGCGGTCATTCAGACATGGAAGAGCTTATAAGATGAATGGAGCTCCATGACAATAAGGCGAGGATGCTCACCACCATTTTCTAAAAATTGCAAGAACATCATCCCATGGGCATTTAATACGGAGGTGGTTTCCAAGAATGAAGTTGATGTAATGGGGGCCAGAGTTTAGAGGAGTATAGATTTCTATTTTGTTATGGGCTCCATTGTCTCATTCAGCACGCAATCTCTTGGTTTCCAGATTTTAAGTTTGCCCACTCTACGATACGAAGAGGTGAATGGACAATATTTGTGTAGGTGACCAACGATCGCTCCTCCAAATGGGCATAATGCATGAAATGACATTTGTTTCACAATTTATCGTTCCTTTGGTAATACTCATTTTATAGACATTATCCAGGATCTCACGATAAGAAGAGTAGCCCATATGTCTTCTTTATCCAGATTCGTGCTTATGCCAAATGTACGTTTCGACGGATGCAAGAATGGGCGCCGGGCCGGAGGGGCAGAACCCGCAAGAGGAGTGATAAGTTGAAATTCAAGTTGCTAACTTGGTCGTTGCTCAATTTTAAAACTTATGCAATAAAATTCTCATCATCTCATTTAGCTTAGTAATAATTTAGATGGCGAGTAAGATGTTAAACCATAGAGAGGAGTTTTTACTTAGATTGATTGATAATGTACGTCTTCTATGAATTCAATAGGTAGACTTGGCTATGTGACAGAATATTTGATTATCATAGACATGAACTCCTAATTCAGATGCTGAGGGATTAAGACTTTAATAATGAACCTTAGTTAAATATTCACACTACAATGAGAGAGCAAAATCTAGGATGGAAGATACTAACGGGTAACTCAAGTGTCTTAAGGTAAGGTTCATTATTCAGTGATATTGAACCTTAATAATGTGAATATTTAACTAAGGTTCATTAACGGGTATGTCAAGCGTTTTTGCCACTCGTCAAGCTCCAGGCGGAATGTATGGAGTCATGAGACAAGATTAGGCTGGGGAGCATCACTGAAGAAAGAGGTCCTAGATTTTGACTAAGGTTCCCTCTCTTTCTTCAGTCATGCTCCCCAGCCTAATCATAACTCATGACTCGATACATTCCGCTTGGAGCTTGGCGAGTTGCAAAAACATGAATATATATTCAAGTAGAGGAAGTAGTTTACAACGAAGAAGAAAATGTATCCCTTCTAAAACCCTTGATCTCCCCTTTTGTGTTCCTCTTTTCCTCTTTTTTTTAAACCACCCAGAGAATCCTAAAACAAATATCAAGGATTCCTGTTATGCTCCTTTCGATCGTCAGCCCCCTCGACTTCTCGTCTCCTGCTTTCTCTTTGACTTTCCCGCTTATCTTCTTTGCTCCCTGGCCGTAAGATTATCTTTTGCATGTCAGCTGTCATCACATTCACTCACGACTGAGTTTGGCTTCTAGGATTAGGCCACGTCATCATCTGTTCAATTTCCCTGCACAAAAAAAAATAAACAACATAACGCCACATCAGATGCTTGTATAAATTCGAAGTCAGCAATAGGTATTTGAATAAGTGCATCCGTGCTTGCCCCACGAATCGCCTCTCACGCGACCATTTCTAAGCCATGTCGATGCTTCTTTGGTGCTCCGTGTAGGCATTCTACCTAACGAACTTGCCACGCTACTCCCATGGACATAGACCCCCCTTTTGCATGAAACAGAAAAAAAATTGGAAAAAAATAATATCTAGCACATTCAAAATTTCACCTAATCCAGGACTAATTAACTTTCGGTTCTTTTCCAACCAATGACCGGTATGATAACAAAATTTTCAGATTTATTATAAGACTATATTCATAGAACTTCATAATACAGTCATTTTAATGCCAAGCATGATCATTCCTTATACCTAGCTAGTTTAGTAATATAATGAAAACTCCTGATACTTTATGCAAAAGTAGCCTAGTTATCCTCTAATAACTATTAATAAATGCCAATCATCATGCTTGTTTTCAAGTTATCATATACCCCCAACTTAACTCATTGCTAGTCCCTTAGCAATGTTTAAGAGATTGACTTTAGGGTCCATACTGGATTCTTTAGAGAACAAATGTAGTTGAGGAGTGAATTATCAGTTTACCAAATGTAGTTCCCCGTATGGTCATGAGGTAACTCCATAGCTAGGTCAACCTTCTTAGAGTTTATTGGGACTTGCTCAACGGCTAATGTTCAAAGCTTCCGCTTCAATTTTAATCGAGGTTGGGATCATCAATGGGTATGATGCTATGAGAACAACATGATTCTCACTCTCTCATTAAGTGGAATTAACTCCTCACTCGCTCTTCATGATGACTATTAATTCGCACAGACACGAGGCGACCTAGTGTATATAGACTCCCCCCAGCTCATCTTTCCCTCAGAGTGCATCATTAATTGTGTTCCTAGGTGTGTGATCATCCAAACAGACGGCTGAAAGAAAGAGTGATGGTAGTTATGGAAAAGGCTAAAATTTGTGTGTGAAAGGTGTATAATCTATAAGCAAAAGGTGGTTCCACTTATGAAAGCTATTATCCCAGGTGGTTTGCACGCATGGCTTGAGATGGCTAAGATGATTTTGCCCGAATACCAAGATTAAGCTGAGATGATAGATGTTGTAGATAGTGACATGCAATGATGAAAATAAAGGACCGGATACGTGGTAAAAAGGAATATGCATATAAAATGTCTTTTGTATCCTCTCTCTTTAAAAAAAAAAACATTTTATTATTATTTCTTTGTAACATTCTGAAAGATTCTTTTCTTTCTCTTGATTTTTTTTCAACATACTTAGAGATCATTTTTTCTCCTTTTTTTTTGCTCTCTTTTTTCTTGAAGTGAGGGTGAACATACAAGAAGGAACACGTCCTCCACATAAGCTAGGAATGCTTGTCATGGTGTGATGCGTGATTTCCATTTACAACTATTTCCCATGCTAATTGGCAATATGAACGTGTGTGCGCTGGATAAGTGAGCAGACTGTCCATCAATGGTTCATGGAGTGTTTTTAGTGGGTTAACATATGCATGAAAATATCTGGGATCTTAGAATGATCAGGGAGGCTGGAAAGGGGTGCTACACAATGGAGATCATGGAAGGCTTAATCATATAAAGTTGGGTGAATCAAAGAAGTTCTCGATGCACTCTTTCGGAGAGTTTGAGCGGTGAAGAGCCCATCCACTAAGTAGGTTCGGCCATCATCAGGGAAGGGGAGGTGCTCATTGCTCTTTTTTTCTCTTAGTCACTCTATATCCTCCTCATAGCACATCAACCCATTGAGTTCCCATTTTCCTCGATGCCTTGTTATTTTCCCGCCCCAAGAAGATCAACCACCAAATTCTCCATTGGAGGCTCTAGACCTCATGACCCCAATAGGCTCGTAGTAATAAATAAATGTTAATCCTTAACTGAGAAGATATCAAATTACATCATCTCCATGCAATCTTTATACCTCTAAGTTCTGAAAACTTATGATAAATCCCTGGGAACACCAATCAATCTGAAAGAGACATAACTAAATGTAGAAAGTAATAAAAGAAAATAAATGACGCAAGAATAGAGATAACAGAATGTGAAGAAACATAACCCAATCATGCAGGTTATAATGGCGCTATGGACCCAAGGAGTTCCTGTAAAAAAATATTTGTGGGTAGATGTAATGAGGGAGCTTCTACATAGGGTTTAAGCTGTTGGCCGTTGACTGTGAATTCGGCATTAGTTTTAGGATCAGACAGCTTGACCGCACTATGAAAACTTCAAGAATCTCAATAGGCCCATCCTACCTGCATTTTAATTTTCCTGGAAAAAACTTAAAGCGTGAACTATAAAGCCAAACTATTTGCCCTACGTCGAAGTTTCGTCGGTTGATGTGCATATCATGGAAAACTTTCATTTTGGGTACGTATATCTTTGAATTCTCGTAATCTTCATGCAAGAGTTCCTGAAGTTTGTGCAGCTGCAATAGACGTTTTTGTCCTGCATCATCTAATGATAGGTTAAGTTCCTGAATAGCCCAATACGCTTTATATTTGATTTCCACAGGAACGTGACAAGATTTCCCAAAAATTAGTCTATAGGTAGACATCCCTAATGGTCTTTTAAAGGCTGTTCCGTAAGCCCAAAATGCATTATATAGCCAATTTGACCAATCCTTTTCACTTGGCCTGATGATCTTCTTAATAATTTTCTTGATTTCTCTATTAGACACTTCTACTTGCTCGTTGCCTTGAGGGCGGTAAGGAGTAGTGATTCTATGGTGCACTCCATGCTTCTTCAAGAGGGAACGATTTGACCAATCCTTCGCAATTTATCATTCCTCTCGTAATATGATATTTATAAGACATCATCCAGGATCTCACGGGCCATAAGAGGAGCTCGTATGTCTTCTTTATCCAGATTCGTGCTTACGTTGAATGTATGTTTTGATGGATGAAGAATTGGCGTCAGGCCGTAGGGGCGGAACCCCCAAGAGGAGATTGACTGTCAGGCAGACAGGCCTTGGGTGACAAAGATTATGATGCTAAGGGGCTTCCATTATGACATGGAAAAGCTCTTCAGAAAGATGGAGCTCCACGACAAGAAGGCGACGATGCTCACCACTGATAACATGATAAATGAACCTATATTTTTATACATTTTAGATATTTTTAGTATTATTAATTTATAATTTATCATGCTATTATTTGAATAAACCAAATATTTATGCATTAGCTAGAAATTCCAACTTTTGCACATTATGATTATTTTTCACTAACTTCATTGACTTCTATGAAGTCAATCATTTTGATTACTGATGAGTATTTTATAGTTCCAAATGTGAAGAAATTTACAGGAATTAGAAGATATCATTCTTAGAAAATTGGAGGATTTTTGGGAGCTTAGTGATTATCTAAATGGGCTACAAATGATGAAACGGTATTGTGGGCTTTTAGAGGAGAGATCAGAGGGGCTTGGGCCACGATCTGACCTACCTATTGGGCCTGAAAACACCTTACACAAGAAACAAACTGGAAATTACAAGTCAAAGCTCGTAACCAATGGAGAAAAAGAGGCAAAATGGCAAGAAAAGAGAATAGTTAATGCCCAAAGGGATATTTTAGTAATTCTCACAATGTATAAATAGGTTTTTTCTCCCTCATTCTGGACGTGCTCTAGAAAGTGGCTGGCCAGCAGGACAACACATTTTTCAGAATCCAGGTTGTTCAACCTGCTTAATGTAAGTTTATTGAAGTTTTCTCTTGATCTCGTCTCTTGTTTGCATTGAAAAACGCTTGATCCTGGCGAAATATAAGGATCCATACTTGAGAGGAAGCATTGAGGGCTCAGTAAACTTGCATTGAGGCTTTAGGATCTTAGATTTCTACTTTCTCCATCATTTCCCATCCATTTACCCTTAAAATCCATCACTTTCCCACTCTAAACACTCATTTTCTCCACTTTCTCTCTCTAAAGTAGATTTTTTCTCTCACTAGACCATCCATATCCACATTACATCACCTCAGAATTTCATAAAAAATATCCTTCATCTACACCTCGAAGTTCCCTCTCAAACTCTCTCTACACTATCTCTTCATTTTCTCTCTCTATCTCTTCATTTTCTTTCTCTATCCTCTCATTTCGACATTTTATCTCTCTAAAAATTTTGTTTCTTACTCTAAAATATCTCCCTATGTCTCTCTATATCCTCAAGCATTCCCTACTTCGAACCCCAAAAAAATCGCATTAAAATATTATTTGTTATCTTTTCAAAACACAAGTTTATGTCTTCTAGCCGCCACCGTGCGGTGCCGTGCGGTGTTGTGCGGTGCGGTGCCATGCGATGCCCATGCGGCAGAGACAGCCCTCTGCCTGCCGGTCCGTGCGCAGCCAGTGCACACGACCGTAGGGCACAGGGTAGCCCTGTGCAGGACTTAGCCAAATCGGCTAAGTCCTGGCCATTGGGTTAAGCCCAATAAGGCTTAAGCCCAATTTGGCTAAGTCTTCACTTAGACAAATTGGGTTAACCTTAGTGGGCTGACCCACTAAGGCCAGCCCTCTACAGGCCAACCCAGGCCCGCCAGCCCATTTGACTTGCCGCCGCCGCCGCTCCAGCAATCGCCGGAGTAGGTAAATTTCATATTTTTAGTATTTAAAAATTATTAAAAAAATAGAAAAAATCAGAAAAATTAATTTCTGCATTGAAAAAAATCCGAAAAAATTTGGAAAAAATATAGAAAATTCATATAATCTAGTTAAAGTCGTTTTAACACCTAAAAAAATTCTATAAATATCTCTATCTCTCATTTTTGATACTTAAAGTTGTTTTTTTATGTAAATTAATTCCACAAAATTCTAAAAATATTTCTGATTAATTTGCTACGAGAAAATAGAAAAATTACTCTAAAATATTATTTTGTGTTTCTCCTTGTATTTTGGCTTAACTTAAATCATAGGAAATATGGAAAATTACCTAAATATTTAGAAAAATCCCAGGAAAAATTGTATTTTTCACGTTTAAAATCATCTTCTTCATCCCATGCTTGAGAAAAAATTCTGAAATTAAATTTCTGCCTTTCTTACTTGCCCTATATTAATTATAGAGTATTTAAGTTGAAAATTTTCGTAAATATTGTTGGCTAAGTCTGAATCAAAACAACGACATAAAACCCCTAAATTTGGACTTATCAACCACCGCTTTTCAGAATTGCATGAAGGTCAGGACACGGGCACTTAATACGAAGGTAGTTTCCCAAAATGAAGTCGCTGAACGGTAGCCTGAGTTTGGAGAATGATAGTTTTGCTTTTGCCATGGGCTCGACGGTCTCATTCATGATAAAATTTCTGGACTTTGAGATTTCAAGTTTGACTCTCTAAAGTTTGAACAAGTGAATGGATGTTATTTTTGTTGGCGACTGATGATCGTTCCTCCAAATAAGCATAACCCATGCAATGACATTTATCACTCCTCTCGTAATACACATTTAAGACAGCGTCCAGGATCTCACAAGCCATAAGAGGAGTCCATATGTCTTGTTCATGCAGATTTTCATACCCCGAACATACGTTTCGATGGATGCAAGGGCCGCCAGGCCGTAGGGGCGGAACCCCAAAGAGGAGATTGTCTGCCAAGCCGACTGTCCTTGGGCGACATACGATGTGATGCGAAGGGACATCCATTTAGACATAAAAGAGCTCATCACAAATGATGTAACACGATGAGCACCGGGATCGGATGGCTCGTGCTACACCACAGGACAGGTGCTAGATGGATAAAATGAACAGTTGATGTAATGTATCGAGAAAGTCAAATGACAAAAGTAGTGGCAATTTCCGACTAGGAAAGATGGTCGACTAAAGATTCAGGAATGGACCGTCATAGAAAGACTCCCAATGACCCGATTGGCTCAATAGACATCTACGAGGTGGGGGACACGTTGTGTCCAAAGGCGTCCAAGTCCTCTTTTGCTAGGGACCTTAGTCGTTATCACAAGAAATCCCCAACTCTTGACAAGAAGGTGGCTAATCCTATTAATCGTCGATATAACTGGTAGTGGAGCAAGTAGTGGAAGACAGCACTGGAGTAAGTAATAATACTGCTAAAAGTGAGGGAAATGGTAGAACCTGGTGGGGCTGCTGACCCAAAGGGGTCTTGGCGGCAAGGTGGAGAGGCGATGGCCCCAAATGGTGCCAGGACGATGGCGAGCAGGATATCTGCGTGCTTCTTGCAGGCTGTGTGTTCTTGGAGAGGGAGTTTTCTTGAATCTTCTCCAATAAGCTCCAAGAAAGCTCCAAGAAACTCCAAGAGAGGGGTGTTTTCCCGAATCTGCTACAATAACCTCCAAGAAAACTCTAAGAAGCTCCAAGAGAGGGCCTTTTCTTGAAGCTGCTATAATAACCTCCCAGAAAACTCCAAGAAGCTCCAAGAGAGGGCCTTTTCTTGAATCTACTACAATAACCTCCAAAAAAGCTGCAAGATAGATCCTTTTCTTGAACCTGCTCCAAGAACTCCAAGAGAGATCTTTTCTTGAATATGCTCCAAGAAACTCCAAGAAAACTCCAAGAATTTCAAAGAAAGTTTCAAGAGAGGGCCATTTCTTGAATCTGCTCCAAGAAGCTCCAAGAAAGGTCCAAGAATGGTGTTCTTGGAAGGTCAACCACCAAAGAAATGGATTCTTGGGGAAATGAGGCAACCAATGGCTGCTCGGGACAGCAGCACAGTGCAAGCGCGCACGCGGAAGCGAACAGCGTGCTTCTAGCAGGTTGACAGTTGGGGTGAAGTGACTTTCTTGAACTGATCCAAAGGGAGAAGAAGTTAGGGACAAGCGGTTCTTCCACGAAGCGATCTCCACATGGTGAATCTGGCGACGTGTGGATGAAGCTCCCATGATCTCTATCTGAAAAGCAGTAAAGATAAACTCCCAAAGGGAGAAAGTGGGAGCCCAATCAAAGAAGACATTTCCAATTTTCAATCAAACTCCAAGTGGCTCCTTGGGCATGCCTCCCTATATATATGGGAGGGAGGATGCGCATGTGGGGCCGAAATAGGGGAAAACTGTCTCGTGACGTGGTTTCCCCTAAAATGTACATCAAATCAACATGAAAGAAAATAACAACAGACAAGCCCAAACACAGCGGCCCAATCAGAATTGTTCTAAAAATCAAAATATAGGAAAATAATGATTAGCTCACAGTTATTGACGATGTCGAGTACATGAGCAAGGATCGCGGGTGTTGGCTCGAGCTGCGCGACGAGGTCTGTTGGTGTTCTGTGGCTTGGTCAGTGTGATGGTACCCCATCAAGAAATATGGAGCTCCATCACAAGACAGCGAGGATGCTCAACACTACTTTTCAAAATTGCATGAATGTCATCAGACGGTGCTTCATATGGAGGTAGTTTTGGACAATGAAGTCATTGCAACAGGGGACATAAATCAGAGGATGATAGTTTTTTCTTTGCCATGGGCTTCTTCGTCTCATTCAGCACGCGATTTCTAGGCTTACATATTTTATGTTTGCCCTCTCTACGGCTTAATCAGGTAAATTAAACAATATTTTTATAGGCAACCGTTGATCGGTTCTCCAATTGGGTATAATGCATGCAATCACATTTGTTCCAAAATTTATATTCATCTCGTGATAAGCATTTTATAAGACAGTGTACAATATTTCATGGGCCATAAGAGGACCCCATATGTCTTATTTACCCAAATTTGTGCTTATGCCAAACGCACGCTTCGATGGACGTAGGAATGGGCGCCAGGTCATATGTACGTAACCCCCAAGAGGAGATTGCTTAGTAGGCCAACAGGCCTTGGGCAACAAACACTGGGATCCAAAGGGGTATCATTTTGGACATGGAAGAGCTCATAAAAAAGATGGAGCTCCACGACAAGACAGCGATGATGCTCACCACTACTTTTTAAAGTTGCAGGAATGTCATCACACGGGTGCTTCATACGGGGCAGTTTTGGATATTGAAGTCTCTCCAACAGGGGCAAAAAAACAGTGGATGATAGTTTTTTTCATCACATTCAGCACGCAATCTCTGAGTTTCCAGATTTTATGTTTTCCCACTCTACGATACGAGCAGGTGAATGGACAACATTTTTGTAGGCGACTAGTGATCATTCATCCAAATGGGCATAATGCATGCAATGGCATTTGTTTTGAAATATATCATTTCTCTCATAATAAGCATTTTATAAGAAAGCGTCCAGGATCTGATGCACCTAAAGAGGAGCCCATATGTCTTCTTCATCCAAATTTGTGCTTATGCCGAACAGACGTTTAGATGGATGAAAAAGTGGGCATGAGGCCGTAGGGGCGGAACCCCCAAGAGGAGATTGCCTGGCAGGCCTTCAGGCCTTGCACGACAAACACTGGGATGCTAAGGGAGTCCATTCAGACATAGAAGAGCTCATCACAAGGATGGAGCTCCACGACAAGAAGGCGAGAATGCTCACCACTGCTTTTAAAATAACACGATTGTCATCCCACGGGCGTTTATTACCGAGACAGTTTCTCAGAATGAAGTGGGTGCAATGGGGGCCAGAGTTCAGAGAATGATAGTTTTTTTCCTTTATCATGGCCTCATTCAGCACGTGATCTCTAGATTTCCACATTTTCAGTTTGCCCTCTCTTTGCTATGAATAGGTGAATGGACATTAATCTTGTAGGCAACGTGTGATCCTTTCTCAAAATGGCCATAATGTTTGCAATGACATTTGTTTTGCAATTCACCATTAGTCTCGTAAGAAGCATTTTACAAGACAGCATCATGGATTTGATGAGCCATAAGAGGAGCCCATATGTCTTCTTTATCTAGATTTGTGCTTACGCTGAACGGACATTTTGATGGATGTAGGAATGGGCCCTGGGCAGAAGGGTTGGAACCCCCGAGAGGAGACTGCCTGGCAGGCTGACAGGCCTTGGGTGACAAACATTGGGATGCAAAGGGGCGTCCATTCGGATATGGAAGAGCTCATGAGAAAGATGGAGGTCCACGAGGAGAAGGCAAGGATGCTCACCACCACTTTTCAAAATTGCATGAATGTCATCACACCGGCGCTTCATACAAAGGCAGTTTCCAAAAATGAATTGGTGCAACGAAGGCCAGAGTTCAGAGGATGATACTTTTTTTTCCATGGGCTATGTCATCTCATTCAGCACGTGATTCTTTGGGTTTCCATATTGTAAATTCGTCCTCCTTAAATTCCATATTTTAAATGGTCATTTTTTTGTAGGCGACCAGTTGTCGTTCCTCCATGTGAGCGTAATGCATGCAATGACATTTCTTTCACAATTTATCATTCCTCTCGTAACACAATATTTATAAAACAGCATCCAGGACCTCACACGCCATAAGAGGATCCCGTATGACTTCTTTATCGTGATTCGTGCTTATGTCGAATGGAAATTTTGATGGATGTAGGAATGGGCGCCAGGCTGTAGGGATGAAACCCCCAATAAGAGATTGCCTGGCATGACAAAATTCCTTGGGCGACAAACACTAGGATGCTAAAAGGCATCCATTCAAAAATGGAAGAGCTCATCAGAAAGATGGAGCTCCATGACAAGAAAGCGCGGATGCTCACCAACACTTTTTAAAATTGTACAAAAGTCCTCACACGTGTGCTTCATACAGAGGAAGTTTTTGACAATGAAGTCGCTGCGACAGGGGCCAGAAATCAGACGATGATATTTTTTACTTTGCCATGCGCTATGTCGTCTCATTCAGCACGCGATCTCTGGGTTTCCAAATTTTATGTTCGCCCTCTCCACATTTTGAAAAGGTGAATGGACAATGTTTTTGTAGGCGACTAATGATCACTCCACCAAATGGGCATAATGCGTGCAATGAAATTTGTTTCATAATTTATCATTTGTCTTCGAATAAGCATTTTATAAGACAGAGTCCAAGATCTCATGGGCCAGAAGAGGATCCCATATATCTTCTTTATCCTGATTCATGCTTAGGCCGAATGGACATTTTGATGGATGCATTAATGTGCACCAGGTTGTAGGGGCAAAACCCCCAAGAGGAGATTGCCTGGCAGGCCGATAAGCCTTGATTGACAAACACTAGGATGCTAAGAGGTGTTCCTTCAAACATGGAAGAGCTCATCTGATTTGAAGTTTGTCCTCCCTACATTTTGAACAGATAAATGGGCATACTTTGTGTAGGCGACTAGTGATCGCTCCTTCAAATTGCCATAATGCGTGCAATGATATTTGTTTCACAATTTATCGCTCCTCATAGCCGATAAGCCTTGGGTGACAAACACAGGGATACTAACAGCCATCCATTTAGACATGGAACAGCTCATCAGAAAGATGGAGGTTGATGACAAGATAGACAGGAGGCTCACCACCGCTTTTCATAATTGCATGATTGTCATCACACAGGTGCTTTATACGAAGGCGGTTCTTGAGAATGAAGTCGCCAAAAAAATGACCAGAGTTGAGAGGATGATAGTTTTTTTTCCTTTGGCATGCTGATAAGCCAAAAATAGGGGTGAATTTACCAAATTTTATCCCTTGTTGTTGTCAATTTCAGCTTATACAATAAAATTTATAAAACCTTAACTTAAGATGTATAGAGATAAGTAAAGGTATCGTCCAAGGGAAGCTAGTAAGGAATTCAGTTTGATGATTTTCTTGATAATTCAATCCTAATTAGAGTTAATTTCATCTTCAATGAAGATCAAATCAACCTAATTAGACAAGGAGGTTAGAAAGGGAGGTAGAAGAGATGAGAGGAGTAGAAGAAATAAGGGGCTCTAAGTTGAATTAATTGATCTAACTGAAATGATCAAAGAATTCAATTCGAGAGATTAAGAAGAAAATTTTGATTTGTTTTGGTTGGTTCTATAAGTTTGATGATGCAGGAATAACTACTCTATTGGATAATAAAATGGGAAACCTAATCTCCTAGAAAGTTAATCCTTTTTTATAAGTTTTTTTATAGTTTTGTTCAAATGCACTTGGCATCGCTAGGTAAATCTTTCAATTTCTCCTCTTAATCCTAGTCAGGGCTTGTACATGCCACTCAAGCCAAGCGATTTTAGAAGTTCAGATAAGGATCAAGAAGAACGATTAAGAAATTCAACTAACAACATCCAAAATACACCAAAAGTTCAAATACAAAGAAGGAAAAAATACCAAACAAGTTGATCCAAGCTGGGGCTCCTCTTTGTCTTACAGCTGTGATAGAGCACCATCCAGAATGACCCCCTCCTCTCGAAATTCGGCTTTTATACTTAGGTTAAATGATAAAAATTACCATTTTATCCCCATTTAGTATTAATTTTTATCCATAAATTAGGCCTGATCTGAATGATCCAACCATACAGATAGAAAGAGGGGATTTAGACAAGAAAATCCATAAAAAATCATCTCAATCGAACTTCAAGATCAAAAGTTATTAATAAATGAATGTAGACCAATTTTAGCCATTGGATTTAAAACCATTTATTTACTAATTTTCTTTTTAAACACGCAATGATGTGTCGTTGTCTCATTGGCTGACGAATTTAAACTTGAAATGGTGGGTTTGATCTCATTACGCCACGTACCCCTTGGCAAAAAATAAAAACAAAGAGAAAAGGTGAGAATAATAAGCGCGGTATATTTTTCCAGGCACCCAACGTGCGTCTATTCACTGCGGTAATCACTCACAGCTCGCCATGTCACCACCCGTGCATGCGCATTGTACGCGCAGCGCGGGCAGTAAACTTACCTCTCGTGGCACCATGTCATTAAGCAGCATCGGATTCGCATCCAACGGCTGAGATGAGGCCACATCGACTCCGAAAAAAATCAATTGGACATTTTGCATAAAAGGCCTTTTTAAAATATGAAATTGTCGCCTGACGCCACCCAAAAGTTAAAGTGTATATGCCCTTTGCACATTCTCTCTCCTCTGATGTATCATAAAAACTATTAAAAAAACTAAGTAATTGCAATAAAACCCTGTAATTGTTTAAAGAATAGCTTTACGTCTGCATACACGACCGAGAGCTGTTTTTGAGGGCATAATTGCAACTGAAATTTATGAAAAGCCCCTAGAAGAGTAAAATTTGCTTTAAAAATCATTTTCTCATTATAAATATATCATTTTCCTATTTAAAAATTCATTTCTCACTTAAATAAATCTCGAAAAATCCAATTAAGTCCTAAATAAATTCTAGAAAATTTCAGCAAATTACAGAAAATTCTAGAAAATTCAGTATTTCATGCCCATAATAATTAAGCTCAAAATTAAATTTTAAACCTGACATTGTCATTTTTAAATAATTATTTCAAGCTCAAATGAATCCCAGAAAATTCATAAAATTAACAGAAAATTAGGGAAAAATCAGAAATCACTTGGAAACATTAAATTTATGTAAATATATGATAACAACCCTATTTTAAGCTCTTTAAATGCATAAAATTGTGCTAATAGCATGAAATAAATACCAAATTTAGGGTGTTATCACATGCGCTCCGTCATCTCCTTCAACACACAAGCTCTAGGTTTCAATATTTTAAGTTTGCCCTCTCCGCAGTTTAAACAGGTGGATGGATGATATTTTGGTAGGCGACCAGTGATCCTAATGGGCGTATTGTGTGCAATGACATTTGTTTTTGCATTTATCATTCCTCTTATAATAAGCAGTTTATATGACAGCCTCCAGGGTCTCACGAGCCATAAGAGGGGCCCATATGTCTTCTTTCTTCAAATTCGTGCTTACGCCGCACGTACATTTGGATAGATGTTGGAATAAGCCTGGGGCCGTAGGGGCGGAATCCCCAAGAGGAGATTGCCTGGCAGGCCAATAAGCCTTGGGCGATAACACTAGGATGCTAAGGGGCGTCCATTCTGACATGGAAGAGCTCATCAGAAAGATAGAGCCCCATAACAAGACAGCGAGGATGCTCACCATGACTTTTCAAAATTGCACCAATGTTATAAGATGGCTGCTTAATACTTTGGTTGTTTCCACGAATCAAGTCTCTGAAACAGTGTCCTGACTTCAAAGAATGGTACTTTTGCTATTGTGATGCACTCCACTGTCTCATTCAGCATGCGATCTCTAGGTTTCCTGATTTTAAGTTTGGGCTCTCAATGGTTTGAACAGTTGAATGGTCATTTTTTTTGGAGGTGACCAGTGATCGTTCCTCCGAATCGGCATAATGCGTGCAATGACATTTCTTTTGCAATTTAGCATTCCTCTCGTAATATGGTATTTATATCCTCCAAGAGGAGATTGCCTAGCAGGCTTTGGGTGACAAACACTACGATGCTAAGGGTGTCCAATCGGACATGGAAGAGCTCATAAAAAAGATGAAGCTCAACGACAAGACTCCAATGATACTGACCACCACTTTTCAAAATTATAGGAATGTCATCACACGGGTGCTTCATGCGGAGGAGGTTTCTGAAAATGAAGTTGTTGAAATATAGGCCAAATTTTAAAGGATGATAGTTTTTTCTTAGCCATGGGCTCCATCGACTCATTCAGCACGCGATCTTTGGGTTTCCAGATTTTAAGTATGCCCTATCTATGCTTTGAACAGTCGAATGGTCGTTTTTTAAGGAGGCGATCAGTGATAGTTCCTCCAAATGGGCATAACACGTGCAATGACATTTATTTTGCAATTTATCGTTCCTCTTGTAATATGATATTTAAATGGGCATGTGATTCGGCACGCGACCTGTGGGTTTCCAGATTTTTTGTTCGCCCTTTCTACGGTTTGAATTGTTAAATGGGTGTTATTTTTGTATGTGAACAGTTATCGTTCCTCCAAATGGACTAAAATTTTCCCCGCTATGATTCCAGACCTTAGGTTCTTCATCTTTAGCTTACCTGATTGATGCCTTGTCTTATGGGCTCGATTGCCATGATGTCTTTTAATGGGCTTGATTAATAAAATGGGCTCGTGCCCAATGCAGCCTGAAGCCCATTTTAAATTATGATTTCTTAAGCATGATGTCTTTTAATCATGACCATCAGTCTTCTTAAAGAATATCAAGCAATCTAGATCAAGCAATCTTCTTAAAGAACATGACGTGTCTTAATCATGACCATCATTTTGATATTTTTTGTCTTTGACGTTGTGAATCTTCCATGCGGCACTAACTTGGATGAACATTAAGCCAACACATGGTCACAAATGCTGGCGGGCACCATAACAATCATAAAGAACCACCAAAAATAAGGGGAAGGGGTACAAGCGTACTTAAATCATATTATGTGACCATGAAAGCAATCACACCATCATTTATATTAATTAAATTTTAAAAAAAATTATTATCTTATAATGTTTTTAATGGAGTCCGTGACTACATGTAATGGATTAGTGAATTATGATGAGATCACAATATAGTTTTCACTAGTTTTTGGGAGTGTATCCAAATATTTGATTTATTGGATACTCAAAGTGAAAATTGAATTATCGTGATAAAATACTTATTTCTTGTCTTATTTATAAAATAAATAAGGCTGATCTTGTAGCCATTAGTGTGAAGACATTAAGGAAAGATGAGGGTTGCTCTTTATGGATAGAGTTCATTAAAGTGATCTGTATGGATCCTTTAGGCGTATTATACCTAATTGTTAATAAGGTTGATTTATGTCACAGTTGTGTAAGTAGTACTTTGACTAATCATTCAAGACTCTTGAAGATAATGATAATCGAGAAACTCACATATACTTCTACTATCAGATTCATCAGATTCATCATGTACACAATGCTGCTATGTACTAGGTTTGATGATGAATTTGTTATAAGTGTTACAAGCAGATTTTAGGTAGATAGAGGAGAGGAATAGCAGGTAGTAATGAAATGTATTGTAAAGTACTTGAGTACTAGAGATTTATTTCTAATTTATGGAGGAGAGGAGCTGAAGCTCCAAGGTGACCATAATTCAAGTTTTCAATCAGATCCAAATGATAGTAAGTCTATTACTGGTTTCTTAGTCACATTCAATGGACACACAATATATTGGAAGAGTTCCAAATAGAACACTACTTTGGAAACAAAGACAATAGCTAAAACCATCACAGAAGCATTCTGGTTGAAGTAATTCATCACAAAACTTGGTTTTGTTCCTTTGATCTCAGGACATATTCCATTTTTATGTGATAACAATGGTGCAATCACACTAGTGAAAGATCAACAGTCCCATCAGAAGTCAAAACACATTCTCAGGTGATTTCAATTGATTAGAGAGATCATTGAGATATTGTGATATAATGGAATTCCATCAACTGAATATATAGTAGACCCACTAAGAAAGCCCCTAGCTCATGATATGTTTGAGCGTCACTATAAAAAATGGTATTATTGAATAAGGGTGTTTGGTTTTAGTCCAAGAGGGAGACTGATGGATATTATGTGACTCTCAAACCACCATATTTTATTTAAGTTCATTGAAAGAAACCTTTTTCATTATTATACGATTGTGATGTTTATAATGAATTCCATGATACATCCAATGACCTAGTGAATTATGATGAGATCATAATATAATAATTACTAGTCTTTAACATGTATTCTAAGTATTCATATTCACTCGATACTCGAGACGTGCATTGATCTATCCTGATATTTTATTTATTCATTACTATCATATCCTACTGTTATTAGATTCTGGTGCCTTGATTGAAGTGGTAGAAACTCTTTTCTATGCAACAGAAACTATGATCGATTCCAGATTGATCTTTAAACCATCATACATCAAAAAGAGAAAAAATAACAGCAACTGTTATTTCATCGGCTTTTCCCCATCAGAAGTAGAAAGTTTCCATCTCTGGATTAACCTTGCTCTAGAGAATACTACATGAACCACACAATTTATAAAATCACTTAAATTGTGATAAATAAAAAATATAAATTAAAATCCAAATACGTGTGATAGCTATCCCACCTCACTAGATCCAACACAGACCACACTTGCCACAAGCCAAATCAGCCTTGATTCCACCCGCTACAAAAACATTACCAGCAATAAAAAAGAGCAGTATATGGTCTTTGAGAAACAATAAAAAAATTCACCAACTGGAAGACAATACTAGAGTTGAATCAGAATCAATCAGAATAAAAAAATATAAATTAAATTTTTTTCTTTTGGGATAAATAAGGCGAAAAATGTCACAAAAAAGAGGGCCCTTATCTGAGGCAGCAAAGAGTGACTACAAAGATGGGAAAAATGGCGTCCACATGCACATTCCTATCCCTTATCCTTTTCCCCACCACAATATATATACCCTCCCCCCACATCCCCTCTGCTCTTAGAACAGTCTCCCTCTCCAAGTCTCTACTCCCCTTCCTAGGATACTCATTAGCAATGGCAGCCATGGCTAGCGCGATGGTGAGCAATGCTGGCTTCGTGAAGGGGAAGCCCGCCATGGGAGGCCTCCGAGCTTCCAACGCCGCCGTTCAGCGCGCTGCCTTCGGCATTCAGTCGGGGAGAGGGCGAGTCACCGCCATGGCGACCTACAAGGTCACCGTCATCACCCCCGCTGGCGAGCAGAGCTTCGACTGCGACGACGATGTCTACATCCTCGATGCCGCCGAGGAGGAAGGCATCGATCTGCCCTACTCTTGCCGCGCCGGATCTTGCTCTTCCTGCGCTGGCAAGGTCAAGGCCGGCGGTGTCGATCAATCTGACGGCAGCTTCCTCGACGATGATCAGATTGGAGCGGGATTCGTGCTCACCTGCGTGGCCTACCCTACTTCCGACGTCGTCGTTGTGACTCACCAGGAGGAGGCCCTCACCAATGCTTGATTCTTCCTTTGATCGCGTCTTCTTTCTTGTTCTTCTTCTTCGTCACCTTGCTGTCATTCTATCAAATTGGGATATGATTTGATGGGCCATGATTGCTCGCTTCATTCTCTTTCCAAAGTTATCTGTCACCATCGAGAAGACCGCCTCATTTCACTAGTCATTTGGCAGGAAATAATCTGAAAACCGTTAATTCAAAAAAAAAAACTGTTCTACTCATCAATTGTGACTCCATTTTAAGTGTAGTCAACAAATGGAACCGGACATTTAAAACTAAAACAAAACACAATTGGGTGGATTTACCAGAAGTTTGGGATAAGTAGAGAGATAGATCAAGCCGGGAGAAGCCGCCACGTGGCAAAACCTCGTCCACAGACCGCGTCGTTGGCCTATCTCTTGTCCCCTTGTTATCTCCTCCACACCCCCCCCCCCCTTCTTCTACAGCCAGTCAATCGTCGCTACAGCTCGAATTCTCGCGAAATCCTCAGCAATGGCGGCCATGGCGAGCGCGATGGTGAGCAACGCCGGCTTCGTGAAGGGCAGGCCCGCCATGGGAGGCCTTCGAGCTTCCAATGGCGCCGTTCAGCGCGCTGCCTTCGGCGTTCGGTCGGGGAGAGGGCGAGTCACCGCCATGGCGACCTACAAGGTCACTCTCATCACCCCCAAAGGCGAGAAGAGCTTCGACTGCGACGACAGCGTGTACATTCTCGACGCGGCGGAGGAGGAAGGCATCGATCTGCCCTACTCTTGCCGCGCCGGAGCTTGCTCTTCCTGCGCCGGCAAGGTCAAATCCGGCGGTGTCGATCAATCAGATGGCAACTTTCTCGATGAAGATCAGAAGGGAGCGGGATTCGTTCTCACCTGCGTGGCCTACCCCACCTCCGACGTCGTCCTGGAGACTCACCAGGAGGAAGCGCTAAGCTCTTAAACCCTAATTCCAGATCTGCGTCGGTAGCATTTCGTTTGATTTTGCATTTATCTTATTCGTCTCACCCGTTTCGCTATGCTCGCCATCTTATTGTAGTGCTTCCTGGTTCATGAATCTGATGTTATTCTGGCTAAATCGTTCTTGGTTTGATCGGCCGAGCTCTGGGTTTTTGTTTTCTTTTTTCTGGGATTTTGTTGAATGCAAGGAAGAAGACGATGCTCTTCCGCGGAAGAGATAAGCCAGAGAAGATAACCAACTGGAGAGAGCCATAGAAAAGAACTGGTGAATTCCTCTGAAGGAGAAAACATGCCATGTTTTGGAGAGAAGGATTTAATGTTAAAAAAAAAAGAGAGGATAGAGAGGGAATTCATCAAGGTAGGGATCGTCATCCGTCAAACGTCCAACGACGCCGTGATGGATGGTGACGGTGACGGTTTTAGGGGTCCGTGACAGTGACGGATGACAAAGTGGTCGTGAAAGGGACGTGTCAGGGACATGACAGTGATGGAGTGCTGAGGATGCGTGACATGACGGAACGGCCATCACAGAGGATGACGGGCGTGAATATACATGTGACGGCTGAGATTTCACCACGTGATGCTGCCATTTAGATTTCCCAGCATTTTGCACAGAAGTCCCTGTTTTTTTTGCGCGCCCAAACCGACGTGCTTATAAATAACTGGAGATATACCCCTCCAATCAAGTAGGGTTTTATTCATGTCACCGATGACGGTGGCGCCACCACGATGACGGGGACTTGACGTGACGCCCTTTGGAGGGATGTGACGGGAACATGACAGTTTTTTTATATATGCTGGGATGCGTGATGTCATCCGATCTGTCACGTCCAAGGCGTCACATCCCGGACATGGCGTTCCCTGCAACAAGGTAAATAAGGGAACCTGCAATTTTATAGATGGTGTAACCTACTTTGAGGTAGCTTTTACAACGGATTGCCGAATAAGATTCTAGAGAGAATGATTGAATATTTGCATAAATGAGGGGATAGAGAGAGGGGACTTTGAAAAGGTACACATGATGAGCAAGGGACCCTACACTGACTAAGCTAATCCAATGGGTTACATGATAAAATTAAAGAGAAGAAGATTGAATACTTCGAATAACAAGAGGATGCGTCGGGTTCTAGGGCAGTGATTGGGATGAAAGTGAAACGAGTCATGTAATAGAACAGAGTGAACAAAATTGGTCTGGAACTTTCAAAATTGATGATTATATCACTTGTGCAGGGATCAGATGCGTGATTCCTTGGTTCATTTTGGGAGATGGGTTGAGCTGTTTGTGTCTCCATCCTCTAGACAAATTCACACTATCTTTGATATGTTGAAACTCTTTCTTCATCTTGACAAGCCCCATTATTGCAATTGTCGTTGTGTCAATGGCGTGATTGCATTGCATTGCATTGATGGGAGCTGAGAGGAGAAGATAGAATAAGGGTGACGGACCAGAACAATTCTGGTTTGAGTGAATTTCATTTTATGATGGTACAACTTTTATGGACATATTTGATAGTGTTTTAAAAGTCCCAAAAAAGTAAGAAAGATAGAAAATAACATTACATTCATCGATTATTTTTTAAAAATGAAATCTGATGATTATATTTGTGAAATAATGAGTTTAGATTAACATAACGAGTTTATGCACACTACAATGATTATGTTTTAGTCTTTTATAAAGACTCAAATGATTAAATCTATTTTAGAATGCTATTTTTCCTGGAATTTTGGTATCTTATAGATTTTTTATGAATAGATTTCATAAAATTAATTTTTAAAAAGAATATATCGTTTAAAATTTTTTATGATATCAAGTTTGTAAACTGAATAAATTTCTGAGTTTGCATGTATTTTCTGAAAGTATAAGTAGAGATAAATTGTTTTTATGGGGAATTCTTATTTTTAAAGATCTTATAATTTTAACTCTATTTACTTAATGGGTTTATATGAATTTAAAAATATTTTAAAATATATACTGGAAATCTTGCATGTGGACCAATAAAAAAAATGAGAGTTGGGAGTGATTCGAGTTGGAATCATGATATCTAGTGATGTAACACGCTAACACCGGGATCGTACGGCACGTGTTACAACACAGGCAGGATGGAGACCGAATGGAATGTAATGGAAATGCGATGCGCTGAGGAAATTTGGATGAGAACTAAAACTACATCCCGCTGAGTAGAGAATCGATTGACTAATGATTCGGGTAGACTGTCACGATCTGACACCCAATGACCCGTTAGACTAACTAGACGTCTAGGTAATAGGGGATACGATGTACCCAATGCGTCACCAACCTCCACTGCTAATGCCTTTGGAATCTATCCCTAATATCAACGATGAATTAACATCATCGATTCCTACCATTTCCAGGGAACGACAGTCATTTGGGATTTTATTGTCTCTCTATTTTGTAGTTTCTTATAGTAATCTCTTTTAAGAAAATATAGTCAGGAAAGGCAGTAGAATATTAATCACTATTTTATTTAGACAAAGGTAAAAAATATTAATCAGTATTTGATCAAAATGTCTTTATTTTATTTAGCACAAAATGAATTAATATGTTTCTAAAATAACTAATGGAAACTGTGATCCTCATAATGCATTCCATGATTCATATAGTCCTTACAATTATCATTATTAAGTCCATACAAATATATTTTATGGATTTACCTTAAACTATTTTTACAATCAGGAATATTTCATGTTCAATATTCTCAAAATCATAATTTCGAATTATTTTTAAATGTATCAAAAATTCTGAAATAATTATCAATAAATATGCATTAATTTATCATAAAATTTCTCTTCTTGTTGATTCTTTTAAAACTGACCAATACTAAATAAATTATTTTGTGTAAAAAGAATATTTAATTCATAACTGTATTTTAAATGTGAGAACTTAAAAATAAGATAAGAAACATATTAAAAATATCATATTGTTTCAAAAAATATTGGACTCCTTTGTTGGAGAGCTTGTCTGAGGAATGTAGTAAAATTGATAAATTCTAATTTGTTTGGAAGATTTATAATATAAATTTATAATTTGTTAGGATATAAGAAGAGATGATAAAGATTTATATCATATACATTTTTAGAAAACAACGTGAAAAATAGTGTATAATCAGAAGAGGAATATGTTGCTAAAATCAAGTTGAATGTGATGTATGCCATTTGGATGATAATTTCTTTTAAATTGGGAAAATAGTAATACAATGATATAAGCTTAATCTAAAAATTAATGTATGTTTGATATCTATGCCATTTAGGTGTTTTTTGTTGATGCTGATAATGATATTTATATTACTGAATATTATGACAATGATTAATGCTGAAGACAGTACGATCTAGATTAATGTGATGAATTTTTTTTCCTTTTGATGATGGTTATGATATATGGAAGGTGTGCGGTGCGGTGCAAAAATTCGCACCGACTGCGCAAATTTTTGACTGCACAATAAGCTCCGTGTGATGTGTGATGCAGATTTATGAAGAAATCCACATCGCACAAATTCGCACAGTTCATGATCGTCGGGGCCAGGGTGGCGCCGCCGGGTCGCTCAGTAGACGGCGATACCAAAAACACTCGTGATGGATCTTCAAAACTTCACTTTCTTTCAATCTACCTCTCTACAAGGAAGTGAGATTAAAGATAGTTTTTAGAAAAATATGAGGATCTATTTACATATCCAACCATACAGATTGAAAGAGGCAGTAAAATGAAGTTTTCTATAAAAATTGGCCCAAAAATATTTCTGGATCGTTAGACATTGTTATTTGGATCAGTCTATGCCTTTTCACTTTCTCTCTCCTCCAATTTTCTCTCTCCAATTTTGAAAAAGTCAAAGAGCAAATAAAAAATTCCACCAATATGAGTGAAATAGTTTCACTTAGTTCCTTTGTATCAGATATGTGGCATGCAAGGGGGGGTGGATCCACATGGAGGGATGACTATATTTCTAGGCAAATAAATGGTATAAATAGGTTTTATGGTGAGAAGTATATTTTTAGGATTTGCTAAGAATTGTATTTATATTCGAGCATTAAGAGAACCCATATCACTGAAAAGTAATTAAAATTTTTCCCTGATTTTATTTAATACTTTTAATTCAATAAATAAGAAATATATTCTTGTAGATGTTTGGAATTATCAGAATTATTTTCCTCCTCTATGTTTTTGTATTATCAAAATTTTAATTATAATTCATATTATTCATAAAAATTTATTGAATAATTTAACTAATCAAAATAAATAAATATTTTTTGGGGGCTGTGATTTATGGGAAACTTAAATTATTATTACAACATAAGACTTAAAGTAGAATCATAACACTTTCAAACCAATGATCAAATTGCCATTGTGTCAATTGAATCTGTGATTTCTCAATTACTAGATAGATATGTGTTGAACTGTTCATGTATTCAGCCTATATATGTATCCATGTGATCTCGAGCATAGTGTTCGCCCAACCGATATCCGCCCGTCATCCGGTATCGGACAACCGATATCCGATATCTGGGAAAAAATGCGACGGTGTCGGATATCGGATATCGGATATTGGTGGATATCCATCTAGAAGGGGTTAGATGGATATCGGTATCGGATATCGGGGGGTGAGGACGAATAGGGTATCGGACATCGGATATTGGTTTTCCAATATCCAGATTTCAGAGACGGATACCGGATGCCGGATATCGGTTTTCGATATCTGGATATCGGAACCGGTATCGACCGATAAAAATAAACTATATTTCACATTCTACCTGTTAGTTTTAAATGCATTGTATGGTTTTCAATTTCTGATCAATGCCCATTAATATATAGTGTGCATTTTTTTTTTCTTCCATATGGGATAACAGGATTCAAAGTTAATGTAAACTCTGAATCCCGTTATCCCACATGGAAGATATTAGAAAATTTTCTCTGTATAAATTAAATGAGGCCGATAAATTATTTAATATTAAAATAATATTTATATCTATTATCGCTATATTTTAAGAGCGTTATATATATAAATTATTTAATTAATGAGTACACCGTCCAATAAATAGGAACAAAAATTTCTATATCTTTCCATATGGGATAAAGGGATTCCGAGTTTAACAAAAAACCCAAATCCTTCTATCCCATATGGGAAAAATTAAAAATCCGCAGCTATATATAATAGTTGAGATGTATGACCACATAGAAATCGCTTCCAGTTCACCCGTGCCCACGTTATCTATGCGAAATGCGGGATATCTAATAAATAAAATTATTTTTATTATAATTCGATGCGGATATCGATTTTTGATATCCACATCCGATATCCGATATCGTCATCTGCCCCGTTGAGACGGAGACGGATGCCGACATCGAGACGGATATCGGCACTGTAGCAACCGATATCCGATAACGATATCCGATATCCGGATATCGAAAAAAATGGATATCGTAAAATGCCTTTCCAGTATCCGATATAGTATCTGTCCTGATACCAGCATCTGGTACCGGTATCGGGGCATGCGAACCCTACTCGAGCACATCAAATCTCATCCTTCATCTAGATGATCGCCATTATCACTCTCCCTTCGTGGCTTACATCATGTTGGGTTGTATAGGCCTAGATCTAGATGAAGACGGCAATTCCATGCAGCGTAAAACTCAAAACGGAATCCTAACAGCATTGACAAAATCATTAAATGAAGAACCTTTGCACAGATTTCATCTATGATACTGTTGATCCTCGAACAAGTGACATTGAGCTGCTTATGTGTGCAGCCTCTAGAAGTATCCACGTGGTCCTTGGCACATCGGATATCCTCCTTCTTGTTGAAGAGCCCCGCTCACCCTCTGTC
The DNA here is from genome assembly GCF_029677425.1 of Wolffia australiana. Lineage (NCBI taxonomy): Eukaryota > Viridiplantae > Streptophyta > Magnoliopsida > Alismatales > Araceae > Wolffia > Wolffia australiana. Next base: position 2,551,929 of record NC_135841.1, on the reverse strand, counting down.
GTTGTCGTAACGATGTCCCGATCACATTGGGAGTGAAGAGGAAGTGTGGGGGGAAAGGAAGAAGAAGGGGAATGCCCCAGAACAATTCTGGACTGGGTGAATTTCGTTCAGGGCCTTCACCTATTTATACTAAATGAGTATTTTTTCTTAAAAACCCCCCAAACTTAAGTATATCTTTTGACGCCTAAAAGACCATTTGTGTGTGATCCTCTAAGCCCATGTATCAGTTTAGTTAACTACTTGAGTGGCCTAATAACCTTTATTGGCCTTCCAAATTAATTAACTATATTGACATATAGATTAATTTATTTATCTATAAACCTAGCTGCTAGGATTCATTATAGAATTGGAACACAAATCTAGTGGATAGGATACACCATAGTGGCTAGGATTCAACTCTGTGGTTATACCACACAAAAAAGGGGCTAGGATTCAACTTAGTGGTTATGACACACACACAACTAGTGGCTAGGATTCAACCCAGATACTAGACAAATGAGAGTCTTATGTTATTGTGATAATGTTCTTATCTTCTCTATTAAAATATAATTTCCTAATAATATCACCTCCTCCAAATCCTACACAAAAATTGTAATTATGAAAATTTTATCTTCATAATGATTGGATTCTCCTTCTCTACCAAGGACAATTATTCTCAAAACTACCATATTAAATCCTAAATTTGATTTCAGCAGGTGTCAATAACAGATCTCGTGATTGGAATATAACATGGAATGACAGAGCAAAACTTTTGGTGATCATTTGAATCACAACGGGAAAATATCATTTTTAGTATTTTTACCTGTGATGGGGAGGAACAAAAAGTCCTATTTACTAATGATTGACCTGGTCTGGCAAAATAGATATAAGATGTTCTCGAAGATCTGTTTTACCACCACCTTTTGGTCATTTATTCTTGTGGCAACGGCTTCTACCTAACTAGACATATAGTCCATAAAGCCAATATTTCTACCTTTATAGTGAGCCAGTATCAGACAACCTTTGCCTCAAATGGATAGTAGTTTTTGCAATTATGAAAACTTACAACTAAAATTTTTAATCTAATTGTACGGTAAAATAACACTGTAAAAATATTATAATATATTCCATTGCTTCTCAGTTTGTGTGCATATTCTCAAAATATGGTCCAGCCCAAAATCAAAGAACTCAGGTTCTTCCCAAAATTAAAAATTTAATGCCCGGAAATAATTTGTTCCTCTTATTGAAATCTCAATCATTTTTTGTTTGACCTGTGAATAGGTTGTTGATTATTTTTATACCAGGGTGTTCCCCTAACTTGAACCTATAAAATATTCTCATGAAGAAAGAAAATCCAAGACATGTATGAATAGAATAGCTCAAAGTTAAAATTAAATAGATAGTTGGAAACCACTCTTTTTAAATCCACTTTTTATATCAAAATTCTTCAATGTAAATATTTAAAAACAGGAAGGCAGAATGATCTGAAGGAAAATTAACTTCTTACCTTACTAGTAAGAAAAAAAAAATTCTTAAGAAGATATGAATTCTAGAAAATTATTTGTGGTAAGTAGTTTAATTGAGCCTCTCCCACGGTTTTTATATCATGATAGAATTATTTCAGCTTCTTGTCAACCTTTTTTTCTGAGATTAATCGTACTAACAAATCAGAACCATCACATATAATTTCAAATGGAAGGTTCCAATTATATCTAAACTCCTCTACCAAGGACAACTAGTTTGATAAAATCAGTTTCTGCATTGTACTTTAAAATAAAATCAACATCTTCTAAAATAATATTATGAAGGGGTTCAAATATTTTAACAAATTCTTTTTAAAATAACATATATATATCCTTAAATTACCGAGGACCAGGTTATTTGTCTGACGACACGGCAAAAACTAATATAAGATTGAAATAAATGCATCAACTGGTGATTAAAAAAATAAACTCTTGTCTATGAAAATCTTCAAAAAATCTCCCACTAATTTCAAAAACATTTCTCTCATGCATCTCTAAAAAATTAGCAGGTGCATTATGAAGTCCCAAATGCATTTTCCGAAAAGAAAATGTTACAACAGGTAAGGAAATTCTAGTATTTCATTGTCATGTTCATGGAATGATATTTTAGTATAACTCTAGTAACCATTTAGAACACAAAAATAGTCGCGTCTTGAGAATTTTTTGATAACTTGATTAGTAAAAGGCACAGGCCAAGAATCCTTATTTTTTCTGATTTAAAGTTTTTTTCACCAACACAAAACCTCGACCATCTAGCCATACTTTTATAAGCCCAAATTTAATACTCTTATGTAGTCATTACCCACCAATATGAGTGAAACAGTTGCACTTAGTTCCTCTGTATCAGATATGCGGCATGAGGGGGGGTTGATCCACATGGAGATATGAATATATTTTTGTAGGCAAATAAAAGATAGACATAGCTTTCAGGGTGAGAAATAAAATTTTAAGATATGTTCTGAACATAGAATATGATCATAAAAACACTTTCAAACAATGATCAAATTGCCATAGTGTGGATTGAATCTGTAATTTCTCGATTCCTAAGAGATATGTGTTGAACTGTTCTCGTATTTAGGCTCTATACGTATCCATGAGATCTCCAGCACATCAAATAGCATCCTTCATCTAGATGATCCCGTAATTACTCCACTTTAGTGGCTACATCAACTGAAAAATAAGGATGGACACCTTAAGATGTTCACCTTGTGTCAATTTTGATCTAGGTCTTCATCTATTTATACTTGATGGGATTTTTTATAAAATCCCCAAATCAATAATTATGTCTTCTGCGTCCAAAATAAAATTTGTGTGTGACCCTCTATGCCTATGTATCAATAAAGTAAACAACTCCAATATCCAAATACCATATATCGACCACACTAATTCATTATATATATCGTATAACTTAATTAATCACAAATAAATATAACCCAATCAATTGGTTGATTTTTGTGCCTGTGAAGTGCCAAGTAACACCTTGTGCTCTAGAAGATATATAATGTTTCTCTCATGGAACCTTACTATCATCAGTTAGTGTGTACATATCATCCCTCCTAGAATGGCTTAGGGTATGATCAATTTTCAAAATCTAATCAGTCATCCCATTTAGTACTAATGCATGAGGAAATCATTGGAGAAATCTTCTTTGATACTCTAATGACTTGGCCAAGTAGTTCATCATATCATCTTACTTGAGTTGTATCCTCTTATGTCGAGGGCTGAGAATCCTATCTTGTCCACTCAATCATATGTGTGAACTTGTTGCTGCACTTGAGCAAAGACAATGTATAATTCTATGATTAAGAACTCACATAGTGAAAGTACAACCTTTCACTCACCAGATGTCTTTGGTGTTGTAGGTCTACGAACTACTTACAATCTAGTGATGTGGATCAAACTGAGCTATAATACAATTACGGGATTTATGCTAATAAATTCATTGAAGTAATACTATATTTAGTGTGTTCACAAACCATTATGGATTTGATCATACTCATCATATGATTGGAACTAGATAGTGCTTTCTACCAATATATTTTTATGTCCTTCGTGGAAATCCTTTTAAGTAAGAATATTGGAACACATGCTTAAAGACTAGTAATCAGCTTACTATGATATCATTACAATTCATGTAGTGATTGCTTGTATCCATGAACCTCTTCATAATAACAACGCTTGCACTTTAATGAATATATTATATTAATAAATAATGCAAGAGATATGGAATGTGTGATCGTCTTGCCAGCCATATATATTCTAAAACCTACTGGTATGCATTTTGATGAAGGTATCAGTTTAATGAATATTTCCATCAAATTTTATTGGTAGCCGAAGTTTCTGCATATATTCCTGATAATTTGCGAAAAGGTGGTGATGACCGACAACCTAGTAAAGGCAGGTGCCACTTGTAGAACTCTTCTTTAATCACAGGTAGGCAACTCATCCTATTGATTGATTTCGTGAAAAGTGTTAATTTACATGTTCACTAACCTAATCAATAGATAGAGTTGCATGAGTTACCAGGCTACACAGAATGTCCAATAATATACATAGTGCTTAATAATATTTCCAAAAAAATGTACACCAGTAGTTATAGAGCAAGTATAATCCCTTATCTACACAAGACTCCTTGATTGGTTCTGACTGATTAAGAAAACATGTATACCAGTAGTTATAATATTTCCCCATTTATTCAATTTTTCTTTTTATTTTACTACCGGCACCATTTACTATGAAAAAGATGACGACATAATAGAAAATTTTACATGCTGGGCACTTGTGCCACTTGAAATGATTCATTTGAGCTACTGAATCGTAGCATTTTCAGTTCCCATTACAAATCCCAAACTTCTGTTGAATCCACCCAATTGCGTTTTGATTCAGTTTTAAATATCACATTCAACTTGTCGATAATCGATGAAATCGCTCTTGTTGAGTAGGACAGTTTTCGGATGAACACAGTTTTCAGATTAGTTCCCCCCAAAATGACAAATGATGAACAGATTACCGCACAGAACATCAACGTCTTCGTGGGATTCAAGAAAAGAGAGAGCAACGTGCAAGCTTCGTCGATCAAACCATGTTCCGAAATTGGCAGAATCACATTTCGACACATCAGAGAACGAAAGCTAGCAAAAAAAGGCGAAGAACAAGAAAGAAGACGCGATCAAAGGAAGAATCAAGCATTGGTGAGGGCCTCCTCCTGGTGAGTCACAACGACGACGTCGGAAGTAGGGTAGGCCACGCAGGTGAGCACGAATCCCGCTCCAATCTGATCATCGTCGAGGAAGCTGCCGTCAGATTGATCGACACCGCCGGCCTTGACCTTGCCAGCGCAGGAAGAGCAAGATCCGGCGCGGCAAGAGTAGGGCAGATCGATGCCTTCCTCCTCGGCGGCATCGAGGATGTAGACATCGTCGTCGCAGTCGAAGCTCTGCTCGCCAGCGGGGGTGATGACGGTGACCTTGTAGGTCGCCATGGCGGTGACTCGCCCTCTCCCCGACTGAACGCCGAAGGCAGCGCGCTGAACGGCGCCATTGGAAGCTCGGAGGCCTCCCATGGCGGGCCTGCCCTTCACGAAGCCGGCGTTGCTCACCATCGCGCTCGCCATAGCCGCCATTGCCGAGGATTTCGCGAGAATTCGAGCTTTAGCGACGACTGACTGGCTGTCGAAGAAGGCGGGGGAGGGGAACAGATAACAAGGGGAGAAGAGATAGGCCGACGAAGCGGTCTGTGGACGACGTTTTGCCACGTGGCGGCTTATCCTGGCTCGGTCTATCTCCTACCTCGTGGTCTCCACGAATCTCCGCCGTTGTTCTCCCGGCGGGCCCCACCGCCGGTTCTAGAAAGTTCCGTCAACTGGCCTGTTATTGGGCCGCTCTTCTTGTTGGTCTAGTCTAAGATTTTGAGTTCCATGATGGTGAATCTCTCTGATCCCCTGGTCTGGGGTTCGGCCGCCGTCTTCCGTCACGTCTTCCGTCACAGCACGGGTGGGAAGATGACGATGTGACCGGAGTCGGGTTGGGAGTCCGTTACGGAAGATGTGAGAAAAAAAGAATGTAAATTGGCTTTTGTTTAGAGTTAAAGCTTTAAGAATTTTTTTTTTTACTTTATGAAGGTGATAAGAATCTTTAAAAAATGATACCATATAAACCCAGGTATTAGGGCATCAGTATGTGTATCCCCCGATGATTCGAATACTCATGTGAACCATTTATCAATAATTTACTTTATGAAGGTGATAACAATCTTTAAAAAAGGATACCATATAAACCCAAATATTAGGGCATCAGTATGTGTATCCCCCGATGATTCGAATACTCATGTGAACCATTTATCAATAATTTACTTTATGAAGGTGATAACAATCTTTAAAAAAGGATACCTTATAAACCCAAATATTAGGGCATCAGTATGTGTATCCCCCGATGATTCGAATACTCATGTGAACCATTTATCAATAATTTACTTTATGAAGGTGATAACAATCTTTAAAAAAGGATACCTTATAAACCCAGATATAAGGGCATCAGTGTATGTATCCCCTCATGATTCAAATACTTATGCAAACCATTTATCAATAATTTACTTTATGAAGGTGATAACAATCTTTTAAAAAGGATACCTTATAAACCCAGATATTAGGGCATCAGTGTATGTATCGCCCAATGATTCGAATACTGATGTGAACCGTTTATCAATAATTTAATAATGCAACAGAAATGCTCAAAAGAATCTACTTAAATAATGCTTTAGTGGTGAATTTTTTAGGAATTATGATACACCTAGAAGGCCTATACAAGTTTTGGGAAGGAAAATGACACCAAATGTTGTAGCAAGCAAGTAAAAAATTACATACCTTTTATTTTTAAACACACTCAAATGTAAAGAAGGCTATATGGGATGGTTAGCATTTGTTTTAACATATTTTTGTACAGTATAAGTTATCCTTTAAAAATCTTAAATTAAGGATGTAATTGGACTATCTCATTCAATGGAAAGGTAATAATGGTCCCATAATTTGTTCAAATGATGTTTTTTTCAAAATACATAAAAAGTGACCAGGTGTTATGATTTTTCCCAAATAAATACATAAAAAGACACATCATTCAAATCAAAACATCATTAAAAGTGTACCCAAAAATATCCTTTAAGGCTCCCTTCTTCAAGCATTGGTGATACAAATATCTGGTGAACTCAAAAGTTGGGGTATTAGTTCACAGTATATACTTGTATTAATCAATAAAATTTGTAATGCCTTAACACATAAAATAATCCATATAGCTAATGATGATTAAGGGTCATCTCTGTAGGCAATAAATATTAGGGATTGATCTTATGCCAATAGTAATTAGGAGATGAGAAGATACATTTTATAAAATAAGAAATATTGTGGCACGAGAAGAATGGTAATGATATATATATATATATATATATAAATAATTTATTTATAAAATTAGAATAAGGATTTAAGGAGTGATGTTAAGTCTACCACTTTTTTCCTAATTCATCATTGTCTACAGCCTAGGTTGTCACCATCCTGCACACCTCCACCAAACTCTTCCAATCTTCGGCGCATATCCACCTCAGCTGCAATGCACATCATTTGTTCATGCTCTGACACTTTTCAATGCGTATTTCTCACCATCTTAGTCACATCCAGTGGCATTATTTCACTCATCTCCTCCATTCTACTCACAACACCACAATCAATCATAACACGGCACTGCCCAAAGCATTGGTTTGAGTTAATTAGGCTTTTTCACTAGAAAATTTTAAAAATTACTAAGGTTCTCCAACAAATTTTAGCGGGGTATTGTAGTTATTAATTTCCCAAATGAAAAACTACTAAAATACATTGGCCTAAACTGTCACGCAGATAAGATATAGAGACCATCGCTGATATGTTCAGAGACTCTCTATATCTTAATGGAATTTCCCAGGAATGGGGACTTTAAGAAATCTTCCCTTGGACGTTGACTTTATGAAGTTTTCCATCGAACAGAGACTCTCTATGACTTTTATGAAGTTTTTCAAAACTATTCATAGAGGGGACACCGTGCTTTGATAACACACATGAGTCATTCTTGAATTACTTTCGCTTTCTTCTCCTGCTCTTTCCAAGTGGTGCTTCTAGTGAGACTATACTGAGAAGAAATCAGCTTTCTAATAGGACAGTTCAAGGCGATGGTAATGATATGTGACATTCTAAAGATCACATGGATATGTCAAGGTTGAAAACATCTGAGTGGCTTGAAGATACTCATTCAAGGAACCAATAATTCTAAGTTTGATCCTTGCAAAGGCGATATGATCTATATTTTTGGTTTTAAGATCCCACAAAATGAGCTTGAATCAAGTGCAATGAAGCCATGAATTCTCAACAACAGTCCGTCCCTCATGCATCGCCAACATCCCCCCACCCATCGTTGTATGGATTGTATTAATGTATACCATGATTTCAATTTGTAAAAATAATTACAAAAAATGATTAAATAAACTATCTCATTAATATTTCCAGAAATAATTAATAATATTCATAACATAACTATTTATAGAAAATATAAATGATACTTCACGTGTTTAGCATTGCTAGCTTTTATGGGAATGACATGTACGGCAGCAACAACTCTGAGAACTAAGGCAACTCAATCGATGATAGCTCTAGCAGTAAGGGTGGCTCCGATGGTGTCATAATAAAGAGAGGGAAAAACGTAGAGAGAGTACAAAACGTTGGTTGACGGACCAAAAATTAGGACTAGAAATATCCTTTAAGGCTTTTGGTTTGTAAAATAATATTGATAATTTTCCTCACAAACGCAAGGCAAACAAGGGTCAAATCCATAGGGAGCGAGTATTGCTTTAATTCCTTTTTTTTTTTAATTTCTTAGGAATTACACCAAATTTAATAAATAAAAATAGTAAACTTTATTTAAAATAATTATGGACAGTAGTTAAATATATTTATCCAAATTTATAAAAAAAATTTAGATTTTTTTGAATTCTCTGGTGAAAAAGGCTAATCAATTCGTATGAAGTACCTTAGCCGGTGCTTTGGCAACGACATGTGGTGGTTGATAGTGGTGGCATGACTGGAGTAGAATGAAATAAGGAAATAACACCCCTAGATGTGATTGAGATGGCGGCAGATACGCAACGGTGAGCATGGGAGCAAGGACAAATGAGACGGATTCATCGTCACTGGTGGCGAGAGAACTGAGGCGGATACAAACCCATTGATGTAACACGAGAACGGCCGGGATCGACGGCGCGTGTTACGTCACAACAATGCACGAAAGATGGTATGGATGTAAATGAATGATGTGATTTTAAGAAAACCAAACGAGCCAAAGGTGAACAATTCAATACGCCCGCGAATAGATGAATAGGAAGGCAGACTCTAGGTGACCCGTAGGAATTCCCGAACAATACTACGACGGAGAGGCGTTTTATGGCCTCAGAATAAGATAGGGAGCGACGGCACTGGGGGAGTAATAATACTGAAATGCACCAAGGATCACCCGAGTTAGGCGCGCGAGACCGCCCACTGAGGGTACGACCGTGCGGACACGGGTATGTCGGGCCGGCAGGCCTCACGCGGCGGACCGTGGGTCGGGGTCGTCGGCAGCAACGAGCTCCCTAGAGAAAGCTAGGAACGCACGATGCAGGGCGCGTCGAGGGAAGCGGCTGCTGGCACAGAGTTAGCCGATGCTTATTCCTCAGATACCGTCATTGCTTCTTCTCCGAGAAAAGAAGTTCAGGACCCGTGGGCCTTCTACCTCCACGCGGCATTGCTCCGTCAGGCTTTCGCCCATTGCGGAAAATTCCCCACTGCTGCCTCCCGTAGGAGTCTGGGCCAGGTGACAGGGGCGAGCTTGATGCGCACGGAGATGGGCCGATCGGGATGGGTAGCCGACGATCAGAGGGCTGCGCGCGGCGATCTCCGCGCGGGCGCGGCCGGACGGGGTGTTCCGGCGATGGCGTAGGCGAGGAAGCGGCACCATCGAGCGGCGAGGCGAGGGTCTCCTTCGGCGAAGCGGCCGGAGGTTCAGCGGGAGGGCGGCGGCGTTCGTTTTCCGGCGACGATCCACCCCCAGATCTAGATCTGGCGTCGGGAGGTAGACGGGCACTGGTGTAACGAGCTTTCCAAAGAGGGAAAGGAAAAGAAAACACTGCACTATTTCTTTCTAAAAAAACAACCAACGAAGACAAACAAGATAGAGGTTTCTTTCTTTCCAACTATCTATTCTTCTCCCTTGGGCATACCTTCCCCTTATATAGGGAGGAAGGGTGCCAAGGGACCACCCTTAGAGGAGGAAACCGTCGCGAGACGAGGTCCTCCTCTTTACACGTATTTCAAAATAGAAATGAAAACATGGACGAGGCCCAAAGCAACGGCCCAGTCCAATTGTTCTGAACATTACACGTAAATGAAATAATAAAGAAAACTTACGGAAGATCACGACGAATACTTGAATCCTGGATCGCGTATGTCGGCACGAGCAGCTGGAAGTGGTCGGGCTCATCTAGTGTCGGTGTCGGCGTCGGCGCGATGGTCCCCCATCACCCATGAGTGGCAGAGTTCGGTGGAGGTGTTGGGAATGTTGAAAAACTAGGTTATCGACGATGATAACTAGGAAAAACACAAAACACTTGATTAAAAAAATGAATAATACACTAACCTCGTCCTCATGTGGTCAATGGCTGAGCGATATTTTTTGTTTATGTATCTTGTTATGATTGTCACTTCTTCAATCTTTCGCTCTTGGAATGCAAGAATGGACCCAAACGAGGTTTTGAATGAACAAAGGATTTCAAAGGATTTAGATTCTATCATCTCATTACTTGGAACACAGTTTTCATGGAAGGAGACACTATTACAAGTATAGAAATATGAAATAATTTCATGAAAAGTAAATGAATATTCATGCACTTATTTTTCCATTATTTATTTTAGTCATAAACAACACATGTATGTCGAAAACAATGTCACCATATTCTTCTATGAACAGAAAATAATATCCGAGATAACTACATATTATAGAAGTAATATTTTAGTTTGATATTTGAATCTGATAATCCAATATTTTCAAATGATATCTGGTACCAGTATCCACATAGTGAGAAGCTGTCAGATGCAGATATCAATCCAGATGCCTATACCAAATATCGATATTTGACTCTGATAATCCAATATTATCAACAACAGATTCGGATAAATTTATCTCTCCCAACCCTGGATGGATCAACCAAGAACTGGTAGCCCCCTTAAAAACACATTTATTCGCCAGGACCAACTCCTTTCCAAGGTTCATATTTGATAGATGGGCCCTAAGACTCATTCATGTTTCTTTGCCCTATTTCAATTAGACAGTTGAACCAAGCCATTGTACATTCAAGTTTCTGATAATGTTGGACTCCCCCATAGTTCTGAAAGCATTGAAGACGAATGAATGGTTAACCACCAAAACAAGTTTCCAATCCAACTTCTAACACTGTTCGTGGAAAGACTCACTTGAATGCCCATTTTTGTAGGAAATGCTCATTCGGACTACGATTTGAATCTGATAATCCAATATTTTCAAATGATATCCGATATCAGGATCCACATAGTGAGAAGCTGTCAGATGCAGATATCAGCCCAGATGCCTATACCAAATAGCAATTTCCATATTTGCAATACCAGATTCTTTTCGAAGAAATGCCAAAGTTTCAATGAATGATCTGATCAACCCACCTCATTCTACCCAAAGTTTGGGCCCTTTATTCTTCTTCTTTTCGCGTTCAACTTCTTCTAGGGATGGGAAGGTTAGTGTTGATCGACAAATGAACACCCAAAAAATTATATAGTGTTCATGTTAGGTTCATTCGCATGTTCGTTAGCATGTTCATGTATAAGTTCAAAAAAAATATCTCTAATTGTTCATTCGTCATCAAGAAACAACAAATTTCCACTCCCGAATTTTGGTGTGGCTTCAAAATTGTGCATCAGAACGTTAAAACCGATGTTAGCAACCAAATTTTGGGCCCCAAGTTTCTTTCCAGCCAACTTTATTGAATATTCCTACTAATAATTCACCACTCTTTTACTAGCTTGGTCAGCAGGCTCCAATCTTGTCTCCACAGGCTTCTTTTCTAGAGATTTGGACAAGTGATTGATTATGAGTCGTTTTGGTGACAAACTTCCCCTTCCGAGCACATTTCAAGTCCAATTAGTGCCAATAATAGTCCAATTTCTATTCTTGATCAACAGTGGAACTTGGCCAATTCGGTGGTTAATCCAATATACTAACAATAGATGGCCAATTTCCACTGCTGATCAAGAGTAGAACTTATTTGATGCCCATTATGATTGATCGAAAATGTAATTTTTTGGGCCTTTATTTTGGCATTCTAATATTTCGATATTTACCACAGGCGACAGTGGAAAATATCATGAATACTACTAGATGTTTCGGGAAAAAGGAAAAAGATAAAACAAAAGAAAGAAAAATGCCTCATGAAAAGTCTGAAGGCTGGCTGATCAGTGGATAGACTGATAGATGGATGGGTTATAAGAGATGGAGAGATGGATGGTAGGATAATACGTACAAAAGCTGGAAATGAAAAGAGAATAAGAGATAGATGCACAGATGTTTTGATAGACTGATAAAAAAGTAAAAGATAGACATCCAGACAAAGAATCTGATATGTAGATAGTCAGAAAGGTGGACTGAAATTTATGGATGGATAAAAAGCTCAATAGATAGATAAATAGATAGCTTGGTAGATGGATGGACAGATAGATGGGCATAAATAGAGACGGACAGAAAATAGATTCATTACTGACAGATAGATGGATGGATGAATTAATAGATAAGCCGATTTTCGTAGTCTGATTAAAGTGACACTTAGTTGAAGATTCCGTGAAATCTGTTCTCTACACTTTCCTCATTCATTAGATTGAAATCCACCATTCGTTTGGATGTCACAACCCCTCTCTTTTGGATAGTAAAATTTTCTATTTTCCTCATTACATATTTCATAGATCGACCCATTGAACAAGTATAGTAGACTTACGCATTCCACTGCATGAGGTGGAAAGAGATGAGAGACTATGGTGCTGACGATGATAGCAGCTTCACGCAGACGGCACATATCTCTTACTTCTCTGCTGCAATGTCCCCAATTGTTTGAGAAAATCTGATACAGCAGTAGAGTCATCGATGATCTGTCGCTCACAAAGCCATTCTTCTTGGAGATGGACATTTGCATCTCTGGATTTCAGAACAATCAAATAAATAATCTGAAAATAAGAATGCTCAAACGATTCTTCATAAAATTTTAAAGTATTTTAACAATCAGTAGATTGAAAAATAGGGGAAGACAGGAACCTTCTAAGACTTAGAACTTTGTAGTTCCGCCGCAGGTAATCAGCATATTTATTAAGAGCATCCTGGGCAAACTGCTTGCCCACTGTCCTGACCGCTGCTGTATTCAATAAATTTTCCAAGGATCCGTGCTTTTTCAAGAGTTTCACAGCAGTTTTGCGGCCAAAACCAGGAACAAATTGCTGAATTCCAGGGACGCCATCAACCTGATCTCCCAAGATGCATCCTGGGAAGTTTATAATAAGACTACAAGGTAGAAAAATATGTGAAGACAATAAATGATGATCCTGTCTTTGTAAGAATGAGTAAATAACTGATGAATGATACTTTTTCTTATTTTTTGTGTTGTGTCGTGACAAAAGAAAAGGTTAGGTTAACAGAAAACTTCAAATGATTTAATCCCTAGAATAGAGAAGATGTAGAAGTAAATCTTGAAAAATGATTGATATAAAACATTAAGCACTCACGAAGACTTAAATCGGACCGTGGGTCACAGTCATATTGGGCAGCATAATGTTTGAGAGTATAAAAGGACCACCGTCGGAGCTCAGGCACTGGCATCACGATCTGGAGATTTTCAGAAATCAGTTGCTTGAAATCTTTGTCGGGCGAGGCGATAACAACGCGGAATCCCTTTTGGAGAGCTTGGTCAGCAAGCGTCGCCACCGTGTCATCAGCTTCATAACCATTCACCTTTACAACCTGCATTTCTTAATAAATTCAGTATCAACTGCTGCAAGATGGGAACTCCTGCAAGTTAGGAAGGACAGTATTTAGATTTAAAGGCAATAAACTTCTGCAGGCTTGATAGGCAGAACATTCATGATGAAAAAGGTAATCACAGAATGGTGAAATTTCAAAATACTGTTCTCCGTCCTCGATGATGATGAGGAAAGCTGATGACATGTTATGATCGTCCCTGTCACTTGTCCATCCCAGGATGTGGATTCTCATCGTCACTTGTCCATGACTAGAATGATGATGAACAAATTGTCTTCATCTCATTATATTGGTGGATGAGGATGAAGATGGAGGGATGAATCCCCTCTACTCTCTACTGTGAGCTTAATGCACTTGTTCGGGATGATGAAATGTTGATGATGTATCAACGTCATTATCAAGGTCATTTCTCTGATCCAGGATGATGATCATGATGCTGCTGCTGCTGCTGCTGATGATGATGATGATGATGATCATAGTCTGATACGATCCTTGATCTAGGCTCGTATTGGAGGGATGGTAGAGGGCGAGGTAAGGTAGAAGTTCCCGGGGTAGAGAGGAGAACGGGAATGGTCGGGGGAAGGCTGAGCTGAGGGGGTAGGGATCGGCCGGGGGCAAGCTGCCTGAAGACGCGGTGAAGTGGAGACGATCGCGAGGACGGGAATCGTAGAAGGGGAGAGAGAAACCAGACCTAGATGAGGAGAGGGCCATGACAAGAACACTTCTTCTAACTTCTTCTTCACTGCCCTCCTAAAGGAAGGCCATCCCTATTTAAAGGGAAATACATAACAGCAAATGACTAGAATGCCCCTGTGGGCTAACATGACGATATTATCCCTAGATAGGTTGAGGATCCTCTCAAGGATCCTATCATAGTCCTTGCTCATCCCCACTCAGATGACGATAACAATGACGGTTTCGTTTTGGGATGGTAGACACTATTCCAAAACCTCCAGAAACTCACAAACTGTAGGGAAAGAAGAACTCTTTGATGATTTCATGACACATAATAGCGCAGTAAAACACTTTAATTATTTTTAAAAAAATTCTTTCAAAATAATAATAATAGCGCAGTAAAAAATTCTCAGAAAAGAAAATGGTTTTGAGCTCTCAGGATGAAATGATTTTTTGCAAGAATCTCAAGAAATCAGGAAATTGCAAAATTCTAGAAACCTGGTAGACGATATTTTCATAGATAGTATCTTGCAAAAAAAATTGACGCAAAGGTTATCAGAAAAAGCCGAAAAAAAATGGCACTCCGAAATGTTTTTTCTATCAAATGATTTCCTCACAAAGATAGAGAAGAGTCAAGAAGGGAGACGATAACACTAACAAAACAAAAAAATTATAGCTCCCACAGAGACTTTACTATTTGGTGATTCTATCATACCTGATAGAGCAGCAAAAAACTTCTCCTAATGGAAGAAATGAATTTTTTTTTTACATTCTATCATCCTACTCGATCCATTTGACCAATTAACAATTCTACATCCGCGCACCATGCCAATCAAAATTCAACTTTATCAGATATGAGGGTCACCCAAAAGTTAGAAAAAATGTCTGCAAGATCATCACACACCGGTACGTGGCAATTCCGGAGAAATTCAGAGACTTGAAGCTCAGCCCACTGCGGCCCAGTCCCCAAGAACTTCCTCCTATGAGCTTTATACGAGGGGAGCAATCTCTTCCGATAATCATTCCCATTTTCACCGTCAAAAACCTAAAACAAAGTAATATTTTATACAGCAGTTGCCCAGCAACATCACTCTAAAATTAAACAAATTCACGCGGTTACAAAGAGACGCTTCCTTACAGCAATTACTGGGTCCGTAAGGCTGACTTCCGAGAAGAAAAGGGTAAGCCAGCGGGAAAAGGAATGCAGGTCAAGCCTAGACCCGTCATAGCAAATAGGGTTAACATCGAGCAGGAAAACTCGTTTAACCTTGCTTTTCGCGGAAACCCGGGAAGATAGATTGCGACTTTCGTCGATTCCAGCGAGTCGATGAAGGAAATTCTCAGCCGACGATGAAGTTTCGAGAACTTGCCGGGCAGGAAGACGAGTTATCGTCGACCAAACGGCGATTCTACGGCGAAGTAGAGATGAATCTGGAGAACGCAGTTGGATTGGGCAGCGGGGCGAGACGATTTCATCGTGCAGAGCTTGTCGAGCTCCGGTGGCGCTCGCTAACATCTCCCGCTTGCTCTGCCAAATCTGGCGACTGTGGAAGGTTTTGTTTGTGCGAAATCTTAAGAATATTTATAAATTTTTAATAAATCTAATTAAATGGACATGTGAAGCGCCCGTGGCCTAATGGATAAGGCGTCTGACTTCTAATCAGGCGACTGTGGGTTCGAGTCCCACCGGGCGTGATATTTTTTGGCATTTTTTAACCAAATTATATCAAACATAATTCGGTAGAATATAATTTGTAAATTAAAAAGGCCACGTCTTCGACTGACATTTGAATAATCGCCAGTGTACAATTACAAAGGTTACAGGTTCAGATTGACATACGGGAGTGTTGGCTTAATTCCTAGTCTTTTATTGTAAACAATGTTTAAAGGAATGACAGTTTTTGGTTGTTTGTTTGTTTGAATTTTTATATTTAATAATTTAAAAAGGTTATAAATGGCAGAAGAAAGGAAAGAATCCCTAGACATTCCAAGCTTCCATGTAGAGTTCTCTGGTTTTTCAGCTGCACAAGATCTTGGGCTCTAAAGAGCCTTCTCTAAGATCTCTTCCTTTCTCTCGTATCTGTTTCAGTCTTGTGTACTTATCAGAGTTAATATCCATATCTAGTTTCTGTAACCATCTGTCACATTATAGTATCATCCATCTAACTAGTTTCTATTTATTGTACATCTTGTTTACTTTGTTTTTGAACTGAGTCTTTTACTTTTCCATTTCTACGCCTCCATCTTCATCACAGTTCGTTGCAAACATGTTTTTTTTTACATCCATTTATATAACTCCTGTTAGTTTAGGTAGCCAAGGAATAACCTAAGAGGTGGAGGTGAATTAGGTTCTCTATTTTTATTTATATTTTTAATGAGCCTAGGATTTTTCTACCTAAGAAACGAGGTAGAGGAAATGGGAGACAGAGTTATTTTTTTTAGACAGCATAAGCTAATCCTTAATTCTGTTCGGGGTATCCATCCTGAGGTGATGATGTGCCCTAATCGAGTTTGTGTGAATACCCTCCAAGAAAATCATTTGGAAATAGGGCTGAACAAGTATACCAATAAAAAGAAAAGATCAATAAAGCTTTGTTGTCCTCAACCCTCAAAGACTTCCATGGAATGATGCTGCTTAATCTACTTCAACTTGGTCCCCAAAGCCTTAACCTAAGTGATCACAAAGATCTAGCACTAACAGTATATTTCTGAATAATGTCTTCTCCTCAACAACACTTAGTATGATCGCTACTTAAAAATAGTATTCAAGACAAGGATCAATTTTATGTATTTCAACAAGAATTCTTTTATGTCAAAATTTTATTACTTCAGAGATAAAGATTCATAAATATCAATATGTCTTCCTTCAATAATACCTCCTCATTTATGGTCGTTCTTTCCTCAGTCCTCTTCTCCTACACATTTTTCTTTGGATAATTTTTTTTATTTGCGTTTGAACTTTGGTGCTTAAACTCAAATATCTTTTTAATCCTGCACTGAATGTGATGATTCCACCTGGAACAGTTTTGCAACACAATTACACAAAATTGTTATCTCACACAAAGTATTCAAAACCAAATCAGATAAATCTCTAGAGATCAATCTTTCCACGTCCTTAGTTTACCGCCCGATTCCTCAGTGTCCAATTCTCTCTAAACTCAACTAAATGATGTGATTTCAAGTTCTTTGATTTTATGTTAGCAACAATTCATATGTTGAACGAAAGCTCAAAATCAGTATAAAAATTATGCTAAAGATTGTAAACTTATCACAAGGTCGAGGATGTGAGGAGTTCAGATCCCAGCCTTCTTTTCTTTGAATCTTGAAATACCCTACACCAAAAACTATGATTCTAAGTTCTATGGACTTGTATTGATGTTAAAAATAAATGATTTTTAAAAATAATTCCTTGTAAATTTCTCTAATAATTGAGAAATCTCTCTAGCTTTTAGACTGTGATTTTCAAAGGGCAAGGAGAAGGAAGTTTGAAATTAAGGCGCTAAACTGTATATATGGACTTAGAAATCTGAAAGGGCATAATGGTAATCCTTCAAAAATCCACCATTCATATTCATCAATTATGATTGAGAAATATAAAATAATAATCATTTAATTTCAATTTTTATATTTATAATTTTACCATTAGTTCAAAATACATTTCAAGAGTTTAGAGCAAAACTAGTCGTTATGCCAAGGATTTGAGCTTTAAGATAATCTTAAACTTTTAGGTATGTTTACCACATCATTTAAATAAAGATATGACCATTTGATAATATTATCTTCATGTAATTAATTTTCATTAAATCATCAGTAAATTGAGCTTTGAATACTTGAAGGTAGTAATTAAGATTTTGAACAAGTTATTTAACAAATCAAATGAAGACAAATTCACACAAATATCTGAACAGTGTTGATGTTTATCTTCATGTCATAGAAAATATAAGTCAAATACATGATTTGACTTGTTCAGCATTTGGTCAAACTAAGTAGCCTTTTAATATAACTAATGCTCCTATTTTATCGTCACTAATAATCAGTCAACTAGTTGACTGAGGGCCTATTGTGCTTTGATCACAACCCTTATTGAGGCATGTACCACTTTGAACATTCATCAAAACACACATTAAAACATTGTGTTAAAAATGCCCTTAAAACTTAATCTTCAACTCCATCTTGATTGCTAAGTATCCCATCAAGATCTCTATATCTTTCATATCTGTATACTTCCATCGTAATCTCTCATTAATTTCCAATTATGTAGTTCTCTATGCATAATATATTATTTATATCAACATCTATGTCTCTCAATCTTTTTTTAGATTTGCTACTTTATCTATCTTAATGCCCAAATATCCCATTTGATATCTAGATTTGCAAAATATTCTCATTGATATTTCTCTATTGTCATATATTCACCCTTGATAAATCCAAAAGGATAGTAATATATATGTGCAATTTAGCTAATTTATCTTCTTCTTTATCTTTATCTGGATATATTATCAACATTTATGTTAAGTTCTGAAAAATCATGAAATAAAATCACCTTTTTCTAATTTGGAGTTAATTATTGTCATTTGTGGGACTAACCCCACTTAACTCAATGAGTTAAGTGGAATGAATCTCACTCTCTTCTTAGTTTATGTGGAAGATGCAAGAATTAGGTGAAACTTTCATGAATAAAGGGGATAATTAAATGAAGAAGAAGCTGTTTGGCCCAAAGGAGCAGGCCCAGCCACAACTCTGGGCCAAGAAAGGAGGCCCAAATCAAGACAGCTGGCTCTAGTCTAAAGGCCCACTAAGGAAGCTCCACTAAGCCCACTATGAGAGGCATCTTGGGCCAAAGAAAGGAGGGCAAGGGGAAGGTCCATTAATGATTATTTATGACCATTTCACGTGCTTGGATGCTGGTTGGAGGACACCCTTGGACGTGGATCCAAGCCAGAGAAGAAGATCTAGCCATTCAATCCATAAAACATCCAAGGGTGGAGACTTAAAGATAGCACCTTTAATGCTAATTAGGGAAAAAGGTCTTGAACGTCCCTGGGGTATTTAAAAGGTCTCAATGCTGATTGGAGGACGATAATGGACGTGGATCATGGCCTAAAAAAGAAGATCTGGCCATCCATTGTATTAAAAATCCAATGGCTCTCATTTGCTCTCTCTCCCTATATAAACCCCTTCACCCTATTGTAATATTCAACTTGTGATTCAATCCAAAGTAATGTTTGGTGGCCTAAGTGAAATTGAGTCATAGATCCATTCACCTTAGTGAGTGCCAAGCTGAGCAGGAAGCATCTAGGGCTGAAGAAGCTGGTGGAAAGGAGAAGAAGTCCCTTGGATCTTGGAGGGTGTGACAAAGAGGTTACCTTCTTATTTATCCTTTTTCACTCTTACCTGTTTGCATTTTGTGTTTTAGTTAGTCTTGGAAAAGCTAGCTAATATCCAGACAGTTCCAATGCATCCAACCACGCTCAAAAATTCATTCTAGAACTCATTCTAGTGCAGGCCATTTCTCTCTCTCCTCCACCAAGCCACTTTCTCCAATTGGCATCCAGACTTGGCCAAATTTTGACCAAGTCCAAAGCGCCAGCCTGATTCATTTCCTATTTTAGTTTGGCTTTAAATATTCCAAACAAATCCCAAAAAATTCATTTTCTGCTTACTACTATTTTTATAAATCTTTTAATTATATTTTAAATATCTTTGTTTATATTTTTATTAGTTATTTATCTTCGTAGGTAGTAAACCCACTTCTAAAACTCATAAAAAATTATAACTAAACCACAAATTCATTAGGAAAAACCCTTGCTCTTTGTGGATCGACCCTTACTCTCCCTACGCAAGGTTATTATAATTTTTTGTTGTTTTAATTTGGATAAACCAACGACACTAATTAGCGAAGTTAAATCATCACTAATGACCTCTATAATCTGAATTATCAACCCTCTTGCCTGATCGTCCAACTTGCCGAGCACCTCAACACTGACATCTGCAGATGGTGGGTTGGACTGCACTCCACGCATTAACTCTGCTATGCCGGCACCCCATACTCCTACTGGCATGCGTACATCTCTTAAAGATTTTCCCCACGGTTGGTGTCTTGCATGAAGCCTGGGAGGCAGAGTGCTCGCTCTCCCGCTTTATTGATGTCCCGACCACGCACCTCATCGACGACACTTGTCGACGTTGGGGAGAGCTCCACACACTCCATGCATCATCATCATCGCGGGGGGATCCAGAGACCCGCCGGCACGAGCGACCTTCTCAGAGCACCTGCCAGGTATCACTTATGTATCTTTTCTCTTTCCTGAACATGGGAGTGGGATCCGAGTGTAATTGGGATATTTATGCTCGCTCCACACCAAAGACGCTGATAAAAAATCCACTTTATATATAAAACCCCCATAGGTGGCATCCAGAGCACGGTTGGATTGGACTAAGGGCATAACCGCAGGGTTGGACCTACCTGTCATCGTGTTTTTGCCAAAAAAAAAAGTCATATATGCATACTTCAAACGATAAACTTTATCTATCTTGAACAATATTGCTATATATCTTAAGTACCCAATTTTACATCACTCTAGTTCTATATCAATCTCCGATTAGATCTGTTGTGTTACTTATCTTTTAGGCATTTGATGCTCTGATACATGTTGCCTCATATCATTCTTTATTGTCATCTAATTGGACAATGTTACCTAATAATTCTAATTTCATAAAGAGAATTGTCTCAACATATCTTTCTATTATTAGGGATATCTAGATCTAATGAAATCTCTCTATCTAAATACTGATTGATCATCTTCTCATCGTTGAATGCTTATTCTTCCGTTGTTGATTTTTGGCTACCATATTGATTTTATTCGCATCAGAGTATTTGAGGGAAAGTGAACTTAGACCCTAAGTCAAAGTTAGTCTTCATTTAAAGCCAATCAAGTCTAAGGTACAGTCTAACTCAAAGGTCTGCCCTATCCACTTCAAACTTTAGGGTAGAGTTTAATTTGCCATCAGTCATATTCAACCCAAGTTAAGGCTAACTCAAGTCAAGTTTAAGCCAGGTTAAAGTCAATCCCAGTTGAGGTCAAGTCAAAGTTAATCCAAGTCAAATTCACTCTAACTCAAGGCCAACCTGAGTTGAGGTAAAAAAAGTAAAATTCAAACTAAGTCAAAGTAAATTCACGTTGAGGTCAATCCAAGTTGATGTCAAGTTAAACTCAATTCACATTGAGGTCAACCCAATTCATTAGCAGTATTTACTCGTGGTGGAGCATGTGATTTAGTTTGATGCAAATCGAAGAACCTTATCAATGTGTGACATATTGAGAATCTTCTTGAAAGAGGGGGGGGTGCCTTCATTAGGAGATAACTTCCAACTTCTAGTTTACTAACAAGCTATATAATTTTTACTTCAGTTGCTTTTAGCATCTTGAGAAACCATTTACAAATAATCTAGGAGTTAGACTCACACCATATCATTTGTTGACCCTTTTGGGCACTAGAGGATCTGTGTGGACCAGGATTCCAGGGAGTATAATATTCACAACTTGATTAGAAGGTCATCACGAGGACAGGGGATCTCAGCAAGAAGGTCATCACGAGGAAGTCGGGAAGTCAATAGCAGTGCAGGTCAAAACCAGAGTGGGTTTTTAAAAATCTGTCATGTCACTTGTTATTTACAATATCAATAGTCAATTGAGTAAACTTAAAAGAGAAATTGGAGATATTCCACCAAACGTTCATGATTCTTTATCACTTATTTTATAAAAATATGATTAATCTTATTTCAGAATATTTGTCAACCGAATTTAATCATTAGAACAATATGTAAACCATCAAAAGGATCATTCCCAGATTTAAACCTAGATTTTTTCAATAAATTTGGGGTCATTAAAACATGATTGTTTAGCCTAAAAATGAATTAATGTTATGAACTTAATTATTCTTAAAAGTAATCTCTTTAAACCATATCATATAATTTTCCAAATTCTTTGAGTTAAATTTAATACATTCCTAATTTTTTGAATGAGGAATAAGGAATATAAATATAAATTTAATCTCGTTTCAGTTGGAGTTATTTTGGGGATGCAATTTTAAAATTTCAGTAGGCTCTTCCCTATCCTATATTTATTTTAAGAGTCTTAAAATATTCCTTTCATTTTCCCAAAATTATTCTACTGGAGGTAAATATCCAATTGGCTTATTTTTCTTTGAACATGCATTGGAAGTAAGTGTTTTGATTTAATTTGAATAATTTAAGTACCGTAATAAATAACAGTACTCAAATAAATATGTACTTATGTATATTATAAATATATAGAAATTACTATTTTATACTTATCTATCATCTTCCATCTTGTGTAAGTTGTATACATTAAAAGATATAAATTATAAATATATTATATTTCCCTGAATATATAATTTAACCTTTCCTCCCCTTTTGTCTGTGAATATATTATCCTTTCACACAAGCTCATGCACATGCACACAGTAAGATATTAAAAATCTAGAGAGGGGGAAGAGAGTGAAAGAAGTTAAGAGGATATCTGTAGTATTCTTATTTATTTTAATTGATAGATAGGTTACATGTATGCTAGGAGAGCTAGATTTAGTAATTAAAGAAATACCAAAATTTGGTTGACATATATAATATGTATATTTAACTTTTAGTAAAATATGAAATAAATAATATTGAGGAAAGGGAGAAAGGATTAGATACATTGTAATAAGAGATAATTTAATTGTATACTCATATGAATAGAGGTGAAGACAGATTATATTCATGATAGGAGTTTACGATCTACAGAATAAAGAGAAAATGAACACTTTTAAAATAATTAGAAAAAAAATTAAATACAGAAATAATTGGTAGATAATAGAGAATAATAAGAGGTTAAGAGTTAATTATATGTATCAATAGATGATAACAGGGTGAGTTATATGAATATAATAATAATATATAAATCAATTTACATATTTTAAATGTAATTTATTGTACATTTATAAAATACAATTTAATGAAAAGTGAGAGAAAAGTAATAGAAGTTTGTATTAACTATTAGCGTTTAACGAGATGTTGTAAAGAGGCTAAACTAAAAAACTCAAACGAGAAAGAAATCTTGAAGTTGATTCAAACATAGTCTTTGTAATCTAACATGACTCATGTGTAATTCACGACCAATTGAGTCCATAATTCACCAGATCAATCCCACTTGCAAGGTCAGGGTGTCGTCCTCCCTGACTTTGGCGAGCTTGCTTGCTTGTCATCCTTTGTGCTGGCATTGATCCACATCTTCTGGAGCTCCATTGGCGCCTTCTTGACTGCAATGATCCACCCTTGTTCTCAATTGGAGGACGGTTGTAAAAAGGTGAATGGATCATTTTCAAGGCTCAATGAAAGGCCACCCTTGGATCATTTTTCATGTCATTTATGGCATGAACAATCTCTAGATGTCTGCCAAGAGACATTGGATTCCATCTGGTCGTCCCGACAGCCAAAATTTATCGTTCATCCTGAAGAGACTATAGTCAAGGGTAAAGATGTTCGGTTCTATGCCTTGGTTCAATAATGTAAAACATAGTTTTCATGATTCGGAAGCATGAATCGATTCTCAATCGATCTATAAATCAATACATCATACCTACCTTATGTTGAACTTGTTCCATCCTTGACTTTCCCACTCTGAGATTGTTCTGAAGTTGTTCATGTGCCTGGCCTCTAGAAGTATCCACACGATCACGTTGCTCTTAGATCTCCACCTCTTCTTCTTCAACTCTCCTTGAAAATCTTGAAGATTTTCTCACCATGAAGAAACTCTCCTTGGTTGAATGGAGAAGAGAGAAGTGTGGAGAGAAGGGGACTCTCAATTCGAGCTGGCATGGGTGCTTGAAATGATTGCCCTTTCCTTATTTATATTTTACTAAAGTTTTTCTCAAAACCCCATAAAGAAAAATATATTCACCAATGCCCTATGATCCTATGTGTGAGACCCTCTAGGCCGATGTATCATTCTAGTTAATAACATTAGTATCCCAATAAAAATTATTGGCCAACCTTATTAATTAACTATGTCAACATATAGATTAAAGAACTAAGGATTGATTTAACCCAATCGATAGGTTAAATTTCCATATTGTAGGGTCCCAAGATACACCTCGTGCTCTAGAAGATATTGTGATGGGGGACCATCTTGCCACCGACACAGAAAGACGCCAACAACCACATCAAACGGCACGAGTCGATGCTCGTGACCCGTCATTCAAGTACTCTATTTAATGACACGTCAAGGAGCATCTTTTATTTTGAATGTAATTTCTTTTTGAATTATGGACAGGTCTATCTGTGTTTTGGGCCTCATCCTTTTGAATTGTTTGTATTTTCATTGTTTTGGGAAGGCTGCTCGTCAAGAGACAGTTCCTTCCCGTTATGGCCCGATTGGGCATGCCCTCGACCCTATATAAAGGTCGGCATGCCCAACAGGACACTTTGGAGTTTATTTGAAATTTGAACTTGAATCTTCATCTTGGCTTCCAACTCTCCCTAGGGAGATAGTTTCTTATCATTTCTAGCTTAAATTGTGGGAAAGATCGCTCGCCACGCCTCCAGCCACGTCGAAGACTTCCATGGGGAGAAACCATCGCTAGCACTTCTGTAACTATTCTCTCTTATCGAGTCACTGAAAGGATCAATTCTTGATCGCTTCATGATCAAGAAAATACCAAGAAGTCCATCGCTTGGTGGATTCTTGGATTAGCGTCATTGTCAGATTCTGCTAGTGCTATCTCCATCGAAATCACCGCCGTGTTCGTCGTCATTGCACCCGTTGCTGCTGCCACCGTGGTCGATCTCGTTCTTGTCTCTGCTGCTGCCGAAGCAGCTGCCCCCTCTGTCTTTGTTCATGGCACCCGTGCACCCTACCAACCGCGTACGCGTGTGTCGCTAGCAGATTCTGTGTGTCTTTGTTCTGCATCACTCACCGTTGGGCACGATGACCGTCATTCGCTGTGTGCGATCGCTCAGTCGTGTAATGCGCCGCTACACGTTGTGCGGCTGCATGGGTCCGCACACCATTCTCGTGTGCCACGCTGCTGCACGACCCCTTCTTTGCACCCAGCGCACCCTCACCGCCCTACAAACAACAATGTTACGCACACCAGGTGCATTTCACTTGCTTAACAGTTGTTAAATGCCAACGTCTAGGAGGCTTTCACACAATCATTCTTGGAGCCATGTGCATCATAATGTTAAGTTTGTCGTTCTCTATGTCAATTCCTACCTCCTACTATGTGTCCAAGCCGCGCTCTAGATTTTCCGACGTTGGCATCGTCCATCAGGT
The DNA here is from genome assembly GCF_029677425.1 of Wolffia australiana. Lineage (NCBI taxonomy): Eukaryota > Viridiplantae > Streptophyta > Magnoliopsida > Alismatales > Araceae > Wolffia > Wolffia australiana. The sequence goes on along the minus strand of NC_135841.1, from coordinate 2,526,327 downwards.
TCTACTGCCCCACCTACCTCACAATTTGATTACTTCTTTTAGTATTGTTGAAAGTGTTTTTTTGTCACCTCTGAGATTGCTGCCATCAATTAGAAGTTAGCCACTATTACTTGTGAGTCATAGGGATTTAATTCTTGGTATAGTCACTAGTCTTTATTGAGAGGGATTGGACGCGGTAGGGTAATTAACTTTGTCCCTCATTTCGTAGCGTCTAATTGGTCCGGCGGGACGTTGAGAAGTCTGATTGTGATCCCAATCAAACTTCGTCAACTTAATTGATCGTTTGAATCAAACAGTACTCCTCGTACTTGTCATTGATTTTCAAAATCACATCATATTCATATCGCGTCTCTCAACACAACCATACCCCTTGTGTTGTAACATGTGCCGATCAATCCCTGCCGTTACGTGTTACATCATACTGAATAGTGTTAGAACTCTCTCATGGAACCTTTACTGTCATTGATTATCATATATGCATAATTCATCTTAGGGTTTGGTTTATCGGCAAACCCTAACCCGTCATTCGATTATTACTGATACGTAACGGGGATCAATGAGAACTCCTCCAATATCCTCACTACCCTGACCAGGGAATTTCTGCATCATCTTCCTTGAGTCAATCTCCTCTTATAGGGCGTATGATCTTGTCTTGACCACTCAATCATCTCCGTAAGCTTCTTACTACTTCCGAGCTATGACTTGTTTGTATTTCATGATTAGAGGCTCATAAGTCATTGTCAAAATGTGATGGTGTGCACCCCAAACGACATCGACGAAACGTCATCAGAGCCATCTTCGTCGTTATCATCATCATAGTCGGCCGTGTCTAGCCCGACCGGCACGCCAAAATATCCGTGAAGACGCATGTGTTCAAATACCCCGGGTAGAGCAAGTCCATGCACGTGTTCGTAGTTTAATTATCTGTTTTGTTCGTCCAATTTCATGTTCGTGGTCATCATGACGGGTTCACCGTACTCGTCGTGATGCGTCCATATCGTCGTATTTCACCCGTCATTTTATTTCAAATCATTTTTTAATATTTCTCCATGTTTTCATTTTAAATGTTGTAAAAGGGGTCCCTTATTGGGCCCCTTATGTGCATTGTGTAATGGGTCCATCATGGCCCTGTATAAGGTCATGATGGACATGTTTAGTTTCAGATCTGGGTTTTATTGTTGGCAGTTACAGTTTTGTTTCTCAGATTTCACAAGAAGAAGAGGAAAGGGAGAGAAGGAGAGGGAGAAGAAAGGAATAGAGGGAAGAGGAGAAAAGGAGCACCACCATTTTCCTCTGATCCGGTTGTGCGAAGCCGTCTGATGGCCGGTGGTTCACCGCTGTCAGGGTAGATTGCCGCCATATCGTTGGCGTCGGACTGCGTGTAGCCGCTCGGCCACCATGGTTGACCGCCGTTGTGACTCAATGTCGCCCGCTTGTTGGGGTCTGACTGTGCAAAACCGTCGGTCAGATTACCTATACGCTGCCTTGAGTGGAAGCTTACCTGCATCCTCGTGTCACTATCGCGACACTATTTCCCATCAGTTGCAAACCTTTCTTCACCGTGCATCGTAGACTGCTTATGGTGACCATTGTGTTGTTGTATCATTTCGTTTACATCCGTGTGGATTCTCTAGTCGCTGTGGGTTGAACCCATCACACTGCGGACAAACGCCGATCCCATCCGTTGACCGGATGCCATGCGCATCGCTTGACTCGATACGTGATCTCCACTTGCGCAAGCAGATCCCAGTGCGGCCGGCATAGCATATTGCACACGCTGAACCGTGGCCTCGAGCGATCTATGGCGGTTGACCAGTCACCACACCGTATTGATCCTTTGGTTCATCACCGACCCAACGGTTCATCGCACATCTGCCTAACAAGGTGCTGCCGGCGGTGATTGCTTCACAACCTCACAGTGCTGTTGCGATAGAGTGTTTGTGCCTCCGTCAGTGTCACATTGCACCACCACTTGTGCGTCAACGTCGTCACTCCCGTAGCCTCCGTTGTAATCCTCGACACCAACCATAGTCGAGCCTACTCAATGCTCAACCATCGTCTTTTGCTAGGGTTGCAATGAGCCGTGCCACGTGCCGTCGCCCATAGTGTGTTTGTTATTGCTTGGTTTCTGGTGTCGCCGCTGCTGTCGTGCACGCACCTTGAGCAGCAACCCCACGCTACGCTGAGTCCATGTGCCATTTGTAGACATCCGAAAACTCTCATGCCGTTCCTCCTTCAGCCTCATCTTTGCCTTCGATCTCCCACCAACGCTCCAGCATCACATTCTCATCTGATGTGAGCTCAACACCGTGCCCGCCTCCAACGCCCTCTCTCTGATCTGCCCGCACCAGCCCTTGCACTGACAAAGACTTCGATGACAAGCGATGCTGTAGACGAGGTACGCCATCCCCTCGCTCGCCCATTATATTACCATCTTTAATATATTTTTTATTGTGCACCATTGTGCTCGGGTTAGATTAGGTGAGAGAATTTAACTAGAAATTACGAGTTGAGTGAATTCTTTGGTATGGGTTGAGCTCGTCCGTTACGTACAAGCGCCAACCAAAAGACTTTTGTTCAACGCCGTAGTCACTGTCGTCACTCCGATGAGGATCAGAAGGTCACCGTCACCATCATCGGCCATCCCCTCGAACCTTGGAGCTCGAAGAATTTTCCCACGAGTTGGGGCCTGCACGTACACTCACATAGGATTCACGTCATCACGTAGTTACATATCCTAGAAAATTACCCATTGCACAATGCCATCCATTCACAAGATTTAGGTATAATACGGATTAATTTAGTGAACTCTTTCTCCAAAGGGCACCCACTATCTGTCCTTAGTCGTCACACTAATAGCCACATGATAAACGATACTTATCATATAAGTAGGATCAGTTAGTGCTCTTCTATCCGGATAATTCAATGTCCATCTTGATAATCCATTGAATAGAAATATTAAAATACATGTTTAAAGACTAGTGATCTCTATATTATGATATCATGATGATTTACTACGTCATTGCACATATTCATGGACTTTATTATAAACATCACACTAGAATAGTAATGAACGTAATATTTTATTCAATGAATTTAAATAAACATGGTGGTGTGATTTGGCTTGACAGCCACATAATATCCATCAAAATATTGATGACTCTACAACTGGCCATTAGAATTATGTTTAAGATGGATAAAAAACTGCAGTTAAATCATAATGCTGGAACACTTTAATAACCATTGTACCTGTTTTTTCATGTCAGCACAATCCCATCAGAAGCTGGCGCCATGATTGAATTGGCTCAAAATATAATTGCAATAGGTGCCTCAAAAAAAAATATAATACCTCCCTTCATCTGCTACGTTATCTTGATGAGCCTTATTATTGACCAAACCCTTTTTTTGCATATCTGATTACATCGGAATGAGAGGGCACCTAAGGAGAGAAAAGAGAAAGGATATACACTTGAACAAATCTTTCATGGGTTACTTTAATTTTTAGGAATTTCAAAGGAATTTTTTAAAAACTCCTAAACTTTAAGTGGTACAAAATACATGGTTATACTTTATTAGGATTATTTTATGAAATCCCAATGAAGTATAAACATGATAAGTTCCTAAAAATTAGGACATTTACGCTCAACCTTTTGCCTAACTATTTTACTCGTTGTGCACCTCAACGATGACATCTAATGAAGGCGCGTGGACTGCTACTACTCCATGAATCACCATCGCTATAGGGCATAGGCATGCTACAAACGCCGAACGACCTTCTCAGAACACTACCTAGGTATCACTCTTGTATTTCTTCTTTCACTGCAACATGGGCATGGGCGTGTAGGGTCTGATGTATAATTGGGACATTTACACTCGCTCAACGCCTATAAACATGTATAAACACTATACTTAAATATATAAAACCCCTCTAGGTGGCATCCAGGGCGCGGTTGGATCGGCCTACGTGCACAACCCTTAGCTTGGTCATACCCAACACCATGTTTTTGCCAATAAAAAAAAGAGTGAAATTCCTTAAAGTTAAAGTCTCCCATTTATGAGTTCTTCAAATACCTATCCTTGTTCTCCTGTGTATCCCTAGGTGACCTCCCATCCATGTGTGATTGGAACAACAAAATAGAGATTATGGATCAGTAATGTGGCTCATCGAGATAAGGCAGGATATTTGATGCGCTAAAGATTGTGCGGATACATCTAGAGAATAGACACTTGAAAATCTTGAAGGGACTCACTTGGAGAACGGAGAAACCATGGATTTAATCCATATCAAGGCATTTTGATTAGCGGGTTTTCAATTATTTAAAAGTGATGTTAAGATTCCATTTTGAAATATGTAAAGGCGATTCTATCTTCTGTTGGATAAATCATGTTTGAAGTATGTTGATCATGATCTTAGGGTATAACATGTATAATCCCTCATATATGTGGCACTTGTGTATTAAATAAGTGCATGGTCAATTGTGAAACCTAAATTTGTCAACCTAGTTTTAGGTGATGCACTCATAAATCATCAGAAAGCTCATTTGTAATATTTTCACTACCTTGTCCATGGCCATCATTGGATTGTCTTCTTCGAAGTTGAATACTTGTAGACCAAGTATATATGATTTCACATTAAAAAGAAGATAACCCTTGCATACTTGTAGTTGCATATGATCCAATTGATGAACTCAAAATTTGGGTAAAAATTACGTCGTTGAAAATTTGAGTTTAATCAATAAAATTCATAAACGATACTCATAAATAATTTAATTAGTTAGTAATGAGTACAGGTCGTCTCCAGAGGGAATGGATATTAGGAAAAGTACGATCTTAATTGGGTGAAGTGAAGATGAGAGGCATTGTGTGTACGGTAGTGAATGCATGATTAGAGAAGACAATAAGATGATAAAGGCTAATTAACATTTTATTAATTTGAGATTAAGATAGACGAGAGAGGAGAGCGAGATGGGATCATAACAACGGTGTGGTAAGTGGCGTAAATGCGAGTGGATACGGTGATAAAGATAGCAAGAATGAGATAAACCGATGGTAGAAATGAGAGACATAGTGATATGTGTTGGTTGAAATACGAAGAAGAGAGATGTGTGATGAAATTCTCACAATGTAGAGAGCACATGAAATGAAAGTAAGGTGAGGATGGGTAGAGGACGATGACAGAGTGGATTGAGGATGGTAATGGTGTTGTGTTCTAGAGGCCTAGATCTCGATGAAGAAATCAAAACGATATGCAGTGAAAGACTTTTGTGAATCTAATGACATTGATAAAATCATTAAACCAAAGAACCTATGCACGGATTGCATCCATGATTTCTTGGATCACGGTGTGAGACGAGTCAAGCTGCTCAAGTTCGCAGCCTCTAGACATATCCACGCAGCCTCTAGACATATCCATCGCCATCGTTACACGTTCCGATCACATCGAGAGTGGAGAGAAGTCATGGGGAGAGGGGAGAAGGGGAAGGCCCCTAAACAATTCTGGCCTTCCCCTTTTTATATTAAGTGGGTATTTTTTACAAAAATCCCTGAAACTTAAGTATATCTTCCGACGTCCAAAAGACCATTTGCGTGTGACCCTCTAAGCCCATGTATCAGTCTAGTTAGCAACCCAATAACCTTTATTAGCCTTCTAAATTAATTAACTATATCTAATTATAGATTAATTAATATCGGATCGATTTAACCCAATTGATAGGTTGAGTCTCCAACATGCGTGGTGCCAAGCTACACCTCGTGCTCAAGAAAATACAACAGAGTGTCTATCGACTCACTCATGGAACATGTTAGTCATCGGTTATCGTATATGTATAGTCCATCATCCACTTAGTGCTCCTAGGAAAACTTAGGGTATGGTTTGATGGATATTATGTGACCGTCAAGCCAAGCACACTACCATGTTTATTTAAGTTCATTTCATAAAATATTTACGATCATTATTATTCCGTGCGATGTTTATAATGAAGTCCATGAATATGTGCAATGACTTAATGAATTATAATAAGATCATAATACAGTGATCACTAGTCTTTAAACATGTATTATAGATATTTCTATTTAATGAATAGTCGAGATGGACAACAAATTATCCTGATGGAATAACACTAGTTGATCGTACTTATATGATAAGTATAGCTGATCATGTGGCTATTAGTTTGGCAACGCTGAGGACAAATAGTGGGTGCTCTTTGGAGAAAGAGTTCACTGAATTGATCTGTACAAATCCTTGAATGATATTATACCTAAACGTCAATCATGTCGATTCAAGTCACAGTTGTATAACTGATCCACTGACTTGAGACACCAAGGACATCTCATAAGTGGACGACTACGTTTTGACTATGACTTATGAACCTCTAATCATGGGATTCAAATAAGTTATAGATCGGATGTAGTAAGAAGCTTATAGAGATAATTGAGTGGTAAAAAAAGGATCATCTTCTTCTCGGTATAAGAGGAGATTGAATCAAGGAAGACGATGCAGAAAAATCCCTGGCCAAGGTAGTAAGGATATTGGAGAAGGCGTTCTCTAATGATCCCCATTATGCAACAGATTAGGGTTTGACGATAAACCATACCCTAAGTCGTTTGAGAGTCTCATGCGGAGGATGGATTATACATATACGGTAACCGAGGATGGTAAAGGTTCCATGAGAGAGTTCGAGACTACTCGGTATCTTCTAGAGCACTAGGTGTAATTTGGCACCCCATGGGTTGGAAACTTAAACTATTGATTGGGTTAAATTGGTACTTATTTAATTAATCTATATGTTGATATAATTAATTAATAAGGTTGGTCAATAAATGTTATTGGGCCACTAAAGTTATTAACTAGAATGATACGTGGGCCTAGAGGGTCACACGCACAAGGTCATAAGATCATTGGTGGATATATTTTACTTTCTAGGATTTTTGAGAAAACCTTAAGTGAAATATAAAGAGGAAAAATGGGTCTCATTTTAAGCATCCATGCAAGCCTGACTTGAGAGTCCCCTCACTTTCTTCATTCTCTACATCAACCGAGGAGAGAGAGTCTCCAAGAAGAGTTGAAGAGGAAGAGGTGGAGATCCAAGCGTCGAATGATCGTGTTGATACTTCTAGAGGCCGAACGTGTGAACAACTTCGAAATGATCTCGGAACGGAAAATTCGAGGATGGAACAATTTCCCCAAAAGATACTCTCGATGGTTTGTTTTATAGATTGATTATGAATCGATCGACACACTTCCACATTCATGGAAAGTGTTTTCCGTGGCCGAACCAAGGCATAGAACCCCACATAGTCAACTATCGAACCCTAATTGGTCATCCGAGTTAGTACTTACTCATTCAGAAGTCATCTGAGAAATCTTCTCCAATAATTTATTGCCTTGGCCAAGGACTTCATCGCATCTCTTCCTTGAGCTATCACCTCTTATACCGAGTGTGTATCGACTTACTCATCAAACTTGTTTGTCATCGATTACCGCGTACATATAATCCCTCATTTACTTGACGCTCCTTTGACGACTTAGGGTATGGTCAGTTGGCAGACCCTAATTAGTCATCCAAGTTAGCATTGATGCATTCGAAAATCAATGGAGAACTCTTCTCTGATATTTCACTACCTTGGCCAAGGACTTCATCGCATCGTCTTCCTTGAGCTGTCACCTCTTATACCGAGGGTGGACGATCTCATCTTGACCACTCAATCATCTCTGTGAACTTCTTAATGCACCCGAACTAAGACCGTTTAAAATCCCATGATTAGAGACTCGTTGGCCATAATCAAAGTACAACCGTCGATCCACAAGACGTCTTTGGTGTCGTAGGTCTAAGGACCACTTACACAACTATGACGTGAATCAACCTGATTGACAATTTGGTATAATACCATTTAGGGATTTTTACGGATCAATTCAGTGAACTCTATCCACTAAAGAGCACCCACTATCTATCCTTAGTGTCTCCACACTAATGGCTACGGGAACAACCATACTCATCACATGAGTGAAGCTAGACAGTTTTATTCTTTCCCGATACTTCGATGCCCTTTTCGTGTATCCTTCAGATATGAATATTTAGAACACATGTTTAAAGAGTACTGATCTCCGTATTACGATATCATCATGATTCACTAAGTTCGATCATGTATTCATGGACTTCATTATAAGCATCACACTGCACTATAATGAATATGTTCTATTAATGAAGATGGAACGAGATGTGAAATGTGTAATTGGCTTGCCGGCCACATATATTTCCATCAAATGGATGAGGGTGATAGATGGTGAAGACGGATAAACTAACTAAGTGTGCTGAAGAAATTCAATGTAAGGCAAAAGGCTAACCTTAGATCCCTATATTCCGCTGGGATCACGGCATCTTCGTGTTACAGATCAACCTCCCCACTTATCTGTTGAACCTGCTCAAGAACTTAAGACACACCAACGAGCACTTAATAGACCTTCAAAATTTCACTTTTTTCGGTCAACCTCACAGGAGGAAGTGAGCATAAAGATTTTTTTCACAAAGATTGGGGGCTCAATTTATATATCCAACCATATGGATGGATAAAAGACGAAAATACGAAGCTGCCCTTAAAATTTCTGCTCGATCCGAGTTTCGAATCGTCGAATGTCAAGTTTAAAGTTGGATAATTTCTAGTTGTAGATTTACTTCAAATATTTCTCTCTCCTCGTCCTCATCAGCGTTCATCATTCGGTTACGGTTTTCTCACTTCTGGGCATTAAATGTGATGATTGGCTGAGATTCCTCCTTGTCATCTGTGATTGACGGCTCTGGTTGCGCCATGTGTGACCTGGGAAAAAGACAATAAAGAATAATGATAGTATATTATTTAAATATACTATTTTATAGCTTTTGTCGCAGCTGATGTGGTGCCACGTCAGCATGCGCCACCTCAACGATTTCCTTTCTAAACCAATAGAAATGTGACATGTAATGCCATATGTACATGTGGCGCTCTATGGTGCTGCCACGTTGCACGACCATCATTGTTGACTTTCCAAGGAGACAAAAATAATAATATTTTAATCATCTCTTTCTCGGGCCATGAAACGTATTTATTGCTAAAAAATACCTCTTTTCTGATTGGTCCACATCGCCTGCACCAGGAAATTCAAAGAAACCCAAAATATATTCTAAAATTAATATAAAATAAAATAAAAGACCAAAAAATACAAAATATATATATTTCGACTTAGAAAAATCATATATTTCCAAATTTAATGTATAAAAATTCCACAAAAATCATATTCTGACTCAAAAAATTGTTTTCTTTCAGAATATGCTGCCATAAAATCCTCAAAAATATATAAAATACAGAAAATATCATAATATCATTATAAAAATGAATTTAATCATTTTAAGCTTGATAACATGCATATATGATTAATTCAATGCAAATAAAGATGTAAATATGGTCATATTAAGCCACTAAAAATGCATGTTATCACCAATACCATTTGGAATCCCATGAATAGGACTGTATTGGACGTGTATTTAAAAAGTAAGAAAAACATGATAGTATGATCTCACCCTAGTAAATAGTAAGCGCTTAAATAATTTATTTCAAAATTATTTATCCAAGTAAATCATTTGTACATACTATAGAAATCAATAGAGTAGTTCAGTGGCTGTGCCACCTTGTTTTCAACTATATGATCCTAGCTCTGCAATTAAAATAGATAAAATATATTTCTCACAATACAATCTCATAGATTCAATCAAAGTTGGCCTGGGTTGGGTCAAGTTCGAGTTGATATGCAGCTAGCAATGAAATCCCATGAGTAGAGTTGTCTTGGATGTGCATTTAAAAAATAAGATAATATGATCTCATCCTAGTAAATAGTTAGCCCCTATATAATTTATTTATGATAATAATATTATTTCAAAATTATTTATTATAATAAATCATTTAGAATGTATTTAAATATAACACACACATATATTATAAAAAGCAACAGGGCCGCACGATGATTGCAACAATTTAATGAAACAATATATATATGAATAATCATAATATTTTACGCATGTCCAAATTTATACTTGATGTTTTCCATAATAATGACTTAAGTATGGCATATCCACCGATTCCCCTATAACCTTATGCATGTGACTCTCTAGGCTCATGGATTATTTTCTTTAATAGCTTAAATGGCCCAATAATAAACATTAACCAACATTATGAATTGACTAAATCAACATATAAAGTAATTAAATAAATGATTAGTTTAACCAAATCAATAAGTTAAGTTTCCAACCCCTATGCTGCCAAGCTATATCTCAACAAGCTAATCCTCAAACCCTAATCTGTCATTCAGTTTGTGCTAATGTGTAACATGGATCATCAGATAATGTATTCACCGATATCCTCACTTTCCTGGCCATGGATTTAGCTATATCATCTTTCTTGATACCAAGGGGGGACGATCTGATCTAGACTACTCAATCACCTCTATTTTCTTACTATATCCTCACTAAAATTTATTTGAATTCTATGATCAGAGACTCATAGTCCGTATCAAAACATAGTTCTCTATCCATGAAATGTCCTTGGTGTCTCAGTGCCACGGATCAATTATACAACCATGCCATGAATCAACCTGATTGACGTTTTGGTATAATACCATTTAAGGAACCAATTGTCGATCTTTAGTGTCTGATAATGGTGTTCTATTGTTATAGTTTGATGAACTTCTAGATTATTCATCAAGTAGGAATATTTAGAATACATGTTAAAAGATTAGTAATCGATGTTGCACATCAGTAAAAAATAATCTTTAAAGATTTTTAATCGATGGTACAATCATATTAATTAAATTCAGAATGTCTAAGTGATAATATTTATATTAATTTTTTACAATCTTAGTGCACCCTAAACTATTTTCTATCTTATGGGATTATCGACCGTACCTAAAGATCAGCTCACCATTCATACTCTCCACACTGTTGCAAACTTCCGCAATTTGGAGTTAATGATTTTGTAGCACTTAAATTTGATTATTCTTATGGTCACAATCACTTTGATCATGCACAAATTTAATGCCTGATAACACATTTTTAGTAGGTTATATGACCAAAGTTTCATGTATATTTGCATCAAACATCATTGGAGAGAGAAAATCAGAGGGCTGAGAATGTTGTTAATTCAAATCCCAATATTTGACAATCCAGAAAGAGATTTTGGCTGAAATTTTGAGCGGAGATTCTTTTTCCATCATATTCCATCCATATGGTTGGATCTATGAATAGGGCTCAGAATTTGGTAAAAAATATCTTTAACTTCACTTCCTCCTAGAGAGGTAGATTGAAAGAAAGTAAAGTTTTGAAGGTCCATCAAGAGAATTCTCGTTGTCTTGAGTGCTTGGGAAAGATATACAGAGAATTGGAGAATCTAATCTGCATCAGGAAAATGCTTTGATCTCGGCAGAACACATGGATCTAAGGTTACTCTCTTGGCTTATATTGGTTTCTCTATTTCACATCTGTTTATTTAGGTCTACATACTTATCTTTGTCATATCATTCTCATCACCATCTTCCATCATCTAACCCTACCATTACCTTCTCCGATCTTGATCTCGTCACCTTCATCTCATATAAAATCCCTAAATCATCAAGTGTATTATCATCTTCTCCATCTCACAACCACCTATCCTTTCTTCCATCACATCCATTAGTTAGATCATTATCGTTCCTTCTTCCACCATTATATTTCACCATCATCCATCCACATCCACTCACATCCATTCACCCATTTCATCATTCTATCTTCTTATGATTTTCTACATCAATCATCACTTCACGTCTTCATCCATCTCACTCTCTCATTTCCAATTTATCTATGCACGTCTTCCTACCTATCCCTCATATTATCTTTATAAAATAATTAACTTCACCCTCTCCCACCTCGTATTCGTCACATCAACATTTCCTAGTTTATTATTATCTCCTCTCATCCCTCTTGAATCATTATTTAAAGAGGATTTTAAAACCTAATATCCTTTCCTTGTGGAGACGACCCTTGCTCATCATTAACTAGTTAAATTATTTATGAGGAAAGGTTTATAAATTTTTATTGGTTAACTCAAATATCAACGACAGATAAACACCTGAGTCTTGATTTCATCAACACCGCCTCAAACTCTAAGACTTGTTGAATTTTTGAATTCATACTCCATTGGAATTCACAATCTCTCCCATCCTCTCTCTCTCTTTTGATCTCTCTAGCTCTCAATCCCTATCTCTCTCTCTCTCCCCCCCTTTTGATCTCCATCCCTCCCTACCCTCTCTCTCTTTCTCACCTTCTAATCTCCCTCTCTCTCCCTATCCTCTCTCTACCTCTCTTGATTTATATATATCACTCTCTTTCCTACTCTCTTTTAATCTCTCTTGCCCACTTTTGATTTTTCTTACTCTTTTTCTCTCTGTTCCCTCTCCCTCTCTTGTTATCTCTCTCTCTCTCTCTCTCTCTCTCTCTCTCTTGATCACTATCCCCTCTCTCTCTCTCTCTCTCTCTCTCTCTCTCGTATGCACATCACTAGGGTTTGACGGTCCTGGTCCAATCCTGGTTTTTAGCAAGGACCTAAACATTATCTATACTTCAGTCTGGTTCCCTCTAGTCCTGTCTCGTCCTGATCCAGTCCCCTTCTTGTCATGCTGATTAGTGAAAGAATAAAATCACAAAATGTCATGTAAAAAGAAGAGGAAATAAGACAAAAATAAGATGAAACTTAGAAGGAAATAAGAAGAAAGGATGAATAAAAGAATAAGAATAATAATTGAAGATTACGAGAGGAAGGATAAGAGAAGAAGAAAATAGGGGAAAAATAGAAGAATAAAAAATCAAGAAAAATGAAGATTAAAAAGAAGAAGAAGAAGAAAATAAAATAACAATGGAGAAGAAAAGAAGAAGAGACGAATATGAAAACAAGAAGAAATGAAGATGAAAACGTTAATAACAAAGAAGAAGAAAGGAAGAGGAAATGAAAATGAAAAGACAAATAGAAAAAGAAGAAAATACAAGAATAAGAAAGGAAGCTGAAAAGATTAATAAAAGAATAAGAATGGTAGAACAAAGGAAGATGAAAAGAAGAATCAAAGTAGAAGAAGAGCAAAAGAAACAAATAAAAAGGAAGATGAGAAAAATAAAATGAAGAAAAAAAAGGAGGGAAAAAAGAATAAGAGAGGGGGGGGAGAGGGAAAGGGGGAGGGAAGAAGAGAACAGGGAAGAGGGAAGGCTGTGAGCACGAAGTGTGAGACGAAGAAAGGGGGGAAGTGCGAACAAGGAAGGGGAAGGGAGGGGGGAGGCTGTGAGGCAAAGGGAAAGGGTGGGGAGGAGCGTGAATGGGGACCAAAGGGGGGATTGCGAGTTGGGAAGGGGGAGACCATGAGGCTGAATGGCGAAGGGAATGGAAAGCACAAACTGGGAAGGTCCAGGGATTGTGAAGGGGGAGGGTGGGGATCCAGCACAAATGGGAAAGGGGGGTTGACTTAATCCGGTCCCAGTCAGGTCGAGCACAAACTGGTAAGGGGGGGTTGACTAAATCCGGTCCTGGTCCGGTTGAGCACAAACGGGAAATGGGGGGTTGACTAAATCTGGTCCTGGTCCAGCTGAGTACGAACAGGAAGGCAGGGGTTGACTAAATCTGGTCTCGGTCAGATCGAGCACAAACAGGAAAGGGGGGTTGACTAATCTAGTCCCGGTCTGGTCGAGCACAAACAGGAGGGGGGGTTGACTAAATCTGGTCCCGGTCCAGCTGAGTACTAACAGGAAGGAGGGGTTTGACTAAATCTGGTCTCGGTCCGATCGAGAACAAACAGGAAAGGGGGGTTTGACTAAATCTGGTCCCGGTCCAGTTGAGCACGAATGGGAAAGGGGGGATTGATTAAATCTGGTCCCAGTCCAGTTGAACACGAATGGGAAGGGGGGTTTGACCAAATCTGGTCCCGGTCCGGTCAAGCAAGAACTGAAAAGGAGGGTTTGACTAAATCTGGTCCCAGTCCAGTCGAGATGAATAGGAAAGGGGGGTTGACTAAATCCGGCTCCGGTCCAGTCAGATCTGACCGGTCCCTGGTCCAAAATGGCCAACCCTACGTGTCACTCTCCTGCTGGCATGCAATGCTTTCCACGTGACAGAAATCGTGGCCATGTCATTGGATACACCCAGTAGGCTCGTGGACACTCGTGCCTACGCGTGTTTACCTCTGGCTAATGTTGACGTGTAAAGTCCACGTCTGAATGCTAAGCCAACGGCCAACGCAACATTATAAGAGATAGAAAAAGAGCGAAGGGGGGAGAGATAGAGATAGAGATAGAGATAGAGATAGAGAGAGCAAAAGAGATAGATAGAGAGAGTGAGATAGAACGCGGAAGAAAGAGCCAGGGAAAGAGAGAGTATAAGAACGAGAGAAAAAGAGCGACGGATAGAGAGAGAGCGAAGGAGAGAGATAGAGAGAGTAAGATAGAGCGTGGGAGGGAGAGCGAGGAAAAGAGAGAGAGAGAGAGAGCGAGAGAGAGAACTAGGGAGAGAGAGGAGAATGATCGCGCGACAGAGAGAGCGAGGGAGAGAGTCCATGAGAGAGAGTGAGAAGGAGAGTTCGCGAGAGAGAGAGAGCGAAGGAGAGAGAGAGATACAGAGAGGGAGAGTGCGAGAGAGAGAGAGATAGAGAGAGTGAGAATAAACGATGGAGAGAGAGCGAGAACGAGGAAGAAAGAGAGAGAGAGAGAGAGAGAGAGAGAGAGAGAGAGAGAGAGAGAGAGAGATTGAGAGAGCGGGAGAGAGAGATCAAGAACGAGGAAGAAAGAGAGAGAGAGTGAGAGAGCGGGAGAGAGAGATCGAGAGCGAGGAAGAAAGAGAGAGAGAGTGAGAGAGCGGGAGAGAGAGATCGAGAACGAGGAAGAAAGAGAGAGAGTGTGAGAGAGCGGGAGAGAGAGATCGAGAACGAGGAAGAAAGAGAGAGAGTGTGAGAGAGCGGGAGAGAGAGATCGAAAACGAGGATGAAAGAGAGAGAGTGTGAGAGCGGGAGAGAGAGATCGAGAACGAGGAAGAAAGAGAGAGAGAGTGTGAGAGCGGGAGAGAGAGAGCGAGAACGAGGAAGAAAGAGAGAGAGAGAGTGTGAGAGAGAGCGGGAGAGAGAGATCGAGAACGACGAAGAAAGAGAGAGAGTGTGAGGGAGCGGAAGAGAGAGAGCGAGTAAGAGCGTCAAGGAGAGAGAGAGAGAGAGTGTGAGAGAGCGGGAGAGAGAGTATGTGAGAGAGCGGGAGAGAGAGATCGAGAACGAGGAAGAAAGAGAGAGAGAGTGTGAGAGAGGGAGAGAGAGATCGAGAACGACGAAGAAAGAAAGAGAGTGTGAGGGAGCGGGAGAGAGAGCGAGTAAGAGCGTGCAGGAGAGAGAGAGAGAAAGAGAGAGAGAGAGAGAGAGAGAGAGAGAGAGAGAGAGAGAGAGAGAGAGAGAGAGAGAGAGAGAGAGAGAAAGCGAGGGAGAGAGAGAGAGAGTGTCATGTACTTTTTTGTACCTATTGTGCTTTAGTGGTGCCTTAGCTTAAACGCAACTCGTAAGTTTAATGCTGGGGTCGCGTTTAGGGGGAGAGTACAAAAATAATGAATATATAACTTGTCGGGTATTGAATGACAACTTTCCTGATTGCGAAAGATTTAAATAGGTGAGAGGACCACCGCAACTTGTTGGCCAGATAAGACGCTTCCTGTTTGCGCACATTCAATGGTAGAAAGGAAAGTCCACCATTAAGTTTTGACTTTTCAATCAATCTTTTGGGATCTATATTTTTCTTCTTGGAATCGTGCTGAGAATCTTGCTCAATATGATGAAATGTGTCTCCATCTCTCAGTCTGTCTCTTTCTCTGCCTGTCTGTCGCCGTCTCTCTTTCTTATTCTTATCCATCTTTCAATATTTTTTTTCTCACTTTATGTGGAGCACTTTCACAGAAACCGATGGCTTTCCTCCATGCCATCTGTACCTTTCGCTTCCGGCTCTCTATTTTTCTCTTATCTTCTAATGTGGAGCTATCTCTCAGCAACTGATATTATGGGCCCATTCATTTAAAAAAGGGTTAACAGCACTAAATATCCCAAAGTTTTTAAAAAATCTGAGATATAACCTAAACTTTCTCTAAGTCAACACCCGACATATCCCGATGATGACGTGGAATCCGTCGTGGATGCCAGGTGGATTTCCGGCCAGATTTTGACCTGCGGATCCACCTGGCAGCCACAATGGATTCCACGTCATAACGGGGATTCCACCTGGCAGGTGTTTTCCGATAAGAGAGAGAGAGGCATTCTAGCGAGAAAGAGAAGGAGGGAGAGGCATTCTAGAGAGAGAAAGAGAGGCATTCTAGAGAGAGAAAGAGAAGCGTTCTAGAGAAAGGGAGAGAGTGGCCTTGTTCCTTGACTACGACGGCATGCCCTCGCCCATCGTCGACGACCCCGACCGCGCTTTCATGTCCGATTCTGTGAGTTTTCTCTCATTTTCCTGCTCGTTCCCTTCTTCTCTTCTCTCTCTCTCTAGAACGCCTCTCTTTCCCTTTCTCTCTCTAGAATGCCTCTATTTCTCTCTCTAGAATGCCTCTCTTTCTCTCTCTAGAATGCCTCTCTCTCTCCTTCTCTCTCTCTAGAATGCCTCTCTCTCTTATCGGAAAACACCTGGCAGGTAGAATCCCCGTTATGACGTGGAATCAATCGTGGCTGCCAGGTGGATTCCGCCAGGTCAAAATCTGGCCGGAAATCCACCTGGCAGCCACGATGGATTCCATGTCATCACCGGGATATGTCGGCGTTGACTTAGAGGATTTGGGATATACTGTGCCAAAAAAAAAGTTTAGGTTATATCTCAGATTTTTGAAAAAATTTGGGATATTTCGTGCTATTAACCCTTTGAAAAAACTCGCCTAGTGTTTGCCCAACCTATATTTGGATGGAAATTGACTATTTTTTAGATAATGGATATCGGATATCAAATGGATATCATCGCGGTCAGGACATGGCGGAAGTCCCCAATGTCCTATATCATCATCCATGCCCTGAGACGAAGACGGATGTCAATATTGGAACTGGTCGGGGTCAGGATATTGGAACTGTAGGAACCAATAGCTGATATCTGATATCCAATATCTGATATCTGATGTCCAGGTATCAGTAAAGACGGATATCTGATATCCTTTTCAGCATCGCCCTGACATTGTCACTCGAGATAGGATGAACTCAAGTCTAGTCATACCTGTCTACATGCATGGTCTGTAGTAGTCACTAGTCAGGGCCACACTGTGTTAATCTCTCTCTCTCTCTCTCTCTCTCATTTCTCTCTTTTCTCTTTCTTTTAGAATAAAATATCATCTATTATGTGGTGCTCCTCCGCAGAAACCGATGTATTACCTAACATACAATCCCACACAGCTCACGTTTGGCTCGCTAACTTTTCCTAATTTCTAATGTTAAAACTCCTTGTGAGAGGTTGATGTCTCACCCTCCTACAAAAGATATTATAGAATTTTTTAATCTCTCCCTTGACCGATGCTGACAATTGTTATAATAAAATACGTATATATATGCACATAAAGAGAGAGCGAGAGAGAGAGAGAGAGAGAGAGAGAGAGAGATGGATAGAGAGAGAGACGTTTGCATCCAAGATAAAAGAGATAAGGGAAAGAAGACAGAGGACTGCTGTTGATATTCGTCAACTAGGCCAGGTCACTGCCTCAAATTTTTACCTATAAATACTCCGTTGATGTGGGAGGAGATGAGATGGGAGAAGACGGGGAGAAAGAAACGCGCTAAGAGAGAGATAGAGAGAGCGAGAGAAGGAAAGAGAGAGAGAAAAGAAGAAAGGTGAAAGGAAAGAAAAGAAGACAGAGAGAAAGAGGAATAGGGAGAAAGAAAGAGAGAAGAGGAGAGAGTCTTAAAAGAGACGGAGAGAGAACGAGAGAAGAGGAGAGAGGAAGAAAGAGGCATAGAGAGAAGAAAGAGAAAAGGAAACACGTAGAGAAAGAAAGAGAGGCATAGAGAGAGAGAGGTAAAGAGAAAGAAAGAGAGAGAGAGAGAGAGATGGAGAGTTCTTCCAGATTGGGGGGAAATCGGATATCTGCGGAGGTGGTGACGGAAAACTTGGCCTGCCAAGCACTTGCGTTAGAGAATGGGCTCGTGCGCGGCGTAGACGACGAGTTTCAGAAGAAGGTTAGTCTTTTCTCTTCTTCTCATTCTTCTCCCTCATAATCAGTAAAAAAATATATAATTGTTCATTTCATCTCAGCCACCGCCATGGAAGGACTTTCTCAGATACGTGGGCCCTGGATTTCTCGTCTCCATGGCTTATCTTGATCCGGGCAATTGTCCGTTCTCGCTCTTTCTCTCTCTAGTTTTCTTTTCTTGTTCTTGATTTTTCTATTTTTCAAAGTCCTGAAATTGCGAAAAAATTGGCGCAGTGGAGACTGATCTGCAAGCCGGAGCGAATCACCGCTACGAGGTGCGCCCCAACACATAAAACAATTCTAAAATTATTAGTATGAAAAATAAAATCTCGTTGCAGTCCATTTCTTCGCTCCGCAGTAGTCGTAACTTCAGGCGACAGTTTAGGTACGATTTAGAAAACGATTAACTCGTAGGTTTCAGAATTAAAAGAATTGCGATTGGAATTTATTAACATCAATTGTGGACCTCCAAATGAAGGGCCTGATTACGATTCGTGTAATTATGGGTTGACGCAGCTGCTGTGGATCGTCCTCCTCGGTCTGGTGTTCGCGCTCATCATCCAATCCTTGGCAGCCAATCTCGGCGTAACAACAGGTAATTCAACTGTAGATCAGTACGCTGAGAAGCTGATGAAAGAGAGAAAAAAATGATATACTGTGGATCATCTCTATGTGTGCATCCATCTCTATGCTTCAAATTCCTAATTATCCATACATATATTTATCTATCTATCTGAATCTGTCGACCTATCTATATA
Source organism: Wolffia australiana (assembly GCF_029677425.1). Taxonomy (NCBI): domain Eukaryota; kingdom Viridiplantae; phylum Streptophyta; class Magnoliopsida; order Alismatales; family Araceae; genus Wolffia; species Wolffia australiana. The sequence goes on along the minus strand of NC_135841.1, from coordinate 2,507,344 downwards.
TTTATGTATCAATCTCCCTCGCTCTCTTCTTACGCCATATTGATCCTTAGGTCTGTTAAGTGATAGATTGATATATAGGTAGGTTAGTAGATTGATAGATATATTCGTAGTTAGAGAGATAGATAAATATATAGGTTCAAAGATAGAGATATAGAGAGAGTGGGAGAAAGAGAGAGGCACATAGAGAGAGAGAGAGAGGAAGAGGGAGAGAAAGAGAGAGAAAGAGAGAGAAAGAGAGAGGCATCGAGAGAAAGAGGGAGAGAAAGAGAGAGGCATAGAGAGAGAGAGAGAGAAAGAGAGAGGCATACAAAGAAAGAGAGAGAGAGAGAGAAAGAGAGAGGCATAGAGAGAGAGAAAGAGAGAGAGAGAGGCATACAAAGAAAGAGAGAGAGACATACAGAGAAAGAGAGAGAGAGGCATAGAGAGAGAGAGAAAGAGAGAGGCATAGAGAGAAAGAGAGAGGCATACAGAGAGAGAAAGAGAGAGGCATAGAGAGAGAGAAAGAGAGAGGTATAGAGAGAGAAAGAGAGAGGCATAGAGAGAGACAGAGAGAGAGAGAGAGAGAGAAAGAGAGAGGCATAGAGAGAGAGAAAAAGAGAGAGAAAGAGAGAGGCATAGAGAGAGAGAGAGAAAGAGAGAGGGAGAGAGAGGGAGAGAGAGAGAAAGAGAGAGGCGTAGAGAGAGAGAGAGAGAGAAAGAGAGAGGGATAGAGAGGTATAGAGAGAGAAAGAGAGAGGCGTAGAGAGAGAGAAAGAGAGAGGCATAGAGAGAGAGAAAAAGAGAGAGAAAGAGAGAGGCATAGAGAGAGAGAAAAAGAGAGAGAAAGAGAGAGGCATAGAGAGAGAGAGAGAAAGAGAGAGGGATAGAGAGAGAAAGAGAGAGGCGTAGAGAGAGAGAGAAAGAGAGGCAAAGAGAGAAAGAGGGAGGAAAGGGAGAGGCATAGAGAGAGAGAGAGAAAGAGAGAGGCATAGAGAGAGAAAGAGAGAGGTATAGAGAGAGAAAGAGAGAGGCATAGAGAGAGACAGAGAGAGGCATAGAGAGGTATAGAGAGAGAAAGAGAGAGGCATAGAGAGAGACAGAGAGAGGCATAGAGAGGTATCGAGAGAGAAAGAGAGAGGCATAGAGAGAGAGAGAAAGAGAGGCAAAGAGAGAAAGAGGGAGAGAAAGAGAGAGGCATAGAGATAGATAAATAAATAGATAGAGAGTACCAGTACCATTGATAGATTGAAGTATAGAGAGACGAGGAAAAAACTGGTCTCACTCTTATCAATGGATGCGTAGGAATGCATCTAGCGGAGATATGCAAGATAGAGTATCCCAAGTACATCAAGCTCAGCCTGTGGATTCTAGCCGAGCTGGCGGTGATCGCCGCTGACATCCCCGAAGGTCTCCTGGTCTAATCATATTTGACTCCTTCCCTCGGTTCCTTCTTTTTCATGTTCGAATCTGAACCGAAGAGTTGATATCATCTCTGTGCCGACAGTCATAGGAACAGCCTTCGCTCTTAACATCCTGTTCCGCATTCCTCTCTGGGTCGGCGTTCTTGTCACGGGGACAAGCACTCTCCTTCTCCTCGGGCTGCAGCGCTATGGGGTATTCCTCTCTCCCTCGCTCTCTCTCTCTCTCTGTCTCTCTCTCTCTCTCTCTCTCTCTCTCTCTCTCTCTCTCTCTCTCTCTCTCTCTCTCTCTCTCTCTCTCTCTCTCTCTCTCTCTCTATCAATCTATCTATCTACCAATGTCTATCTCTATATCTATCTCGCGCTCTCTTTCTCTCTATATGTCTGTCTATCTCTCTCCTCTATTTCTATCTCTTTTATCTCTCGCCTCTCTCTCGATCTCTCTTTCTCTCTCTTTTGTCTCTCTCGATCTCTTTTGATCTCTCTTTCTCTCTCTTTTGTCTCTCTCGATCTCTTTTGATCTCTCTTTCTCTCTCTTTTGTCTCTCTCGATCTCTTTTGATCTCTCTTTCTCTCTCTTTTGTCTCTCTCGATCTCTTTTGATCTCTCTTTGTCTCTTTCCTCTCTCTCGATCTCTTTTAATCTCTCTTTCTCTCTCTTTTGTCTCTCACCTCTCTCTTGATCTCTGTTTCTATCTCTTTTGCCTCTCTCCTCTCTCTTGATCTCTCTTTCTATCTCTTGAGTCTTGAGTCTCCCTCCTCTCTCTCGATCTCTTTTTATCTCTCTCCTCTCTCTCGATCTCTTTTGATCGCTCGCTCTGTCTTTTGATCTCTCTTTCTCCTCTCTCTGTCTTTTGATCTCTCTTTCTCCTCTCTGTCTTTTGATATCTCTTTCTCCTCTCTCTCTCTCTCTCTCTCTCTCTCTCTCTCTCTCCTCTTTTGGTGCCGGTTAGTCTTTGTCTTTCTGCGAGTAACTCTCAATTTGTCGATCTTACTGCGCAACAAAGTGATCAATCTATTTATCAAACTGTCTATCTCTCTAGTTTTATATAACTGTCTCTCTAAATAGATACCCTTATCTCTCTCCATCTTAGATTTTCCTATGTATATCCATTTATCTATTTATCTCCCTCTATATATCTTTCTCCTACCTTAGATATCTCGCTGTATACCCATCACTCAAACCATCTGTCGATCTTTTCGTCACCTGTATATACACCCATCTATCATTCCTTGTATCTCTCTATCTATTATTCTTTCTATATGCCTTCCTATATGTCTTATCCATCTGTATCTATCAATTTATGATTTTATGATGCAGGTCCGGAAGCTGGAAGTACTGATAGCCTTGCTGGTGTTTGTCATGGCGGCGTGCTACATCGGCGAGCTTTTCTTCGTGAAGCCGCCAGCGGGGGAGGTTGTGAAGGGTCTCTTTCTACCCAGGCTCAGCGGAAATGGTGCCGTGGGCGATGCAATCGCTCTCTTGGGCGCCCTAGTCATGCCGTGAGTTCTTCTTCTTCTTTTATTATCATCATCATCTTCTTCATCTTTTTCATTTTCTACTTTATTTTCTTCTTCTTCATCATCTTCTTCTTCTTCTTCATCATCATCATCTTCTTCTTCTTCATTTTCTTCTTCTTCATCATCATCATCTTCTTCTTCATTTTCTTCTTCTTCATCATCATCATCATCATCTTCTTCTTCATTTTCTTCTTCTTCATCATCATCTTCTTCTTCTTCTTCATCATCATCTTCTTCTTCTTCTTCTTCATCATCATCTTCTTCTTCTTCTTCATCATCATCTTCTTCTTCTTCTTCATCATCATCTTCTTCTTCTTCTTCATCATCATCTTCTTCTTCTTCAGCATCATCATCTGCTTCTTCTTCTTCTTCTTCATTATCATCATCGTCGTCATCATCAGCATCATCATCGTCATCGTCATCAGCATCAGCATCATCATCTGCTTCTTCTTCTTGTTCTTCTTTTTCATCGTCATCGTCTCCTTCTTCTTCATTTTCTTGATCGCATTTCAGATTCAGTTTCCAATATTTCTTCTAACTAGATCATTGGATTTCCACAGTCACAATCTCTTCCTCCACTCCGCCCTCGTGCTCTCCAGGAAGGTCCCGTCAACCAAAGGAGGAATCAACGTGAGCTTGCTTTCTGAATATCTTGATTAATCCTATTCTGATTTATGATGATCATCTTACGTTACTTTCTTAATATTTATATATGTTATCTGGGCGATAACCTTGCTGAAATATCCTCATCGATTGAGGGCCTAATCTTCATCTGATTCATGACCATCGGTTTACTTATTTCTGTAAAAAGCTCATATTCTTAATCCTCACAAAGAGCTCTTCCTTATATTTTCTTTGAGAGCGGATTAACCTTAACTGATAATGATCATTGTTGTGGGTTATTTTCTTTGAACAATATTCTTATTTATTACCACAAAACGCATGTTCAAATTTCCTCATCAACAAAGGATTAACCTTAATCCGATTCATGACCATCGTTGCCGGTTGTTTTGAATGAAAATTGAACTCCTCAATCGCTACAGAAAGCTTGCAAATATTTCCTCATCGAGAGCGGATTCGCACTTGGGGTGGCGCTTCTGATCAACATCGCCGTCGTCTCAGTCTCCGGCACGGTCTGTGCAGCCGATGACCTCTCGCCCACGGACGCCGAACGATGCAGCGATTTGACCCTCAACTCGGCTTCCTTCCTTCTCCAAGTAAGTCATTTCTTACTTCCACAGTTAGCACAAAAAACCACTTATCCTAGAGAAAGAACGACAAAGGAAATAAAGCCTTCGGACCTTCCATTTCGCTCCGTTATATTCCGTCATGACTCTTATAACCTTCATTTCATCATCTCTGATTCATCTTCATTTACTTCGTAACTTTCATCTTCATTTACTGAGAACATTCACCTTCTTTGTCGGTGACTCCGCTCCTGAAGTCGCTCCTAAAGTTGTAACTTCATTGATTTTTATAACTTTGGATAACATGAACATGCATCTTGACTTTGTCCCCTTGGATAGTATTAATAGTCATCTTTACTTGACTCTTAAAGTCGCGCCTGCATTGACTTTGTAACCTTGGATAACATGAATCTTTATCTTTAGTCCACTCCTAAAGTTGGGCCTTCATAGAGTTTGTACCCTTAGATGACATTAATCTTCATCTTTACTTCCCTCCTAAAGTTGCGCCTACGTTGACTTGGTAACATTGGATACCATGAATCTTCATCTTTCCTCTGCTAATAAAGTTGCACCTACATTGACTTTGTAACCTTGGATAACATGAATCTTAATCTTTACTCTGCTCCTAAAGTTCTACCTTCACTGACTTCGCAACCTTGTAAAACTTCATCTTTACTCTGCTCCGAAAGTCATAGTTTCATGACCTTGAATGACATGAATCTTCATCTTTACTCTGCTCCTAAAGTCATAGCTTCATGACCTTGAATAACATGAATCTTCATCTTTACTCTGCTCCTAAAGTGGTGCCCTCATTGAGTTCGTAACCTTCTTTATCTAAATATTACGTGAGTCTTGGCCCCGACATCAAAGTCAACAAGATCATCTACCCCATACGTTGACATTTTCGACTGTTGTTGAGGTTATTCCTGAGAGTTGAGCCCATCGGTCAACGTATGCTATTAACTTAATAAAGCTGTTGAAATCGTCAATGTCAACGATCTTGACAGAATTTCTCTTCGTTGAGCATAAATTCTAAAAAAACTACATGTTATTTTATTTGAATTTGTTAAGAAAATTATAAACTGAAACTTCAGTAAAAAAACATGAACTATTTGTAGAACTCTAAAGTTTTGCACTATACAATACCCGGCACCGTGTTTCTTTCTTGCCCATAGTAATAATAAAATGTCATTAACATCATGTGATGGGTGTGTGGGTGAATTTAGAACGTGCTGGGGAAGGCGAGTTCCACGGTATACGCTATTGCTTTGCTAGCTTCTGGGCAGAGCTCAACGATCACGGGAACCTATGCGGGGCAGTATATAATGCAAGGATTTCTGGACCTCAAGATGAAGAAATGGCTAAGGAATTTCCTGACCCGTTGCGTCGCTATCGCTCCCAGCCTCGTCGTCTCCATTATCGGCGGCTCCGCCGGCGCCGGCAGACTCATCATTATCGCATCGGTGATCTCTCTCTCTTTTCTTCTCTCTCTCTCTCTCTCTCTCTCTCTCTCTCTCTCTCTCTCTCTCTCTCTCTCTATCTATCTATCTATCTCTCTCTCTATATATATACATACATCTATATCTCTCTCAATCTCTTTCTCTGTCTACCTATCTCGGTGGACCCATTATCATCCCATCTATCTCTCTCTATATATATACATACATCTATATCTCTCTCAATCTCTTTCTCTGTCTACCTATCTCGGTGGACCCATTATCATCCCATCTATCTCTCTCTATATATATACATACATCTATATCTCTCTCAATCTCTTTCTCTGTCTACCTATCTCGGTGGACCCATTATCATCCCATCTATCTCTCTCAATCTCTATCTATCTATCTCCCTCTCTCTCTCTTTTTCTCCATGCCTCTCTGTCTATATCTATAAATCCATCTATCTATCTATCTCTCCCTCTATCTTTCTCTCTCTCTCTATGCCTCCTTTCTGTCTATCTATCTATTTCTTTCTCTCTCTCTCTCTCTCACTCAATGCCTCTCATTTCTTTCTATCTATCTATTTCTCACTGTCTCCCTCTCTCTCTCTCTACGCCTCTCCATTCTATCTATCTATTTCTCTGTCTCCCCCTCTCTCTTTCTCTCTATGCTTCTCTTCCTATCCATCTATCTATTTTTCTATCTATCAATCTCTCTCTCCCTCTCCTCTCCCTCTCCCTTCCTCTCTCTTTCTCTCTATGCCTCTCCTTTATATCTATCTATTTTTCTGTCTCCCCCTCTCTCTTTCTCTCTATGCCTCTCTCTTCCTATCCATCTATCAATTTTTCTATCAATCTCGCTCTCCCTCTCCCTCTCCCTTTCGCTCTCTTTCTCTCTATGCCTCTCTCTTTCTATCTATCTTATATTTATGTATATATCTATACATATCTCTCCCCCTCCCGCTCCCTCTCTTTCCCTATCTATCTCTCTTTCTCTCCCAATATATATCTCTCATCCTCTCTTTCTCTCTATGCCACTCGCTCTCTGTTTCTCGCTCTACCTCTCATCCTCTATCGATCACTCTAAATCTCACATATCCTTTTTTGACGGGCAAGCAGATGATACTCTCCTTCGAGCTCCCCTTCGCGCTCATCCCCCTCCTCAAATTCAGCAGCAGTCGAGCCAAGATGGGCGATCACAGGAGCTCCATTCACGTAAGCCCACCCAACTTCGTCAAAAAATACTTCATAACATACAAAAGAATAAGAAAAAACCCACCATAACGAAAGAAAAAAAAATCAACGGCAGATTATCGCCCTGTCCTGGATTCTCGGCCTGATGATCATCGGCATCAACATCTACTACCTTAGCACGGGCTTCGTGAACTGGCTCATTCACAGCGATCTCCAAGTGGCCGCGAAGAGCGTCGTCGGGGTTGTCGTCTTTCCTCTGATGGGCGTTTACGTCGTCTCCGTGGTCTATTTAATGTTCAGAAAAGACGTCGCCATGTCTTTTGATACGGAGAAGATACTTGGCGAAGGCTCGGAAGCCCCGAGGGGGGACTTGGCCGATATACCGCTGCCGGAGTAGAGGCGCTCGTCTGGACTGTGAGTTTATTTTTTGGGCGTGGGGTTATTCAACCTTTCATGGGTTAGGAGGAGTTATTGCCGCCCCCTTACCGCTCTTATTCTGGGTGCTTTCGGGAAAATCTTGAGCGCCGAAGAATAGGATTGAGAGACTGAGTTTGTGAACTATATGGTAGATTGTGTGCTAAGATGTGCGTTTTGTTTGTGCCTTCTTGAGATGGATTTATAGATCTCGATCTGTGGAATCGCTTACGTGTCTCAATGACATGGCCACGTCTCTCTCTCTTTCTCTCTCGTTTGCTTTCTCTTTCCCCCTTTCTTTCTCTCTCTCATTTGCTCTCTCGTTTGCTTTCTCTTTCCCCCTTTCTTTCTCTCTCTCATTTGCTCTCTCGTTTGCTTTCTCTTTCCCCCCTCTCTCTCTCATTTGCTCTCTCGTTTGGTTTCTCTTTCCCCCTCTCTCTCTCATTTGCTCTCTCTTTCCCTCTCTCTCTCTCTCTCTCTCTCTCTCTCTCTCTCTCTCTCTCTCTCTCTCTCTCTCTCTCTCTCTCTCTCTCTCTCTCGTTTGCTCTCTCTTGCCCTATCTCTATCTCTCTCTCTCTCGTTTGCTCTCTCTTGCCCTATCTCTATCTCTCTCTCTCTCGTTTGCTCTTCCTTTCACTATCTCTCTCTCTCTCTCTCGTTTGCTCTCTCTTTCACTCTCTCTCTCTCTCTCTCTCTCTCTCTCTCGTTTCCTCTCTCTTTCCCTATCTCTCTCTCTCTCTCTCGTTTGCTCTTCCTTTCACTATCTCTCTCTCTCTCTCGTTTGCTCTTTCTTTCCCTATCTCTCTCTCTCTCTCGTTTGCTCTCTCTTTCTCTCTCTCTCTCTCTCTCTCTCTCTCTCTCGTTTGCTCTCTCTTTCCCTATCTCTATCTCCCTCTCTCTCGTTTGCTCTCTCTTTCCCTATATATTTCTCTCTCTCGTTTGCTCTCTCTTTCACTCTCTCTCGCTCTCTCTCTCTCGCTTACTCTCTCTTTCCCTATCTCTCTCTCTCCCTATCTCTCTCTCTCTCATTTGATCTCTCTTTCCCTCCCCCCCTCTCTCTCTCGTTTGCTCTCTCTTTCCCTATCTCTCTCTCTCATTTGCTCTCTCTTTCCCTATATCTCTCTCGTTTGCTCTCTCTTTCTCTCTCTCTCTCTCTCATTTGATCTCTCTTTCCCTCCCTCTCTCTCTATCTCTCTCTCTCTCTCCCTCTCTCTCTCTCTCTCTCTCTCTCTCTCTCTCTCTTGCACGAACTCACGCGTTTGCTCTCTCTTTTCCTCTCTCTCGCATTTGATATGTAAGAACTTGATCCTGCTTGAGAGTAGAGGAGAGGAAAGAAAAAGAAAAAGAGGACTATTGTATTTCTTCACCTCTATTGCTTACAGCAGTGTCGACTATTTATAATCTCAGGAAATTGTAAAACAAATATAGACGTTGTAACGGCTATATTAGACAGATAATATCAGCCATCGGGTATGTCCCGTACTGGATTAAGACATGGTTTATACGTTTACGCAATGGCGAGGGTACGTGTTCAATCCCAATTCGGCTGGGAGTTAGTTTGAACTGTGTTGGTCCATTGAGGCATCCGACTTGGCAGTCTTGCTTACACCCCCCATCAAGCGCAATGGCGGGGGCAGAGCAGAGACGTTGTGCTTGGGTCAAAGATGAGTGAAGCGAGCCTTGGGGAGCGGCTTGGTGAGCGCGTCGGCCAATGGATCTGCTCTGGGCACAAATTTGACTTGGATATTCTTTTTGGAGACCTGCTCCAAAATGAAGTGATAATCAATTTCGATGTGCTTGGTGCGAGCGTGAAACACGAGATAGACAGCGAGGTACGTAGCACCAAGATTATCGCACCAGAGGATGGGTGGCGAGGACGGGCAAAGATGTAGCTCCTTGAGGAGGGATAGCTCCTCGAGGAGCTATGACCAACTTCTTCAGCACAGTTGGCCATAGCTTTGTATTCGACTTCGGTGATGGAGCGGGTGATTATGGCTTGCTTTTTAGAACTCCACGAGATGAGATTTCTGCCAAGATAGACAATTCACCGGTCGAGCGGCGATCAAGGGAGTCACCGGCCCAATCTGCATCACTAAAAGCGTTAATAGTTAGGTCGAATTGGCGATAAAGGACTAAGCCAGAGGAAATGTTGCCTTTCAGGTAGCGAAGGAGATGTTTAAGGGCCTGCATGTCAGAAGAAGTCAGAGAATGCATTTTCTGATAGGCACGGTTGACAGCAAAAACAATATCCGTGCGCGTGAGGGTGAGATATTGAAGAGCTCCGACTAAATGACGATAGAGAGTGACATCAACCAGGGGAAGAGAGGACAAGGAGGAGGGGCATTGAGCATAAGGCATGGACAGGGGTTTACAGGTGAGCATTTTAGAAAGCTCAAGCAAGGAGAGAAGATAAGTAGATTGAGACAAAGTATACTCGTGCATGAGGGGTGAACTGAATGCCAAGAAAATGATGAGCAGGACCCAACTCCTTAAGAGAACAATTAGAATGGAGGTGATGAACGAGGTGGTTAATGGCAGAGGTTCTGGGAGAAAGGAGGAGTATATCATCGATGTAGATGAGGATGAAGAGGGGCGCACGGGTGAGTTTGAAGAATAAGGAAGAGTCAATCTTAGACCCGACAAAACTGAGGAGTTGAAGAGAGGATGTGAGTTTTTGGAACCAAGTTCGGGGTGACTGTTTAAGACCGTAGAGAGATTTCCATAGTAAGCTTACATGATTTGGCTGACTCAAGCTACGGAAACCAGGAGCTTGGACCAACATCAAGGCATGATACTCAGCCGACATGGCGCAAGCCAGTGGGAATTCTGGGAGGCAGCTTGAAAGGATGTGGGCTCAACGGGAGTGGGAAGTTGAGCCATAAGGGCATGAGGAATAGGATGTTTGACAGAGGAGAAGTGTTGTGGACTGAGTCAATGTGGATCCCACATAGTGGAAAACCCTACTTAGCTTCCTGTTGCAAAGATGAGCTCTATACGGACTCTTATCTCATGTGCGGCAAATAGAGGATGGGATCTATCTCAGCTTGATGTTAAGAATGCATTCTTACATGGTGACCTCCAAGAAGAAGTATATATGGACATCCCTCCAGGATTTGATACATCACAAATAAGAGGCAAAGTATGTCATCTAAAGAGATCTTTGTATGGCCTGAAGCAATCCCCAAGGGCATGGTTTGATCGCTTCCGCAAGGTTATTGTAGGAATGGGATATCACCAAAGCAATGCCGATCACACTCTTTTCTTCCGAAGACACATGGGTAAAATTACTATCCTCATTGTATATGTTGATGAGTTTATTATCACTGGTGATGATCGAAAATCAATCAAAGAGTTGAAAAGTAGCCTTAAACAAATCTTTGAAGTTAAAGACCTTGGTCAACTAAGGTATTTTCTTGGGATTGAAGTATCAAGATCACAAGAAGGTATCTTCCTCACTCAATGCAAATACATGCTAGATCTCCTAAGAGAGACTGGGATGCTAGGGTGCAAGCCAATTGATACACCTATAGAACATAATCATCAGCTGGAGAAGGTTGATAAATTACGGTATCAACGATTGGTGGGACGATTAATCTACTTGTCACACACACACCCTGATATCACTTATGCTGTGAATGTGATTAGCCAGTTCATGCACGATCCGAGATCACGCCACTTAGATGCTGTCGTGCGGATACTAAGGTACTTGAAGGGTAATCCAGGTCGTGGAGTACTATACTCGAGTGACAAAAATTTGAAGGCGGAAGGTTACACAGATGCCGATTGGGAAGGAAACAAAGATGATCGACGCTCGACTTCAGGGTACATTGTGTTTGTCGGAGGGAATCCAGTTTCATGGCGAAGTAAGAAACAAACTGTTGTTGCTCGATCTACAACTGAAGCTGAATATAGATCAATGGCACTAGGTATCTGTGAAATGTTGTGGCTACGGGTGCTCTTGTTAGAACTAGATCTACTCAGTCCTGATCCACTTATCTTATATTGTGACAATATAGCTGCTATCAACATTGCGAACAATCCCGTGCAACATGATCGCACCAAGCATATAGAGATTGATCGTCACTTCATAAAGGAAAAGTTAGACAATGGTATCATATACTTGACACATGTTAGCTCAACTAACCAAGTTGCAGACATCTTGACAAAGGGGGTAGACTCATCGACATTCACTTCCTTGCATACTAAAATGAAGATGCATGATATCTTCACCAACAATGAAGCTCTATGATTTCTTGATGTACCATGATATTAGTACTCTGTTTATTTTTCTGTTTGTGTTTGAGTCAGGTTGGATGTTAGTTAACATCACATCCTGAAGGGGGAGTGTTGTGGACTGAGTCAATGTGGGTCCCACATGGTGGAAAACCCTACTTATGTTCACGACAGAACGCTTGTTGAGAATATGGAAAAATATTGTTTCTTCCGCCACCTCCCTCTCCTCTCTTCCTTCTGCCTCTTCCTGCTTCTTCTTCCTTTCTCTTCTCTCCATAATCTCAAGGTGCTGTCTTCTTTCCTTGTCCTACATTCTTCTTCTTTCTTTATTTTCTCTCTCTCTCTCTCCTCTCAACAAGAAGCTTAAGGATTTGGGGGAGAAAGTGTATAGGGTGTGAAGAGGTTTAATCTTCAGAGGGGCACCAGGAGTGGGTGTGTGGTCGAGGGCAGGGAGAAGAGCAGGGAAGGGGGCTGGAGAAGGAGAGGTGCAGGAGGGGACCGGAGGAGAAGTGGCAGATTCAGTAGAAAGGGAATGGGGTGGGGAGGCTGGGAGAGAAGGCGTAGTAGGTTTGGAAGTAGAGATAGGGCAGGGATGACTGTGTTACCGGGGAGGGATAATGAAGTAGTGGAGGTGGAGAAGTAGAGGAGGGCGGAGAAGAGCCAAGGAGACCAGGAGATGACAGAACACTGAAAAATGGGAAGATAGATTCATAAAAAATAACATGGCGAGAAATGAAAATTTTACCTAAGAGAAGCAAGAGACACAGATATCCTAGGCGGAAAGAATTGTAGCCCAATAGGGTGCATTTCTTAGACCGAGAATCAAGTTTGTGGTGAGAGTATGGACAAAGATAAGTATAGCAGAGACAATCAAACGTTCTTAGAAATGAATAATCAGGCAAAGAGTTAAATAAAAGTTCAAAGGGCGATCTATTTTGGAGAGCAGGTGTGATCATGTGATTTATAAGGAAGGCAGCTGTGGCAATAACTTCATCCCAAAACATCTTGGGCATGTGTAAATTATGAAGTAAAGAGAGTGCAGTTTCGATTAAATGCTGGTGCTTGCATTTGGCTGTGCCGTTCTGTTCAGGAGTATGGGGACAGGATACTCGATGAACAATGCTGGTGGATTTAGGATAGGTGTGAAGGTCTTGGTACTCTCCATCCCAATCAGACTGGAGGTATTTGATGCTAGTGTTGAATTGTTTTTCAACTCAGCGTCGGAAAGATATAAAGACATTAAGTTTAATGGGTAAAATCTACGTAAATTTACTGAAATCATCGATGAAAAGAACGTAGTAGGAAAAACCAGAGTGAGAAGCGAGAGGGGAAGGACCCCAGAGATCATAATGAATAAGCTCTAATCTTTTGGTTGGGCGAGGAGCTATTGGAGAGAAGGGAGGCTTATGAGATTTAGAAACATTGTAAGAATCACATAATGTTTGGCGACGCACATGAGTAGCATGTAAACCAAATTTAGTTATGGTGTGCTGTAAAATGCGAAAATGAGGGTGTCCAAGTAGAGCGCGACAGACTTCAGCTGTTGTCTTCTCGCCAAGGAAGGTAGCTTTAATCGAGGTAGAAGAGCCAATAGATAGGATTTTCAAACCTATGTCGTTACCAATATGTAGTTGTTCATTGCCGTGATATTCTTGGGGGTTCGCAATGTTGTGCTGATCTGCAGTGATAGAGTGGCGCCACTGTCAGGATACCAGGCATAGGTGTCTATGGAGGATTGAACAGGCAGTGTAGGATTGAACAGGCAGTGGAGCTTGCTGATGAGGTTTCCAAGTGGAAACTTTTTGCCGGAATTCAGGGCATTCTCTAGCACGATGCCCAAACTGAGAACATAGTTAGCATCTAGGCTGGAATTGCTGATTCCGACCTCGGCCATGTCCACGAGTTTGGGGAAAACCTTGACTGCAGGTGAAGTCCTGCTGTTGGTAATAATTCGATGATGATTGACGAGGTGGCACTGTTGAGGTTGCGGTTTGGACACTATTTGCAGCATGAGGAAAGGAGATAGTTTCTTCTTATTAGGTACACATAAGGAAAGCTTCATGAGCCTTGAGGTTGTCCACAATTTCATCAAAATTAAGGCGACCAAGATTTGCGTTGACGCTGACTTTGAACTGAGTGTAGGCAGGGCCAAGGCCTTGTAGGAAAGTAAGCATTAGATGCATCATTTATTGGTTGCCCAAAAAGTGCTAAGCATCCAGTAACTGTTTTGAAATGCTTGACATAGTCATCAACACTCATGGATCCTTTCTTCATATTATGATACTGTCACTGAAGTTCCATCACGCGAATCTGAGTCCATCCGGTGAAGACTGCCTCTAGTTTTTACCACACTTCACGTGCAGATTTTTCTTGGCTCATATGGGAAACAACGGATTCGGAGATCATTCGACAAAGGAAGCCCAATATCTGATGATTAATCTTCCACCATTTCTTGTACTCCAGATTCGCAGTGATATTGCCTTGATTGTCTGAAATATAGATTGGGGGAGGAGATTCTTCTATAAACGACATTAACTCATACCCATTGAGAAGAGGCAACATCGCGCTCTTCCATGTCTGCTAGTTCTCGTTGTTGAGCTTTGTGTACACCATAGCTCCAATATGGACTACAACTGGGACTTGTCCCATGTTTGCTATGCATACTTCGTTGTTGAGGCTGGGAGTAGACATTGTCATTGCAACAGAAGAAGAGGGTGTCGCAGCAGAGAAGGATGCTCCCGTTATGGCTCTGATACCCTGTAAGAATTTGATCCTGCTTGAGAGTAGAAGAGACGGAAGAAAAAGAAAAAGAAGATCATTGCATTTCTTCACCTCTATTGCTTACAGCAGTGTCGACTATTTATAGTCGCAATAAATTACAAAACAAATAATGGCTATATTAGACAGATAATCTCAGCCGTCAGGTACGTCCTGTAGTAGCTTAAGACATGGTTTATATATTTACGCAATGGCGAGGGTATGTGTTCAATCCCGATTCGTCTGGTAGTTAGTTTGAACTGTGTTGGTCCGTTGAGACGCCCGATTGGGATGGCGAGTTGGTAGTCTCACTTACAGATATTTCTTTCCCTATCTCTCTCTATCTCATTTGCTCTCTCTTTCCCTCTCTCTCTCTCATTTGATATCTATTTCCTTATCTCTCTCTCATTTGCTCTCTCTTTCTGTATCTCTCTCTCTCTTTCATTTGCTCGCTTTTTCCCTCTCTCCCTCTCGTTTGCTCTCTCTTTCCCTATCTCTCTCTCATTTGCTCTGTCTTTCCCTCTCTCTCTCTCTCATTTGCACTCTCTTTCCCTATCTCTCTCTCTCTCTCTCTCTCATTTGCACTCTCTTTCCCTATCTCTCTCTCTCTCTCTCATTTTCACTCTCTTTCCCTCTCTCTGGTTTGCTCTCTCTTTCCCTATCTCTCTCTCTCATTTGCTCTCTCTTTCCCACTCTCTCTCTCTCTCTCTCTCTCTCTCTCTCTCTCTCTCTCTCTCTCTCTCTCTCTCTCGCTCTCTCTCTCTCTCGTTTGCTCTCTCATTCCATCTCTCTCCAAGGGTTAGGACAAAATTCGGGACTATAGTTCATCCCGGGGACCACCTGACGAGGTTTTGTCGCGTGGGACGAAAAAACCATCCGTCCGGAGGTCTCTGACGACGACAGACGTATCTAGACAATAAATGCCAGATTCACATCTGACGGTTGAGATGTAGCCATGTGGTCTCACTATGACAATTTGCATCAAAGTCCATGTACTTTTACGTGTATGCAAACTGACACTGCTCAGAAATAATTGTACATATGTCCCTTTGTATTCTCTCTCATCCGTACTTCCCTAAAAAACTTAGGAAAATCTATGTTAATATATCAAAAATATAAAACGGGTTTTTTTTCATCCGGGGCGAGGGACGGGACAGTTTTTTTCTCGGACAGGACTAAAATTCGTCCCGGGAGGACTGGACAGGACAGTTTTCATACCATCGAACGAAAAATTCGTCCTGTTCTTCGCCCATGCACTGAATCCTGAAGTCAGGTGGGACAAAATTCTTCCCGTCCCGTTCCGTCCGTCGTCCACGTCCGGGATGATCCGGAATTATAACTGTCTCTCTCGCCAGCTCTCCTCTCCCACATAGTTTCATTCTGTCTGTCTCGCCAGCTCTTCTCTCTCCCCTAGTTTCATTCTGTCTCTCCCGCTGTCTTTCTCTCTCTTTCGCTCTCCTCTTTTTCATAGTTTCATTCTCTCTCTTTATCTCTCTCGCTCTCTCTCTCATCGTGTCCCTCTTGCACTCTCTCTTTTTCGCTAGCTTTGCCTCTCTCTCTATCTCTATCTCTCTCATTCCGTCGTGCTCTCTATTTCTCACTGTTTGGAGACACGTGCAAATCGAGCGTGCGAGGTTGTTGGAACTGGTGGACCCCACAGAAGACCCTACATGGCTATATATTCTCGTTCGGTTCTCGTTCAAATGTTCTTATCATTCTCTTTCCCTCCAAAACTCTATCTCATCTATCTACGATCCTTCTCCCGTCTTCTCCGTCCTGTTCTTGGATCTGTTCATCATCGCAGAGCTTCGATCAATCGCAGGAAGGGAAGAACAAGATGAGGGAGGCTCAATTTAGAAGAAGCAATCAGGCTATGGTGTTGCTCTTTCTAGTTCTGTGTTTTTCGGCAAACGCTGCGGCTTCCTCCGCGTCGCAGAATCGGAGAGAGGCGCAACCGCCGTCAGTCGATGACGGGAGGACCTCGTCCGCTGTCTTTCCCCTCTACGGAAACATTTATCCCGATCGGTGTGAATTCTTCAGATCTTGAATCTTCTCGCATACGGTTTCGGATATCTTAGCATTTTCTTTGGAGTCCGCCGGTTCTTGATTTACTGACGCTTATCAGTTACGTCAGATCAGTCGTCTGACCTAGAAATTCCTGGAATTTTTTCCTCGTATTCTCCCGATCGGTGTGAATTCCAAAGATCTTGAATCTTCTCGCTTCTCGTTTAGGATATCTTAGCATTTTCTTGAAGTCCGCCGATTCTTGATTTCCGTCGTCCGACCTAGAAATTCCTCGATTCTTTTGTTCTTGGATTCTAATTCCGACGATGATCGCAGGCTGTACTTCCTCTCGCTGCTGATCGGAGATCCTCCTCGGCCGTATTTCCTGAGCATGGACGCCGGCAGCGACCTAACCTGGATCCAATGCGACGCTCCTTGCGTCAGCTGCTCCAAGGCCAGTTCAACAAACTCTCTCCCAGAAACTATTCCCAATCTTATTCATCCGCGATAAATCTCGCCTCCAATTCTCATTCCCGACTCTCGTCGAGATTCATTACAGGGGCCACATCCGCTGTACAAGCCGCCGAAGGACGGGATAGTCCCCTGCGCGCACCCGACCTGCGACTCTCTCCACACCATCTCTTCTCCGCACTGCGAATCTCCCAGCGACCAATGCGACTACGAGGTGAATCTCGCGGGCAAGATCTCCTCCCGCGGCGTCCTCATCAGCGACGCCATCTCCGTCAACCTTCTCAACGGCTCCCTCCTCCGCCCCCGTCTCAACTTCGGGTAAAAAAGCAATATTCCCTCTTCCAGAACCTTCTCTCCTCTTCTCCGCCATGAATCCAGAACCTTCTCTCCCCTTCTCCGCCACCTTCTCTCCCCTTCTCCGCCATGAATCCAGAACCTTCTCTCCCCTTCTCCGCCATGAACCGAGCTTCGATTCCCGACCAGATGCGGCTACGAACAGCAAATCCGCGACAACAACTCGCCGTCTAAAACAGACGGCGTGCTCGGGATCGGCGCCGGCAAGTCCAGCCTCTCGTCCCAGCTCCATGAACATGGCTTAGCCGGCAACGTCTTCGGCCACTGTCTCGACCGTAACGGCGGCGGCTATCTCTTCTTCGGCGATGATCTTATCCCCTCCTCCGCCGTCTCCTGGACTCCCATCTCCACCAACGCGTCCAGGTCCGTAGCTTCATTCCTCGAAATAATTTCTTTGAATTTTATTTAAAAATGTGAAATACTCCATTCCTAGGGAGAAGTATTCGCCGGGGCCGGCGGTCTTCTTCGTCGGGAGGAAGCCGCTGGGGAAGAACTTCGATGTCGCCTTCGATGCCGGCAGCGCCTTCACGTACTTGGCGGCTCGCCCCTACGAGCTTTTCCTCGCCTCGGTGGGATTTTTACCTCTTTGTATTTGTTTTGTTCCCTCGGTTAGTTGACGGGGATCGACGGCAGATGATGCGGGATGTCGAAGGGAGGAGGCTGAATCCGACGGCCGGGGATGGCGCTCTCTCTCTGTGCTGGAGAGCGGCGGCCAAGCCTTTCAAGACTCTGGGGGAGGCCAGGAGGTACTTCAAGCCCCTGGCTATGGCTTTCTCCCAGGGCAGGCGAGCTGTTCTCACCATTCCCCCCGAGAACTATCTCATCCTCACAGTAAATCCCCCCACTCCGTCTCCTCACACGCTTCCCCCTCAAACTCTGACACGTGCGAGTTCTTCGCCTTGCAGAAGCAAGGGAGCGTTTGCCTGGGGGTCCTCAACGGCACCGCGGCGGAGCTCAGAGATGTCAGTGTCATCGGAGGTGAGAAAAAACACCCAAAAAAGAATTTCTTGGAAAAAAAAAGAGCAAAATTGAAGAGTCGTTGGCTGTGCTGGAGCAGGCATCTCGATGCAAGATCTGACGGTCGTGTACGACACGGAGAATGGACGGATGGGATGGGCGAGGGCGAACTGCCAGAGGGTCCCCGGCGCCGCCGCGGCTTCTCCTTTGCCGGCGCTTCTGGAGCAGGCGCACGTGCCGAATCTCGGGCCCTTCTTCCGGTCCGCGTCCGGGACGGACAACGAAGCCGTGGCAGCGGCGGAACCGGCTTCCGCGCCCAGCCCTGTCTGAAAGTCGGCCGACCGAAGAACGACGCAGAATAATCCCAGCGATGCGCGCGGGCGGCGTGCCTCGTTAAATCGGTTTTTACTCTCGTCCACTCTCTCCTCGCTGCAAGTGAACCTGACAATCGCGTTTTGGAATAGACTGAGAGAGAGGGATCTAAGAGAGAGAGAGAGAGAGAGAGAGAGAGAGAGAGGGGGAGGGGTGAGGAAATACCTTGATATCTCCATTGGAGCCTACAAAGAGCATCCCACGGCAGTGCAGCAGCGAAGTGACGACAGAATCGGACGAAATAGACCCGAGTAGCCTCATCTCCGCCGGCCCACCGCACTCATCAAACTGAAGATCCTGCTTGCCAAAATAAAAATCCAATAAAATCCCGTGCAAAAAGAAAAAAGTAGTCATCGGACGCAAAACAAACCTGGACTAGGACAGTCCCGTCCCAGCCGCCGGCGAAGAGCCGTCTCCCGTGGAGGGCCACGGCGAAGATGGCCCCCCCGAGGGGCTTGGCCGACGCCAACAGAGCCCCTTCCCTCCACACCAACAGATCGCCGCCGTCGAAGGAAGCGGCGAGCAGACCCCCGGAGACGGAGAGGGAGAGGACGGACGCGCCGGCTTGGTGGACAACGGCCAGAGACGTGTGGTCGTGCAGGGACCAGAGGCGGACCGTCCCGTCCCAGCTCCCGCTGTACAGCACCCCCTCCGACGCCGCCAGGCACGACACCGCCGACTGGTGACCCTCCAGCGCGCCCACCAGGCCCAGATCCTCGAGAGACCAAGCCTTTATGGTTCGATCCCCCCCGCCGCTATACACGCGCTCCCGAGACGCGGCGAGAGAGTGGACTCCGCTGTACCGCCAGTCGCTGTGATGGCGCCATTTCTTCATCTCCCCCTCGCCGGCCACGTCCCAGGCGTACAGAAACCCTCCCCCGTCCCCCGCCACGCAGATCGGCCTCTTCCCCCCTCCCCTCGCCACCGCCACCGCCATCACTCTGCTCTCCGCCCCCCTCAGCGTCCTCACCAGCGTCAAATCCTAACAATCTCCTCATTTTATTGCAAATATTTCAAAAAAAAAAATAGAGAGACAAAGACGAGAGCAGCTTGCCTGCAGGGACCATACGCGAACTGTCTTGTCGTACGAGCCGCTGAAGAGGAACCCGCCTGCACCAAATTCGGCGAGCATTGGAGATATTATTCCAGAAAGCTTGGAGTAAAAAGCAGAACGCGTACCTTCTTCGACAATCCCAGAGACGAAATCTTGATGGCCCTTTAAAGAAATAGTCCGCAACTCGGCGGCAGACTCGGCGCCTGCTTCTTCCTTGGGCTCGGCGCGGCACAAGTCCGATGAAACGAGGCAGCAGAGGAGTTGTTCAGCAGGCAGCGTCTCCGGCGCGAAAGGAACGGAGTTTTCAAGCCCGCTGGCTAAACTGATGAAGGATCTCCACAGGGTGTGAACTCCCGGGCGAGATTCCGGATCAGGGTTCAAACAGGATTCCAGAACCGGCACTAGAATCTCGAATCTTGTTCCCTGGAATGATTTCCTCAGACTGGAAGTCACGTCTCCCGACACGAGGAAGACCAGCATGCAAGCTAACGCCCAGACGTCTGATGCAAAACCCACGGCAGAATCAACTCTAGAGTCAGATTCATTGGAGAGTAGTTCGACTTTGAGCTCCGGGCTGACAAAGTACTCGGTACAACTGCCATGGGCTTCTGCAAAGCTCTCTCTCAGTCTCCTACCCACTTGAAGCACCTCGATCAGATCCAAGGAGAAGTGCCCGTAAGAATCGAGACGGAAGCAGGACAGGGCGAGGCAGCCGCAGGCTAAGCCTTGAGAATGCAGTCCCACCATCGCCTCGCACGTTTCTAACCCGACTTTCACAAAACCGAAATCCTCCGATGTTTGTGGATTGCGTTCCAGAAAAACAGACAGATCGGAAGGAAACGATCGACCCACCAAGAACAGACTTGAATTCATCATCCATAACCCCAGTATCTCGCAAAGACCGCGCCTTTGCTTGTTCGGGGCGTCCACGATCAGATCCAGATTTTTAAAATTTCTCAGAGAATCCATCGCTCTGGCTACGTAGCTCAACTTGAATTCTCCTTGAGAGCAGGGCTCGCCGATTTTGAGTAGACGGACGGTTTGATTTTCCTTGATTTTCCTCGCCAGCGTCGCAGTCGCTACGTCTTCCTCGAATTCAGTGGAAATTGCGTCGGCAGGTATGATGAAATCCTTCCAGAATCCCCAGGCTGAATCGTCGCAGGGAAATTTCAGGAATTCGGCTTGCTTTGGCTCCGGATCGTGAAGAACGCGGCGGGAGGAGGGCGACGGGGCGCAGAAGCGGAGCAGATCGATGTTCTTGGGAAGAGCGGTGGGGCCTTTTGATCTGGAATATGGAACGATTTGATTGCAGGCGGGGCAGCGGATCGTGTCTGCGAAGGCGGATTGAGCGGAAGAAGATGATAATCGATCGAGGCAGGAGGAGCAGGCGGAGTGGCCGCAGGGAAGTACCCGCGGAATCGCCTCGTGCTCGTCGTAGATTTGGAGGCAGACGGGGCATTCTGGCATGTCCATGTTCGTTTGGTGCTGGATCTGCTGGTTCTCCGTTGGTCAGGTGAGAATTTCTGATCTTGAAGTTTCTTCGATTTTTTCTTTTGTTACCTTGGATTCTTCCCTCCCGATCTTGAATCTTCTCGCTTTGTTGCAAAATGTGCCGGTTCTCTGAATTCTAGGATCTGATCTGTTCGTCAGGTTTGTCTTCCGACCTAGAAATTACGGATTTTTCGAGAAATTTCTTCGACTTTTTTTTTTTACCTTGGACGCTTCCCTTCCGATCGGTGAGAATTTTTTAGTAGATCTTGAATCTTCTCGCTTTGTTGCAGAATCTGCCGGTTCTCCGAATTCTAGACTCTGATCTGTTCGTCAGGATTGTCATCCGACCGAGAAATTACGTATTTTTCTAAAAATTTCTTCGATGTATTTTACCTTGGATGCTTCCCTCCCGATCGGTGAGAATTTTTTAGTAGATCATGAATCTTCTCGCTTTGTTGCAGAATCTGCCGGTTCTCTGAATTCTAGACTCCGATCTGTTCGTCAGGTTTGTCTTCCGACCTAGAAATTACGTATTTTTCTAAAAAATTCTTCGACTTTTTTTTACCTTGGATGCTTCCCTCCCGATCGGTGAGAATTTTTGAGTAGATCTTGAATCTTCTCGCTTGTTGTTTTCGGTTTCTACTCCCACACGCTAATTTCCTCCAGTTTTTGGTTCCGATGATGATCGCTGGCTGTACTTCGTCCCGCCGCTACTATCAAAGGGTTTCGTTGCAAATTACGGATAGCGGAAGTTTGCGTTATATTGTCCGTCAGCGTTCTGTAATTTTACCTAAGTTTTCATAACTGATATCGGGAACGGAAATAAAGGAATTTAAAATGCGAATTACTATAATACTACTATATTTTGTATTATTATAGTTATAGTGCACTATCGTCCTGGACGGGACGATGTGCGTCCCATTTTTTAGGGGTTTGTTTGCCTCATCCCGTCCCGGATATTTTTGTCCACGTCCCGTCCCATCCAGGGGACGATTGTCCGTCAGTCTTCCGTAATTTTACCGAAGTTTCCATAACTGATATCGGAAACGGAAATAAAGGAATTTAGAATGTGAATTACTATAATACTGCTATATATTTCTAAGGCATATTGTTGTATTATAATAGTTTTACTGCAGGATCGTCCAGGACATAGGCGGACGGGACAGGATAAACATCATCCTGCATCCCATTTTTTAGGGGCTCGTTCGCATCGTCCTGTCTGAACTTTGTCCCGTCTTGGAGATTTTCATCCACGTCGCATCCCATCCGGGGATGTATTGTCCCATCCGACGTCCGGTTAATCATAGTGCAAGTACAATTTGTTTGCTTATTGAGCCAATACGCAAATAAAATCCAGGCCAAAGTTAGGTACAAGCAGGGCTCACCATTTTTTACCGAAATTAACCTAAGGTATACTGTCAGTTGGGGAATCATTGGTTTATCGAGAATTCTGCTCCAGCTTCGGAATCGCGAACAAATCGAACCTGAAAGCGGACTGAAACTTAGGGAACAAATAATTATAAAGTTGGACGTGTGGGATTGAACCCGAACGTCACAAATTGGCAATAGAACCTTATACCAACCCACACAGATTTTAACAAATACAAAAAATACATAGTTACATAAATACGTAAATACTCGAATAACATATACAAAAATAAATAGATAAATATACACATAAATAAGATATACAAAAACAAATAGATACATAAATATGCAAATAACATATAAAAACACATAGATACATGAATATATAAATACACAAATAGCGTTGAGAGAAAATACATATGTACATGAATACATAAATACATAAATAACATATACAAAAAATACATAAATATGAAACTAGCGTAAATATACAATTAACAAATACAAAAATACATAAACATGAAAAATACATATAAGACTACGTGATGATATAGATAATTAATTAATCCATATATGTATTTATAGTGTAAATACATATGGGTCAATTGGATTAAATAAATTGGTACCCGACAGGTTGGGGACTCGACGATGTCGGACGTCGTCGGTGATGTCATCCAACGGGTAAATTCCTACGGTAATGAGGCTACATGATGCAGTGCCCTAGGTGGATGTACGTGCAGGCCCCAACTTGGGGTTTCGCCGAGCTCTGAGCTCAGGGACGAGCAATCGATGACGGTGATGGTGACCTTCTGACCCTCGTCAGAGTGACGACGATGACTACAGCGCCAAGCGGAATAATTCGGTAGGTGCTCACACATAACGGACAGGATCGACCTATACCCTAGAATTCTCTCAAGTTGTAGTATTCCTGAATATGAACTCTCACCTAATCTATCCCTGAGCGCTGTGGAGTGCAACCGAAAATATACTATCGAGCGAGGGGAACGATGTACCTCGGCGGTGATGTCGCCCGCTGTTAATACACTAATCGGTGTAGTGGCCGATGCGGGCAGGTGCAGCGGAGACTTGCCGAAGATGGCTAGATGTCGCTGGACTGGCGGCGAGGGGCGACGCAGGAGACGACGTCAAAGATTAGAGGCAAGGAAGAGAGAGATGTGACCACGAAGCAGCATGAGCGAACGACCGAAGCTCAATTGGCGCATCCGTATGGGTGGATCAGTGCAGCCGGACTGGGTTGGATGACGTTTGTCGGTGCAGGTGCGGTCGTCGTGTAAATATCGGCCGCAGGCGACAGCAGTGGCGGCGGTAGCAGCATCGGGAGCGACGTGGGCGCAGGCGCGAGCGGCGGCACAGCGGTTACAAGCGGTGGCAACGTTGAATGCGGGAGACACGGGGCATCGTACGAGTGTGAGTGCAAGCCGTGTGACTGCACCGTAGCACATGAGTTGTGCGCCAGGCCCCAGGTGCACTAAGCAACCCAGGACAGCGGCGGTCATGGTGGTCGCAACCAGCAGTCCCATGGGCATGCTCGATCAAGAGGCCACACGGCAACTCAGCGTGCGAGGATAGTGTCTGAGGTGTCACGTACGCGTGAGGCAGCTCGGTTGACGGCGGGCTGGACAGATCGCTGACGGAGGCTCAGCGGGTATGGCTCAACCTCGTTGTCCCATGGTGACTCAACGGGTCAACGGCAGCACCAGGAGACGGCCGCGTGGTCGCGTTAGGGCGTCTTGTGGGGTGACTCAGCGCGTGACAACCCGCAGCAGGTGGGGGTCAATGCGGGCGTGCCTGCGGTGGATCAACCCATAGGTGGATGAACTCCACGCGCAAAGGGTGGCTGCTTGGCGTACCGTACAACCCGCACAGTGGCGCAACCCTGCGTCACGGGGTCGCAATGGCGCCGGCAGCGTCGGGCTGCTCGTGGCAAGATGGGGGCACGCGAAGTGTGGCTGAAGAGGGAAGGGGAGGGTGCTCATTCCGGTGGCACATCGATGGTAATCGATGCGGGCTGGAGGTTCTGGCGGCTTCCTCCCCTCTTTCTTCTTCACTCTCTTCTTCTTCTTCCACTCTTCTTCTTCTCAACGAGACCAACAATACTATCAAAACTCAACTTCGAAAAAACAACTGGTTTAAGTCTGTCAGGGTGCCCATCGTGCCCTTATATAGGGGCACTGCCCATCGTACCCTTATATAGGGGCACGATGGCCCTAACAAAGGGTAAGGGTAAACTATCCCTTGGTAAGGGTCCAAGGGCCCTTACCAAACGGGAGGAGGGTCTTACGCATAGGGACCCCCTTTCTTAAAACAAAAATAAAACAAATATGATACACAACATGACGACACAAAACTAACACAACACACGATGGACACGAACACAAACACAACGAACACGGTAAAATGACAGACACAACAAGCATGTGCCAACAAAAAACAAAACAATCGACAACGCGGACGTGCTTTACCCAAGGTATTTGAACCCGGGTGTCTTCATGATGCAAGACAACTAGGGGAAAGACGACTGTGGGGATAGGTTGGATATCGTCGGAGGAGTATACAGGACAGGTTTGGATGGATTGGATAAAACATACCACAAAATCCACACGATCGAATTCGAAACTTAAAACTGATGAAATACTGGTGGTGCAGCCCCGTTCCTCGACAAGGGCAGGAGCACTGTCTTCGACCACTACGACGATGCAGAAGCACCAAATCCAATACTCGAATTCACGTCCGCAAGAAATCTCACGAAAGGGGGAATTTTGAGGAAAGAAAGAGATATTCAAAATCAAATCTGACGACGGTGGATGAATTCTCGAGGAATACTGGACGGAGAACACTCGACACCAAAGAGTTCAGGCGTGCCTCTGCACCGGGGTGCGTGAAGAGGCTGCAAGAAATTTGGGTCGTGACGTGACCAGGCAATCCGGGCATTGTAAGGCCCACTGGACAAAATATATGGACGTTCTGGGCGTTGAGAGGCCCTGGCAATGAGACGGTCGGATTAAGCCTGGTTGCTCAGTGGTCGGAGTGCTTGGGCGTGGGGCGTCGTTGGCGGGATGATTGATGTGCACTTCGACAGGGTGTCGCGGATCCAACTACGCGGTCAGTTGGCGGGGTCAAGGGGGGAGTCGCCCCCTTGCGGGGTTCGAGGCAGCACCCCGAAACCTAAATGGTATGCGTCGTGGTAAGAAGCTTTGAGGGCATCCGAAAGCGCGGCAAGTTGCTTCGAGGGCGCGCGGCGTGCGCGAGCGCCGGTGAGCACTGGCCTGCGCTAGCACTGGCAGTGGCAGTAGCGGGTGGTCGGCACTAGGGCGCAGGCGTGGGCGGCACAGAGCGGGCGGCCTGTGCGGTCGCTGGTGACCTTGTGCGGGTGGCCAGTGCTAGGACGCAGGCGTGGGTGGCCTTGAGCGAGCGGCGTGCGCTAGCGTTGGCGCTGGCGACTCTGTGGGGGCGGCCGGCTCTAGGGCGCGGGCGCGGGAGGGCCGCCTACGCTGGCGCTAGCGCTGGCGGTTGTGGGTGGCCGGCGGCTACTGGACGCCCTTGGGCGGGCGGTTGGAACCACGTGGCCGAACCCTATGGCAGACAAACCAAGAAGAAGAGGGGGATGGAGAGAGAGAGAAGAGAGAGAGAGAGAGAGAGAGAGAGAGAGAGAGAGAGAGAGAGCGAGAGAGGGAGAGAGGGGTGACGAAGGAAGAAGAGAGGGAAGAGCAGGAGGGAGGCCGGCGACAATGACGATGGCGGCGGCGGCGTAGTTGGGAAGAGACGGGATATGGGAGGCTGGGCAATCCTCCAACATGAGTTAAAACAAACTCAATTCTTGAATAATGACTACCTAACGGTTTCTTGAAACAATGACCAATACAGTTAAAAGAAATAAAAATAAAGACGAGCGACGTGACGAGCGGTGTGGTTTCGTGTCATGTCAAGGGCCAATTCTAGATCTACCTTTGGCGACATGTTAGGACGTGCGAAGGGGTGTGCGTGGGTGGAGACATGTGTGACGCTGGCTCATTGATCTGATCCGGTGATGATGGCGGCATGTCTTCAGCGGTCGTGTTGACTTAAGATGACGGTGGTGACGCATCCGGTGTCGCTGCGTTAACGTCGTCGCCACCACTTCACCTTTGTCTTGGCATGCCAGTCGGGGCTGGATGCAAACCGGCAAGGCCGTCCATGTCAATGATGGTGGCTCTGAAGACGTCTCCGATGGAGTAGACTGGCACTCTCCATCACTCGACATATCGAATGGGTTAAATTGATTTGACATTAATTAATCTATATGATGATATAATTAAGTTATTTGTAAGGCATATAAAGCTTATTGGGCTGATGGAGTCGTTAACTAGACTAACACATGGGACTTGAGGGTCACACACAAATGATTTTTTGAATGTCGAAAGATATACTTGAGTTTTGGGAGTTTTATAAAAAATACCCAATTAGTATAATAGGAAAAGGCATTGAGAAAAATTCACCAAGGTTAGAATTGTTCAAGGTCTTCCTATTATTCTCCCTTCTCCCCATACCTCCACTCCACTCTTGATGTGATCACGATGATGTAATGATGACGATAGAGGGTGAACGGAGTCCCCATTGCATGGATACGCGTAGAGGCTGCACACATGAACAGTTTGACTCATTCCGCTTGAGGATCCAAGAAATAGTGAATGTGATCCATGTCGAGGTGATTCATTTATTAATTTTGTTGACGTTGTTATGATTCTGTTATATGTTCCACCACATGAAATCCTTATGTTCATCCCGATCGAGGCCCCCAGAACCCAACAATAAGTATTTTCCAAAACTGATACAGTGGCAGAAACTTCACTCCCTAGATGCAATGGGGAGATAGAGGTGTAGTGGCATCAAAGGCACAATGGTGGGAAAATGGGTGGCAATAGTAAGTCAAGGATGAGGCGACATGCAACAAAAGTTAAGTGAAAAGGCAACATGCGACAATAGTAAGCTGAGAACCTCTCATAACCTTCTACAATCTACATCTTGTGTGATGATCGTGATTTCTTCATGGTGATTATCATGCCCCTCATAGATGAATGCTCATTGACAATGACAAAAAAATTTATCATTGTCCATTTTCATCAAGGACAAATGAAATATCTTAGTGTTTTAGTCTGCCAAGAATCCAATTTTTTTTTAGAAATGACCAAGTCTAGGGTGATTTTGTGAGAAGGTGTGTACATGACATCTTGGAATGAAACACCATTCAAAATTGACAAGTCATGCATAGTTTGTACAGTCATAGCATTAGGATATAAAAAATAATGTGTGACTGCTTTGGTTCATATTATTTACTAAGAATTATATTGAAGAAATGAATAGATATGCGGAGTCACCCTAATCTGTTCTTCAACCTAATCTGTAGAGTACATTACATACAGAGTTTGATCTTCACCATACCACTTACCATGTTGATGTAAGAGAAGCTTTTACTCCAAATAGTGGGGAATGGGTACACAAGGGATTACCAAGGGAGCATAGCTGTGACATGTTGGAGCAGTGCAAACAAGCCAAATGGACCTCAGTACTAAAATAATTTACACTTGTCGGGACTTCACAAATGAGTGCGGCATTTTTCATGACAAGGACGCGATAAAGGTCATCCAAGTGAAGAGACCAATAGATGGTGGTACATCTTATAACACCATCTATATTTCTCCATCTTAAAAAACATGATGCATTGAAAGAAGCGCTAGTATGCCGTGCCGTATTGAGGTACTCGTTGATGATGGGACTCTTGAAGGGTCGAACACCAAATAGACAATGGACATTAATAATTGGATTATCTATCACATTGACTTATTGGTGTGTTGGTTTGACACTGATGCGTGGAAGGAGACATGGCACCTAAAGCATGGGCCGTCAAGTCATGGACGATGAACATGTTTGACAAGATGGAGGTGGAGATCATGGATACATTAACCGATATTGAGTGCCTATCGGTCACAACTGATTTATGGACAATAAAGAATGGTTGTGACCTATTGGACATAAATATTTACTAGATCGATGCTCATTGAAAATATTAGGAGCTTGTCCTCATTGTCTGTGAGCTTTATGGGAAGCATGATGGGAGAGTTTATGGTCGAAATCCGCATCAGCGTGCCAGATAGAAAGGTGAATATTGAACAGCGTACTTCTCTATAATGGCTGCTTGGAGGGAAAAAATTTAACATGATTTTAGTTTCAGGTATGTGCAGTGACGACTAATAATTCATCAAGTAACAAAAGAATGATGTTCATACTACGGAAAAAATTACATGATAGAAACAGGGGGTTCAGCATTATACGAGAAGTTCCATGCTTCACACACATTGTAAAAGATCATCATTCAGTCGTTTACTGCATCATCCATAATGGAGAAAGAGATTGATGTCAGCATGATTTCCAAAAATTTATGAAAGTGGCTCCAAGGAGTGTAGGGACTATAAGAGGAAAACTCATTGCAAAGGCACACAGTTTCCTTGGGAAAGTGGTTCCTAAAGTGAGAATGGTAGTTTCCAGAATTTGTCAAGCAAGACATCAACTGATATATTATCTGGAACTCTATAGAATGCATAAAGATGAAGCAAAAATTACATATGATTGATTGGTTAACAAACTGGAGTAGCACTCATAAGATGCTAGGTCAAGTTATTCAAAAGGAGATGTGATTGATGTTGGGAACTAGAAGAGGATATCTTGAGAACAATGGGATTTTCTCAAGGAGTTTGCCTTCTTATTGGGTTTCTTTGCGTACACATCAGATCATGTGAGCTAATCAGTATGGTGAGTTTATGGAGATGTCCTCATCCTTATGGAGGCATTATCAATGCACATGATGATGTCATGATGGGGGTGTCCAAATCCAATTTGTTCACCAGCAAGAGGGTGTGCCATGATGAGTGAGCGTCATTGATGGTTGCGTGCATGGAAATGCAGTCAACTTTTCTGACTAAAAGAAGCTACTCTGGAATAATGTCCACTTACTTATTATCATGATAGTTGACCCATTTTATGAGGGACGATGTTTGACGAGACATTCTCTCAACAGGTGGCTTCAATTTGAGGTATTCTTCCCTAGTACATCTACAGTCTTATAATTAAAATGCGATGAAGACATGCCCCATCAACAATCATCATCAAGGAAACAGGTTAATTGGGCCCTTAACACTGAACCCACTTCTAGAACAGCATCACTAGCTCCTTTAGAGAAATTTGAGGCCTTCTTATGTACGATGAACCAAAGAACAGGTTGAAAATATGTGCAGATGGTGACATGCTAAAGGGGTTCACATTTACCCAATGGTGCTAAAGATTTTACGTAAGCTTATGTGTGCTCTCTACAAGTGCTATGTTAGAATGATTGTTTTTAGTCATTTGAGTGGATATCACCTTCAACTGATCTCGGCTGGAGGAGTCGAGTACTGAGACACTCGTTTGTGTGATGTGCTGGGGTTGAGGGGATAATACAAAATGGTAAGATGTTTGTCTTGACGGTGACATTGACACCCAACCAGAAACATCATGTATTAGTCATATTTAATTATCATTTATGTTGCAAATATAGATAGTATAGTAATTTACAAATTAATTTTATCCCCATTTCACTATATTTTTAGATGCTACGACTGCTTAGTGAAAGAATAAGCTTATAAGAGAGGAAGGACATGTCTTCAGCAGCCCACAAAGCCCCAAGTTCGAGACACTGTATTTTCCAATTTGTTATTTTGATTATTCCTAGGATGCCTCAAATTTAATTTTACATCCATTCTATTGTTCTAGAAAACTTGTCACCATTTAAGATTGAGATGTTTTTTGGATATTTTTTTGACACAAAAATAATTAATTTACCCGTCCAGATATCCATCCGATATCCGATATCGGACAACCAATATCCGATATCCGGAAAAAATGGGACGGTTCTGGATATCGGATATCAGATATCGGGCGATATCCGTCTGTCAGGGGTTAGACAGATATCGGTACCGGATATCGAAGGGGGAGGGACGAGGCGGATATCGGATGTCGGATATCGGTTTTCGATAGCCGGATATCAAAAACCGATATCCGGCAATTCTTTTTCAGTCGTCTGCAATCCCATATGGAAAAATTCTAATTTCCTTGGGACTTTATTTTCTCCCCAGCCATCTTACAGTTGAATCTCATCTACGCCGGCTCGCCGCCCACAGTTGATACGTAATGTAATCTAAGAAATTTAAAAAATCATGATAACAAGGGTAAAATTGCCTATTGTATAATTGTTTTTTTTAACTAACAACTAATGTTATTAAGAAATTAATATATTGTTATTTTAAGAAAATAAAATTGCGTAATATAGTTTATAAATTTAATAATAAATTTAATAATAACTAACAACTAATGTTATTAAGAAATTAATATATTGTTATTTTAAGAAAATAAAATTGCGTAATATAGTTTTGTAAATTTAATAATAAATTTAATAATAACTAACAACTAATGTTATTAAGAAATTAATATATTGTTATTTTAAGAAAATAAAATTGTGTAATATAGTTAAAAATTTTAATAATGAATTTAATAATAACTAACAACTAATGTTATTAAGAAATTAATATATTGTTATTTTAAGACAATAAAATTGTGTAATATAGTTAATAAATTTAATAAAAAATATGAGGGTAATAAGGGTACTAGGGCAGAGTGTAATATATTAGTGGAATGGTTATGAGAATGACTGACAAGTGACAACTAATGTTTTAATGAAATTAGTACACTACATTTTTATGAGAATAAAATTGCAGAAAATAGGTAATACCTTAACTAGATAGTAGTAGTAGTTAGTAAGAGGAATAATTTAATGTAATCTAAAAAATATAAATATTCATAATAACGAGGGTAAAATTGCATATTGTAGATTTTTTTTAACTAACAACTAATGTTATTAAGAAATTAATATATTTCTATTTTAATAATAAATATGAGGGGAATAAGGGTACTAGGGTAGATTGTAATATATTAGAGGAATGGTTATGAGAATGATTGACAAGTGACAACTAATGTTTTAATGAAATTAGTACACTATATTTTTATGAGAACAAAATTGCACAAAATATGTAATACCTTTACTAGATAGTAGTAGCAGTTAGTAAGAGGAATAATGAATATGATGGTTTAATAATAAGGGTAGAGCATAAGATATTGGTGGGTTTGATATTTTAGACTTACAACAAATTTTTTGAACGAATAAAGGTGCATGATATAATTTATATTTGGTATATATACTCGAAATAGTTAGTAATAGGAGTAATAGACGAGTAAGTATACTTCTTGGCAGTATATTTAATTACAGGGATTAATTTTTTTATCGATACTAAGATTATTTATTGGATAGTTGGAGGAATATAGTAATGTCGGATATAAATATATAACAAGAACTGAAAGTGTCTATTTAAATTGATATAAAATTTAATATTTTACTTTCATTTGAATCTTCGTACTAATTTAGGGATATTCATGGAATTTTTGGAAGATGTATCAAAATTTAGGGATATTCAAAAGAATCCATACACGGCGTTAATTCGACATTTGTAGCAAAATTCATATGTATACTATGACTGTGGCTTTGTCAAAAACACGTAGTCCCAACGGCTCTGTCAGAGATTTGTGCTTACTTGATCATCACCTACGTTGCAGAAAATAAGAGATAAGTAACGATAATTACGTAGAAATAAGAAAATCTAGTTCATTTATGTGATGTGTACCTCGAGCACATGCGACCACACCATCTTCTCTGTCGTCAGCATCTTCATCTAGCTCAACGTCATTGTACCACCGTTTGTTGTCCGCACGGAGCCAACACTTCACAGTGATTAGTGTTTCGATGCTTACTGGTGACAGACGTGATCGCTTGTATGTGACAATAGCATTGCCAACCGAGAACATACGCTCGGCAGGGGCGCTCGTCGCACATACGGATAATAGGTCCCTCGCAACGGCCGCAAGTAGGGGGAAACTCTTTGACGCCGTGCTAGCCCACCAAGATAGTGGAGCGAACACACCCTCATTAGGCACAGTCTCTGCAAGGAACTGGTTGAATTCGTCCCATGCCGACCTCATTGTCACAGGTGCCAGTTGCACGTGCCGCATAGTGCTCTTAAGCCACTCGTCCAACTCTTCACCTCTTGGCTGCCCCTCCTTAGTGGCCCCTCTCGGTCCACGGCTCGACCAGTCACCGGGTAACAACGAGCGTACGTATGCGATGGTTGCTTCTCGGACGCCCGGGCGGAGCATTGACCCTTTGTGGAATGGATCCATCAATGACGCCGCAGTGATCGCCTAATTCGCCCACAATATCTCAGCATACTGTGCAAGCTTATAATGCATCGCTCTACATGCCTGCGCCATGTTCGAATGATCTCCTTCGTGCAACCGTCGAACGGATGTGAAGAATTGCCATCTTCGATTTGCTGGACCACTTCATCCATGTGAACCTTGAGGCCTTCTATGAGATACAGGACATCGCAGATCACCGGTGTCACTGTCTTGCCAACATGATCAGTTGATACGGTGAAACGTCAAGGATGCGGCAGAACTCTTATACGAACTCCCACTCGTCCTTCGACAACTTTAGCAATGTCGCCTTCCGGCCAAAAGCCTTCGACACTTCGTCAATTACATCACGCTCCTTCACGGCGGCCGCCAACATAGTGTACGTGTTGTTCCATCGGGTTGGACAGTCTAAGACAACCATGTTGGAGTCCTCAACTTTGGGGTCGTCTTCACATGCCTGAGTATAAAGTTCTCTCTGTTGCGTAGAGCTCCGAATACTCCGCACTAGTGTGCGTACCTTTGCAACTGCATCACCCAAACAGAACGGCTTGCGTGGTCCCTCATTATCATCAGACACTGAGAATATATCACCGAGTTTGTTGTTGTGGTCGCTGTCGTAGTGCTCTGTTGTCCTTGTCACGTCGCCTTCTTCGGGTTCCACAGCTTGGGCCGAAGGAATACCGAAGCTTTTTATTGCCGCTTGCACGGCAATATTCAGAATGTGTGCCACTCATGGGACGTGCCTCCTGGAGCTAAACGCCGGGTTTACGCTCTTCATCTTTCTCGCCATCAATGCCAACATCCTCGTATTCGCCGTGGCATTGTCAGTAGTCACGACATAGACCTGCATAATTACGTTCCACATTTAAAGGCACAAGTTCAACTAATAAAATGAGACAAACGCTGAGTGTTGACCTTCGTCCGCAGACAGAATTCATCTAGTGCTTGGAGAACAATGGACGCCATGTTCTCCCTATCGTGCTTGCCGACGATTTCTCAGATGGCAAGTACCCGCTCTCTGTACGCCCATGTGTCATCCACCCAGTGGACGGTGATGCCTAGCAATCCAGTTCCGTTCTATGCAGTCCATGCATCCACGGTGAGTGACACTCGGGCCACATTCTCCTTGAGCTTCCTCACATCATGTTTCATTCTGCCGTGCATTTGGATGGTCCACTTTTTTATGACCTTCGCACTTGGAGGATCCAAGTCAATAAGCGTCGCGTGACGCCACATATCTTTGAAGGCGACATTGTCAACAATGCTCTAGGGTGAATCAGTCAGGCACACGAATCGTGCAATGAAATTCTTCGTCTCATCTAGAGTGTGCCCTCTAATCGGCCCCTATCGGCTAGGCTCTCCCTGTTGTTTTCTCTGCATTCTGTCAGTGATGCATGGCTGACCATGGTCTTCAGGGGCTTCGCCATTCAGTTCCGCGTGACGAGCTGGATTGCGGGATTTGAAATGTCGCCAAAATATGTTGGTGCTTTTGTTGGCTTGCTTCTTTATTGGTTTCCTCTTACTATGCGGGTTCAACTCTCGACACAGTAAGCATGTATAGTATCCATCTTCCATCTGTTCGAAGTAGTCAATGATGACTGAACGATTCGAACGAGGCAGACTCTGTACGGCACAAGAAGTTCCCGCCTCCGTACGTTGGGGGCCTACAGCTCCTGACCCAGATCTTTCTTGGGTTGGGCCATTGCCTCCGGGTGGGTTAATGTTTCTGAAGTCATAATTTGGTAAGCTAAAATTCAACACAACGGCATCACATGATGCCAAACTGCGATTTAAACTATGAATTACGTAACGGATGCAATGAATACGATAATTTAATAAATAGTGAATCAAAGGAGAATGGAATATGTAGATAAAGGAAAATTGATAGATATACAAGCAAGAATTATTGAGTCAGCGAGCATGAGATTGAGGTGGGAGGAAGAATGCAGAATTATAGAATTAAAGAGGGGGGGAGAGAACGTAAGAGATGCTGAGCGAGGGAGGGTGAGAATCCTACTGTACGTTAGAAGGAGAGAGAGAGAAACGAGATGGGAGATGTAGTGGTAGAAAGTTATAGATGGTGAGAAAAGAGAGAGGGAGAGTTGGAGGTTGGAACCACTAATTAGAGAGCGATGGGTAGAGGAAAAAATTAAAGAAGAAGAAGAAGAGAAAAACAAGGATGAGAGAAAAGAAGGGAATAAAAACGTAGAATAGAAAAATAAAGAAGAAGAAGAAGAGAAAAAGAAGAAGAAGAAGAATATGGAGAAGAAGGGAAGAAAAGGGTAGAGGAAGAGATTAAAGAAGAAGAAGAAGAGAAAAACGATGAAGAGAAAAAAGAAAATAATAATAAGGACGTTGAATAGGTAAATAAAGAAGAAGACGAAGAGAAAAAAACAAAAAAGAAGAAAAAAAAACAAAGACGAGAAAAACGAGGAAGAGAAAAAGAAGAGAATAAAACGGTATAGTAGGAAATTAAAGAAGAAGAAAAAGAGAAAAAAAAGAAGAGGAAGATAAATTAATAGGCATAAGAGAAGAAACAAGAAGAAGAAGAATATGGAGAAGAATGGCAGAAAAGGGTAGAGGAAGAGATTAAAGAAGAAGAAGAAGACGAGAAAAACGATGGAGAGAAAAAAGAAAATAATAATAAGGACGTTGAATAGGAAAATAAAGAAGCAGAAGAAGAGGAAAAAACAAAACAGAAGAAAAAAAAACCAAAGCAGAGAAAAACGAGGAAGAGAAAAAGAAGAGAATAAAACGGTATAGTAGGAAATTAGAGAAGAAGAAAAAGAGAAAAAAAGAAGAGGAGGATAAACTAATAGGCATAAGAGAAGAAACAAGGAGAAGAAGAATATGGGGAAGAAGGGAAGAAAAGGGTAGAGGAAGAGATTAAAGAAGAAGATGAAGAGAAAAACGAGGAAGAGAAAAAAGAAGAGAATAAAAACATGGAATAGGTAAATGAAGAAGAAGAAGACAAAAAAAACAAAGAAGAGGAAGAAGACAAAGAAAACAAAGAATAGAAAAATGAGGAAGAGAAAAGAGAATAGAATAAAAAGGTAGAATAGGAAAATAAAGAAGAAGAAGATGAGAAAAAAAGAAGAAGACGATAAATTAAGGGGCATAAGAGAAGAAACAAGAAGAATAGGAAAGTAAATACGAAGAATACTGGGAAATTGATGGGATGAGATAAGAAGGTGAACGAGATAAAAAGGAGAGAAGGATTTAGAGAAACAATCAGAGAGTAAGAGAGACTGGGAGAGGCCAGAATTAGGGATAAAAAGATAAAAGGAACCGGAGGGTGGGATAATTGCTGGAGAGAAAGAATTCCATTGGAATGGAATGAGAGAAAGAGAGAGTGACAGAGTGAGAGAGAGGTTGAACGACTAAAAAATGAGAGACAGAATTAGGGACTAAGAGAGAATGAGAGAAGAGAGGGACACTTAGAGATAAAAACATGGAAAGAATCAGAGAGTGAGATAGAATCAGGGGAGAGAGGAAGAAATAGAGAAAGAATTCAACTTGAATGGAATGGGAGAAAAGGTGAGTGACAGAGTGAGAGAGAGGGTGGAAGAGAGAAAATTGAGAGAAATAATTAGGGAGTAAGAGAGAATGAGAGAAGGGAGGGAGACTTATAGAGATAGAAATATAAAGAGGAACAGAGAATGTGATAGAATTTGATAAGAAAGGGAGAATTAGAGAAAGAATTACACTGGAAATGGATGAGAGAAAGGGAGAGTCACAGAGTGAGAGAAAGGGCGACAGAAAGAAAAATGAGAGAAAGAATTAAAGAATTAATCAGAGAGTAGGAGAGAATGAGAGAAGAAATGAAGAGTTAGAGATTAGAAGATAGAAAGAAACAGAGATTGAGATGGAATGAGAGAAGAGGATGAGAATTAGAGAAAGAATTACAGTGAAATGGAATTTGAGAAGGGAGGGTGACAGAGTGAGTGAGAGGGTGAACGAGAGAAAAAGGAGAGTAAGAATGAGAGAGTAAGAGAGAATAAGGAAAGAAAATGAAAAGTTTGAAGTAAAAACATAAAAAGAATCGGAGAGTGAGTTAGAATTAAAGGAGAAAGGAAGAACTTAAAAAAGAAATCCACTGAAATGGAATGAGAGAAAGGGAGACTGGGAAATTGAATATGCATTTGCCATGGTATAAATTCAATATCAATAGCGAAGAAAGAAAAATCAAAATCAACCCAAAGAGACATCTGAGAGACAAGAAAAGCAAGAAAATCAAAAGAACACTATAAAAATCAGAAGAGATAAGAATACATAGCTATGTAGCCGCAGCCGTCAGTCGCCACCGTCCGCCTCTGCCGTCCTTCGCCGTCTTCCGTCGTCCTTCGCCGTCCTCCGCCGTATTCGGCCGTCCTCCGCCGTCTAAGCTCTGAGCCTCTGACCGAATGACCGTGTATTTTCGATTCAAAAATTTTGAATCAAAAGTACACGGTCAACCTAACGAAACTTAGGAAATAGCTTACATCCGATGTGGATATCGATTTTTGATATCCACATCCGATATCCGATACCGGCATCTGTCCCCTTGAGACGGAGACGGATGCCGAATCGGGACGGATATCAGTATCGGATATCGACACTGTAGTACCCGATATCCGATACCGATATCCGGTATCTGGATATCAAAAAAACCGGATACCAAAAATTGCCTTTCCGGTATCCGGTACAGCATCCGTCCCGATACTGGCATCCAGTACCGGTATCGGGATGGGCAAACACTAAGATGGACTTTCTGTAAAAATCTTATATCGAATAAGGGATGTAAAATTAAATTTGATTAATTTTATCAAATAAAATATAAAAACTTATGTTACCCTAGTTTTTTCAGCAATGGAGATTATGAGGAGATAAGATGGCCTAGATTAATCAATAATTTTTAAATTCAAGTAGGAATGTAGATCTTATTGTATTACTAAAATAATGTCGCTTCTGATTTCTAAGATAGGAGGATCTTCTAAATGAATTTACTGTCAATATTGTTGCATGATGAACCCAAGGTCCCTTTATGGAGGAAGTTTCAAATATCTTCACAGTCATATTCCAATTATCAATTCCATTTACATAATACATGAGTAAGAACTGGCATTGATCATATAGTAAATGGTTCTGCTCAATGAGAATTACATTTATATAACAGTCATCCAAAGTGGACGAATATGAAAAAAATTATCATAATATGAAGAAAAAACTTGGATGCCCAATAATGTACGAGAGTCCGGTAGCCTTTAATTAGCTCCCATATAATTTTGGAAACAACATCTAAACTATAGCTACAATTTTTTCTGTTCAAAAATAAAAAATATAAAATTTTTTATACGGTTAAAAATTTAAGCCACGTAAAATATATTTTATATTGAATTGATGTAGTTATATATAAATTTTTTATTTTATACATCTCCTCTCATCTCAGTAATCACCAGGTATACACAGATATCAAATAAAAGAAAAGTCATTGTCACTCTCTTCTCCTCAGCCCTCATGGCCTTGTTGGATGATCGAGACTTTCACATCCTGTACTTCGAACCACACAGGTCACTTCACTTTTGCCCCCTAGCCATCATGAGAGGTTACCTCAACCTCATAATTGAAAACATAGGTCAATAGTTTTTCCCCCTTAGCCTAGTCTAGGGGCTTATTAAAATTCCTTAAACTACTTAAAATAATTCAGGTAAAGCAACACAAATATGATAGATAATATCCAATTATGTGTTTATTGTGTTTGATTCTTTTTATTCAAAGTTAATATTCGGCCTTGACTTTGTTTAGTCAAGTTTTTTGTATTTCCAACTCACTAGATAAAGTTTACCATCTCAACAAGTATCAAAATATTCCTTAATTTTCCAACCTTAATCAATTACTAAGGATTCTACATAGTTTTACACCTTGCCCCAACAAGACTTTAATGAAGCCCAACTACATCGCACCAAGTGTAGCCCACTATGATTCACTCAATTAAATCCAAGAGTATTACTCAGTAATTATCCCAATAGGATCATTGAAGTTCTCTCAAAAGTTAAGCCAAGTATGATTCCTTTGATCAATGTTGTAACTCCCTCAAAATAGGCCTAATAAAGACTTAGATGGAGACCCACAAAGATTTATGATGGAAAGCCCAAATAAACTCACCAACCAGCCACTATTATCTTATTTAAATTTAACCCAATAATATCATCTTAATTAGTCCACTGATCACTCCATTTCATTACTTGAGTAGACCTCTTTCCTTTTCAAATATTTTATAACGTCTTCTCACAAATCTTCTCTAATCAATTCACGATTTTCACTCTTTACAAATGCTGAGACACTTTCTTAAAATTCTCAAAATAATCTTATCTAATTAAACCAATGCTTTCACACTTTCCTTTTCCAAAACCTCACTTAAATGATTCTCATGAGCATCATTCTTTAATCCATAAAACTTTACTCTCTAAGAAATTGAATGATTTCCTAAAATCTTCTCTTAACTAATAATTTAATCCCCAAAATTATCTTTTCAATCACTAAAATGTGTTAAATGAAGAAGGTTTAGTAACCATGAACCTTGTATATGCCTTGAATTCTTGTTATCTCTCCTTCTCAGTTTTCTTTGTCGTTTGGACTTCACCATTTCTCTATTTCCTGTGTCCAACCCTCTCTCTATATCACCCGTAATAAGTCCACAAATAACACAAAGAAATAGGAATATCAATAATGGAATCGATGCTTGATCATTCCTTAATGGCCTCATTTGTTGGAAAAATCAATGCAACTTGAATGCTTCTTCTTCCTTGCGGTTAGTGGTGCCTAAGCTCAAGAGTCTTTCTTGGAGAAAGATACCCTAGGACATCCAAGAGAGGGGCATTTAAGGCCCATGAAAATGAGAGGGATTGGGAGAAATTTAGTTGTACGTTATTTTTAATACCAATGTTTCCATTTGAGGAACGATCCTTTAATACATCATTTAGGGAGGACAACCTCACATTTCCTGCCATAAAAACCTCATTGAATTTAGATAAAATGATAAAACATGTGACTCATCTGAAAAGCAATGAACCAGTCTTGCTTTGGAGAAGAAAGGTGGCAGCAGCTTAAAAGGGTAATCTTTTTTTACCTCTTTTGAGTTTTCTCTTTCTTACCATGTAGATATTCATGGGGGGCCAACCCTTGAGAATCCTATGACATCCCCAGGTGAAAATATTCACATAATATTTAATATCATATATTCAAAACTCAACTAAGGAACTCTCGTCTGATGTACCAGACCTACACGATATATTTTAAGTAAATCTCATTAGAAATTTATTATTTTATTTTTAGGGCATGCCATAATTTGATATGTATTTTTATATAAAAATTATCCATTTAAAGAATGCATAATTGATGCACAAGCATATATTTGGATTTTGGACAATCTGTTGGACTGGTCAAATGAACTTTACTTGATCCAAATCTTTATTATTTGGTCATTTTTTTGATCTATTTTTTACCATCATTATATCGGGCAAAACTACACATGTTTGACCCATTGACCATACCTTCAAAGTCAAGTAGGTCAATTTGTTTTCATTGAGTTAAAGTGATATAAACATGAATTCAATGTACATAAGATTGTCATTTATTACAAACTATATATGCATGATATTATTTGAATTTACATGTGATAACACTCAATTTAATAGGTTAATATGACAATATTTACATGTTTATTTTCATTGGATTGATTATATATGCATGCAATCAAGCCTATAATGATTAATTTTATTTTTAGAATGATATTTTGAATTTTATGAAATTTTAAGTACTTTAAATGATTTTTCTGACATCAAGTTCTGAAAGAACATAATTTTTCAGTCAGAATATAATTTTCCTGATTTTTTTGGCATTATATTCGAAGAGATATCATTTTTTAATTGATATATATATATATCTAACATTATTAGGAATTAATATCTATTTTTGGCATGATTTAAAGGTTCTTTGTCTTTTCTAAAATTCATAGGAGAGAGAAAATAGGAGGGCTGACAATGATCCAAATTCAACTCACAATGTTTGACGATCCAGAAGGAGATTTGAGCTAAAATTTTGAGTGGAACTTAATTTTCCCACCTCTTTCCATCCATATGGTTGGATCTATATAAATAAAGCCTTGGATTTTTTTAAAAACCATCTTTGAGCTCACTTCCTCCTAGAGAGGCTGATTGAAAGAGAGTGAGGGTTCTGAAGGTCCATCAAGGTGTTCTTGATGTTTTGAGTGAGTGGTGAAGATCAACAGAGAAGTTGAGAGGCTGATCTGCATCAGAAAAGAACATTGATCCAGGCGGAACATAGGGATCTAAGATTAGTCTCTTGCCTTACATTGATTGGTTTCTCTCCTTCACATCCCTTAGTTAGATCTACAACCTTATTTTCATAATCTTCTTCTCATCACCATCTTCAATCATCTCTCCCTGCCAAATCTATCTCTGATCTCAATCTCAACCTTGTCACCTTCATCTCAAATAAAAAACCTAAATTATATATCCATCAACCTTTTCTCCATCTCACAACCACCAATACATTCTTCCATCACATCCATTAGTTAGATCATTATTATTTCTTCTTCCACCATTCTATTTCATCATCATCTACCCCCGTCCACTCACATCCATTCACCCATCTCATCATCTTATCTTCTTATTCTTGTTCTACATCCATTATCACTTCACGTCTTCATCTATCTCACACTGTCACTTCCATTTGATCTATCCACATTGTCCTACATATTCATCATATTATTATTCATATCATCCCTATAATTTAATAACTATCACCCTCTCACCACCTTGGATTCATCACATCACAATCCCCTATTTTATGTGTATATTCTTTTCCTGCCTCTTGAATCATCATTCAAAGAGTATTTAAACCCTAATATCTGTTCCCAGTGAAGACAACCGTTGCTCATCACTAACTCATCAAATTAATTTATGAGTAAATGTTTATAAATTATTATTGATTAACTCAAATATCAATATCAAATTAAAACCCTAAATTTGAGTTAATCACCATTTCAGGAGAATATGTTGACCATGGATTGTTATACGTTGTCATGAATTTACCAAATTTTGACTTTCAAGTCAACTATGGGATTCATTCCATGTAATGGGGCAATTGGAGTTCTGTTGGTAAATTAGTAAAAATCATAGGTAGACTCTAACTCAATCATCATCAATCTTTACATATATATAGATATGCATAGATATCTGTATGTATATCAGTTTCAGCAGTCTATGGATCTTAATGATAATATATTTGGGTACTAGGTCAAAAAGTAGTGAATTCAAATTTGTGCCCCAAGAACATGGACAAAGGTTAGCTACAACTTGGCTCCATCCACTTACCCCTCAAGTTTCCTCATAAAGAGGAAAATGGGATGTAACCTAGTGAGCTCTCAGAAAAAGAGAAAAGAGGAAGACACGAGAAAGTGAAGGGCATTACAAATGTTCTCGTCTTATTGGTCCCTTTCCTCAGAAAGGACTGATCTTGTAGAGGTTGGCTAGAAGTACAAGGTATTCCCTAGGATACAAGTTGATAAACCTAGTTCATTAAGTGTTTTCAAGTGATTAGTCATTTTTTACCCTCTTCTTATTGTGAAAAATACATTACTCTGGCAGAGTTGGTCCATCTTTATCATCTTCATCCATGCTACACTCATTTCTCCGACTATTATTCCATGTCTACCCCTTTGTCTCTCCTAATCATCCAACTTTTAGATCATTTCATTATATAGTAAATAAAAATATATTCCATTTTTGCCCTTCCAAATGTCTCTTTTGTTACTTGACAAACTAGACATTAGAGTTACATAACATCATTTAAGGCTTATGATTCATGCAACAATATTGATAATTTCCTTAAAATCTCAGATTAAGGGTCAAAACCACAGGGAGAAAGTATTGAATTAGTAAATTGAAATTTTAATTTAGATTTTTTTATGATTTAATATATATTTATTAATATAATAGAATTTAATGATATAAAACTAGTGAAATCAACTAAAAATAATTCAAAAATGATGAGAAAATATTTTTTCCTATTTAACTTACTTTTTCCAATTTTCTAAAATCTTTTGGCAAATTTTAATGGAATTTTCAGAAAGAAATATCAATCAGTTCTATGTAAATACCTTTGTTGGTACTTCAATACTGTCAAGTGATGGTTGATGGTGGTTGCGTGAATAGAGTAGAGAGGATGAAAAAAATATCACAGCTAATTGTGATGGATATGGTGGTTATTATCCATCAATGAGCAGTGAGGCGGGCAAAAAGTATGGGGTTATCATCACTAGTGGTGACAGTGATGAATGCAGGTACATGCTGATGAGCAGCTGGTTTGACGGTGGCATTGAATGCAAATGAAAAACTAGGTTATCCTTGATGATGATAACCTTGGGAAAATGACAAAGAAATGAGATAAAAAATATTTTGTCACACCAACCTCATCTTCATGTTCTCAACGGGCCGAGTAGTGGTTTCACTTCACTAGTCTCGATCAGAACATTACCCCTTCAATAGTTTGCTCCCAAAACTCAGTAATTGACACAAAAATATTTTGAATGACAAGATTACTCCTCAAATCCTAATTAGGAAAAAAACCCAACGGTACATTTTTACAAAGATGAAGGTCTATTTCTAGGTCAGATGATATGGATCGATAGTAAGGAGAGAGACCAAGCGACCATCAAAATTTTGGCACAAAAATCCTTTTGTATCATTAGACATTGGAATTTAAAGTTGAATCATTACTAACCCTTTGAGTTTCTTTCTGCCCTTTAGTCCATGTGAGGGATCACCAGGGTGGCATGAAAATGTAAAAAATACCAAAAAAAGGTTTAAAAAATTATGATAATGAAATAAATGCAAATAATACATTTTTCTAATAAAATTATGTTCTTTATGACTGTAACATTAGAAATTTCCAAAAAATATAAGAAAATATGAAAAATCAGAGTATCATTCTAAGAAAAACCCCTAAATATTGATAAATATGAAAAATCTGACTTATAAAATTATTTTTTTATGAATTTAATGTCATAAAATTCTTTAAAATATAGAAATAAGGAAAATCAGAAAATTTTAAATTTTAATAAATTATTTTAAGTTTAAATAACATTAGTATATGATCATTTTAATGAAAATAAACATATAAGATACATAAAATCATTATTAAAACTAACATGATATTATTTATTATCATTTTTGCCCTCCAGGGGCATCACGTTATATGCAGAACATACTCGCCTGCTACGTGTTCAATGCACACTAACAATGCATGATAGTAGAATGCATGCAATTGAACTCTTGAACACCTGCAGCCTGATGACCTGGTGGTGTATCCCTAGTTGTCTGCATATTATTCTGCCACAGACCACTGTTGAGCGTGCACCAATGGTAAAAAATATTTCGTTTAACTGAAATATCAAAAAGTTATCAAATAATATAAAATAATAAGACTGTACAATTTAATCTCACAAGTTTTATTCAAATAATTATATAGAAAAATTACTAAAATATCAAAGAAAATACTTAATAATAAATAAAAAACTAAATTCATATTTCCCATTGAATTGACCCTATATTACACTCTACAAGGTTTAAATGAACTTAAATGAAAATCCACACAAGCATTTTTTATCTGAATTAAACAAAAAGTAAAAATACCCAAAAATGGGACTTAACTGATATGAGAATGTTCAAATCATC
The DNA here is from genome assembly GCF_029677425.1 of Wolffia australiana. Classification (NCBI taxonomy): domain Eukaryota; kingdom Viridiplantae; phylum Streptophyta; class Magnoliopsida; order Alismatales; family Araceae; genus Wolffia; species Wolffia australiana. The sequence continues at coordinate 2,463,064 of NC_135841.1, read as the reverse complement.
TGTGAGCTTATCCTGAATCATTACCAACACCCAAAATCCATTGCATGAAAAATGCCCTTGACTTTTTCCTCATTCAAGATTATTCATCGAAATTCCTACCCTCATGCATCCCAAGAAATGGCGTTTCCGAACAAAAGCGCCTCCACTTGACATCACTTGAAATCTCTTGGTGGAGATGACTATCCATCATTATCTTTGGTCTGATGTCCTCCTTTAAAGCCACATACCTTCTTAATTTCCCAATTTCTTCTCCCTTACATAAAATATCTATCCTTTCTAGAGTCCTTCTATAGTGTAACTTTTTTTCTTAAGCACCTTCTCTATTTGAATATTTTGCCTTCATCCAAAATCATTCACCTATCGTGTATGAGCTAGAACCTCACATTCTCAAAGGAGTGCCTACCAAAAAATTATAATTTTATCTGCTTGATGAAAAAATGTAAATACTTTGAATATATGCCATATTCTGAGGACATGCACTCCTTCCTCACATCACTTTCATCACCTAATTCAACTGAATATCTGAATATCCCCCCACTAATTATCTTTCCCTCTTCACAGGAGATACTAATGTTTCCCACAACCTTCCCTATAACTCTTAGAGTTCCCACTTGACTCTATACCCTCACCAACCAGTACCTAGCATTAGGACTCCCCATGAAAGCCCCATGTGTCTCAAGGTGGTGATGCATGCTTTGGAGAAAAAAAATTACAACTAAAATTCACAGAATGGGGAAATACCTATAAAACAAACTAAGAAATAATGATCACACCACCTTGTACAAAATCAAACAGGTCAAGTCACCAACATGTGAGTTGCTAAGCTATGAAGGATTTCATATAACCTTTCTATCTTCAATTAATGTGTATGTGTAGTCCTGCATCCATGCGACACTCTTACAATTTCTTAGGCTATGGTAAACTATTAAACACTAATCTTCCACCTAGTTAGTACTAAGGCATTTCTGAAATCACCAAAAAACTCATGTTCCAATATTTCCACTACCTTGGCCAAGGAATTGGTCGGATCATCTTTGTAGAGTTATCTCCCTCACTTAACGTCAGAGGATCTCTTTCTAGCCACTGAAAAAACTTTTTAGAATTATTTCTGAATCTGAGCTAAGCCTGTAAGGAACTTAATACACAATTAACATGTTTGAATCTTATGATTAAAGGCTCATAAGTCAAATTTAATACACACTCGCCTATTGTCAGTGTCAGTGGTGTCTCAAGTCTAAGGAATACTTAGATCACTGTGATGTGATTTAACCTGGTTAACAATCAGGAATAAACCATCGATGGATTCCTACATGTAAATTCAGTGAACTCTTTCTCTAAAGGTTAACAATCAGGTATAAACCACCCATTGATTCCTACATGTAAATTCAGTGAACTCTTTCTCTAAAGAGCTCCCACTATCTCTCCTATGTGTCTCCACAAAAATGTTTAATCGATCAACCATCCTCATCACATGAGTCAAAGTAGATAGTGTTATTCTATATGTAGATTTTGATGTCCTTATTGAATACCCTATTATTATGAGTATTTAGGATATATGTTTAAAGAGAAGCAATCGTGGTTTATGATTTCATCATTATTTACTTATCCTAGGACTTCATTATATGCATCATATGTGTATACTAATGAATACACATATGATGCATTTAATGAATACACATATGTGTATAATAATCAGGTATGGATCATTTGCTTGGATTTCATGTTTCATTATGCCACAGGATTTTGGGGAACTTCTCAAATAGATAAGATACAGTTATTGAGGATAATGATGACATTCACTGGACCATAACATCATGAACATTTAGTATTTTATCTTTAGAAATTGTGTATACTTTGATATACTTTTCACCTCTGCTCTAAGGTCAACTGTTAAAAAACTCATAGAGCTTTGAACCATTTGCAGGAGGTAGCATCTTGAACCGATTAAATAGAAACAGATGATGATCGCCCATCTTTGTCAAAATTCATGCTAGTCTAGAAAATATACAATCCTTAATTGAGAAAGTATCCAAGTCTACGAAATCCGGCATATTAGCTTTACGTGGACTTGGATATTGTTAGATGATAGATATCGAGGATGATGATAAAAGATGCCAACAACAGAGATCATTGGTCAATACACATTATAGTTATTGACACCATTCTCATTATTTTTTAAGGATAGAAATTAAGGATGATGATAACAGATGCCAGTAACAGATATCATTAGTTCATACCCATTAACATTTAAAAATTCATCAACACGATTGGCATCATTTTCATTATTTATGGATGATAGAGATCAAGGATGCAGATAACAAATTTCATCAGTCAACATCCAACATGCAGATAGATTCGAGGATGACTATAGCAGATACAGATTACAAATTGGCATTATTTTAATTATTTTTTGGATGATAGAAATCGAGGATGACAATGACAGATGTGAATAACAGATACCATTAGTCAACACCGACGATCATTATTGATGTCATTTTCATCATTTTTTATGATAGAGATCGAGAATGACAATAATAGATGCTTATAACATATATCATTAGTCAATACCCAGTAACAGATTGGCATCATTTTCATTATTTATGGATGATCAATATCAAGGATGCCAGTAACAAATATCACTAATCAATATCCATTCTCATTTTCGGCATCATTATCATTATATATGGATGATAGGTATCGCGGATGACAATAACAGATACCGACAACAGGTTGGCACCATTTTCATTATTTTTGGATTATAGGTATCGAGGATGATGATAACAGATACCGATAATAGGTTGGCACCATTTTCATTATTTTTGGATTATAGGTATCGAGAATGACGATAACAGATACCGATAACAGGTTTGCACCGTTTTCATCATTTTTGGATTATAGGTATTGAGGATGATGATAACATATACCGATAACAGGTACCTTGCCCCAACTACAAAGCCATGTAAGAGCAACAATATTTCCACATTTAGAAGTTTCAAAAATCAGACCGGAAGCCACTTTGGCCAAGCTTGTTAGATGGGCAGGACATGAGAGTGCAGTGGCCCATTAGGCAACAAGTTGCAGGACAGGCAGTAGCAGCCCAATATCTCGTGATACGTGACTCGTGATGCATGACGCGAGACGTGTGACACGTGACGCGTGACGTGTGGCACAGACTTTTTTCTACGGAAGTTTCTAATATGCCTTAGAACCAGTTGGAGACGCTGAAATCTCTGAGCTTCCTGAGATGCTTCTCCATCTCCTTCCTCGTCTCAACCCACTCCTCTCTCTCAATCACTGTCGTCGGATCATCTCTCTTAGTCTGAAGAAAAAACAAGCATAGAGAGAGAAATCAAATATGTTAATTACGATAATTGTCGACAAAGATGCATATTATCATGGGAGAGAGAGAGACAGAAATTAAGTTATTATTTATCTCTATGATGAGAGGAAGTAAAAAGATAGTATAAATAAGGGGGAGAGAGGGGGGAGACATATAGATAGATATCATGAGAATTAGAAAGATAATATCTTTTTATTGAAAGAATATAAAGATAATATTAAATATCTATAGTACGATAATTACAGATAAATATGTATATTTTATGGGGGAGAGAGAGAGAAAGAAAAGATGAGAGACATAGGAGATAGATATATGTTGAGAGAGAAAAATATAACCAATTATGAGAGAAAGTTAAAAGATATCAGTTTTAAAAGTTAGATCAGATAAATGAGAATAGAGGGGGGGGGAGAATTATAGATAGATGTTATAAGAGAAAGATAAAAAAATTCTTGTGAGGAGAGATATGAAAATATATAAATTCTGAGAGTGAGAGAGAGTTAAAGATATATACTTAAAAGAGTTATATAAATAAAACTACGTATTATAAAAAAGAGAAAGTATACCTTATCAATTATTTTGAAGGATGTTCCCCCGTCACGTATGATGAGGAGGTCGTTTTTTCTGTCCCTGTTCCTTCCTCCTGGAACCGTCACCTGTTGCATAAACCATGTTTCTGGTTATTATTTTTTTTGTAAATCTAATTCTTTATCAAAGAATTAATCTCGCCTTCTAAACTACCTATTCATCAAAAGAATCTACCAGCTGCCACGATGAAAAAAACTTTAGGAAAATAAATTACAACAATTGATTCAAGTCTTACCAAAATCTTGGCCCGGCTTATAGACTTAGTCTTCGAGTCGATCACATAAATTTCTTCAAAATCCATGACAAAATCTGGGTCATCAAACCTCCTATTTCTGTAGTGCTTCGTTAGAAACACCTGCAACAGAAACGGAGAATGAAGCCATCAGATAAATGCAATAAGGCGGTCTATAAGAGAAAAAAACATTCATAACGCATTTCATGCAATCACCAAAAACCCTAATAAATAATTAAAACTCTAAACCATCAGTAACTAGTTATTTTTACTTAAAGAATGTGCACTTAAAAAATAAGTAGAATACGATGAATACTTTTTTCATGACATCCCCATCGATGCTGCCGAAATGCTTTTGAAAATTTACATCCGAAAAGATTTTGAAGAAAATGAATCTCAATCTAAAGCACAAACCTTAGATTCAGTGTTTAAATTAATCACGTGTGTTGTTTTAACTTTCCCGGACAACATAAATATTGTCACTTGCCTCTAAATTTTCTAAAATCTATGATTCTTGACCAAGAACGCCGATTGCAATCGAGAGGGAAAAGATCAAAGACAAGATATGAAATCTATTTCGACTACAAATAACGCGAATTCCTTGCCCTATTTATCCGTTTTCATCAATTGTAGTGTCTGTGACGGTACATCATCACTTGTCATATCAGGTATCCATAAATCAGCCCCCGAGAAAATTGTGAAAAAAACCTAATTATTCGAGAATCTCAGAGCAATTACCTTCATAATTTCACGATCAGTCTTGTATAATGGATCACGCGGAGCGTCAATGGGCGGTTCCGTCACATTATAGCATCCAAAATCACTCTTCGCGCAGCGGATATACTGCAGATGAAGAAAACTATGAAGAACAGACGAAGAGGAATGAAGAAGGAAACCAAAAACCTCCCATTCAAACAAAAAATCGCGAATTTTGAATTACTCCCTATTATACAGAAATTTAAATTGTTCATTATTAAATTTAGAAAATATGAGAAATCTGCTGTTCGAAGAAAAGAGAAGGATTTTCGAATAACAATTAAATTTCAAGAACTCCAAATTTTAGGAATCTTCGAGGTAGCAGCATTAGGGAATCAGTATTACCTTTTGTGGCATGGGAGACAGCACCTTCGGAATCGCATAAACATCCGTATCCGGAGGCGTGACGTACATCTGAACATGAAATTAGGTCAAAATCCCCCAAAAATAAACCCAAATTCAACGGCAGTCACAGGTCCCAACCTCCCTGAAGTCGTACACATTGTTATCCGGATCGGGGGGCTTCCTGATGAAGAAATCGCAGTGCAAAAGACTAATCTTGTGAAATTCCTCCTCGTTGATGCGATAATTAACCACCATTTCGGAGTCCCCGCCCTGCGTCGACACAAAGCTCTTACTCTCCACAATCTGAATGTCGTCGGAGATTCCCGAGGCGGCAGCGGCGGCGAGAAGGCGGTCGTACTCCACGTCGTAGTCCTTCTTGTTGTCCATCTCCTCCACTTCTTCCTCTTCGTCCATGTCGTAGCCGTCGGGGCCGCCCGAGTCGCCGTCGCCATCGTCCGATCTGACCTTGAAATCGTTTCTTCTTCGTTTCACAGCGACGATCGAGCGCGGAGCAGGCGTGCAGGAGAAGGCAGCGCGGATTTGAGGTCTTCTGGCGAGCTTCTGCCATGGCCGAGAGCTCGATCGGAGAGGAAGATGGCAGGTCGGATAAGGAGAAGGAGACGATAGCGTTGTCGTCGTCATCCTCCTTCCTTGTAAGTCTACGGATTTGGCCTCTGGAGCAGCTTTTATACCTTCTTGAACAGGCTTGGGTTTTGGGCAGGGTTTCCCTCCCCCTCCCCCACGTGTGAGTTCACACGTGTATAATACTCTAAGTTATACTCTTAAATTATACTCATTTTGCATATATTTGGTATATATCAGAGATAAGGATCCTTGTTGTCATTAGTAGTCTGTCCTAACCTCGAATAGGAACATGACAGTTAGAGTCAGATGCTTACCAACTGTGTTAAAAGTTACAGCTGATCTTTGTCGTCGTCCCTCTTCCTTGTAACACTACGGATTTGGATTGTGGAGCAGCTTTGATACCTTCTTGAACACGCTTGGGTTTTGGGGAGGGTTTCGCTCCCCCTCCCCCATGTGTGAGCTCACACGTGTGTAATCAACTTAATTTTTTTTCTTTGCTGATATTTGGTGTTTATCACGGATGGGGATCTTGACGTCAGCGATCATCCATTGTGACCTCGGAGCGGGAAAGGACTGTTAGAGTTGAGCGCTTACCAATTGTGCTAAAAGTTATAGCTGATACTTATCCTTATTTTCTTCCTTGTAACGTCGCTGATTTTGCTTACGGAGCAGGTTTCATACGTTATTGGTACGCTTGAGTTTTGGGTAGGGTTTTATCCCCCCCCCCCCGCACAATGTGTTAGCTCACACGTGTAATCAACTTTGACTATGTTCGTTTATCTGATATTTAGTATTTATCAGGGATATGGATCCTTGTCGTCATCGATCATCCTTCTTGACTTCAGAGCAGGATAGGACTGTTAGAGCTGAACGCTTACATGTGAACCCACTCGTGTGTAACGAAGTTAGTTATACTCATAATTAAGCTCATTTTGCATATATTTGGTATATACCAAAGATAGGGATCCATGTTGTCTTCGACAAAGACGAAAGCCTTCTCATGTTCCATTTGGTGATGTTCCGTACCTCATTATAGGGTATATATGGTGATTTTTTGCTAAGTGTACAGCCATTTTGCTCGGCCACTGTATGTATATTTGGTATATGACTAAAAAATATCATTTTCTCCCTTTCCGTTTGTTCTATTCCAACCCCAAAATGTCCTTTACAATAAACTTCAGTAGAGATGAGAAACTATCAGGGAAACAAAGGGATTTGTAATTATAATTAAAATAACACAAATAACTGAAGTTTAAGAAATAGAAATTTTCACAAATAGTGTTTACTTGTCACATATGACAGTATTAGATACTGATTTTGAGACAAATATTGAATTGAATGTTGAAAAGAGAAATTGATATTGTGCATAACATGACATCCTAGTATCAAATGTTGACATTGGGTATTGAAGATTAAGCTTTAAGGGCATTTTAGTATAATGCTTTACGATGTATTTTGATGAATGTTTAAAGGGAAGCATGCCTCAATAAGGGTTGTAATCAAGCACAATATGCCCTGAGTCAACTAGTTGACTAATAGTAAGTGAAGATAAAATAGGACCCCTAATTATATTAAAAGGCTACTTAGTTTGACCATAGGTGAACAAGTCAAATCATGGATTTAGAACTTGTATTTTCTATGACATAAAGATAAATATATTAAATTTTTAAATATTTTCCTTCATTTGTCATCATTTTTTGGTTTAAAACTTTTTCAAATTCCTAATTGCTACGTTCGGGTGTTTCAGACTGAATTTATTGATGATTTAATAAAAATTAATCACATGAAGATAGTACTATCCAATGGTGATATCTTGATTAAAATGATGTACAAAACATACCTGAAATTTTCAGACTATTTTAAAGCTAAAATTTTTAATGGTTAATTTTTACTCTTAACACGAGATTTTTGCTTATGGCAAAATAGCAAATATAAAAATTCAAAATTGAAAGGATTAGTGTTTCATATTGTCTAATCATAATAAATACATATGAATGTTGACCTTTTGATATGCCCTTTCATATTTCCCTTTCATGTTTTTCTATTATGGATAGTTTCTAACATATTTATGAATCCATAAAACTTAGAATTGCATCTATTGGTTGAGTTTTGAAAGAGTTACAAACCTTTAAACTTGGACGCGGAGGAATCAGATGATCGACTAAGAACATGGAAATATTGACCTCTGGAGATTTATTTTCAGAAGTGAAGAAGATATTTCAGTTTTAATCACCAAAGGTTAAAGACGAATCTAGGAATTTCATCAAAAGAGAAATGTGGAAGAGAAGAGCGTACAATTTAGTGATTAGGGAGAGATAGTGGTTACTATTACGTTAGGAGTCTATTAGGGTTTTAAAAATTAGGGTTTATGATGGATGAGGATTGAGAGATGCAACGGGGCCATGACCTTGACGTGATAGTTAGTGGATAAAATGATGAAGGTGGCGATATCGAGATAAGATGATGAGTAAAGTAATAATGTATGTTGGATTAGGTGAGAAAGATACATGTAGGCGATGAGATCGTCACAGTATAAGAGAGGATGCAAAATGGGTGAAAGTGGATGATATTGGGTGATGGCGGAGTGGATCAAGGATGGTAATGGATGAAGGTGATGGATGGTGAAGATGGTTAAACTAACTAAATGTGTTGGAGAGGATTCACTATAAGGTGAAAGGCTAACCTTAGACCATTTTATTCCATCAGGATCACGATGTCTTCCTGATGTAGATCAACCTCCTCACTTCTTTGTTGAACCTTTTCAAGCATTAGAGACACCAAGGAACACTTGATAGACCTCCAAAACTCCACTTTCTTTCAATCTGCTACTCTAGGAGAGTGTGAGCTTAAAAATATTTTTTACTGAGATCGGTGCCTCAATTTATAGATCCAATCGTATGGATGGATAGAGGATGAAAAGATGAACCTGCCCTTAAATTTCATCTCAATCTGATTGTTTGATTGTCAAATATCAAACTTGGAAGTTGGGTGATTTCTAGCTGTCAATTTAATTCTAATATTTTTCTCTCCTCATCCTTTTCAGCGTCGTCATGTCGTTCAGCAATGGTTTTGTCTTATTTTGGACCTAAATGCAATGACTAGCGGAGATTCCTCCTCGTCATCCGCAATTGACGGCTCTCATTGCACCACGTGGCACCTTAGAGAAAAAGACAACAAAGAAGAATTCAGTATTCTCTAGATATATTATTTATCATTTAGTTTGCAGCTGACATGGTAGTGCATCAACGTGCACGACATCAGCGATCGCCTTTTTTTAATCCACTGAAGGTGTGACATGTGTGCTGATGGATATTATGTGGTCGTCAATCCAATCAAACCACCATGTTTATTTAAGTTCATTGAATAAAATATTATGTTTAGTAGTATTCTAGTGTGATGATTATAATGAAGTCCATGAATACCTGTAATGACTTAGTGAATTATGATGAGATCAAAATACAATGATCAATAGTTTGTAAATATTTCTTCTGAACATTCCTATTCAGTGGATAATCGAGATGGAAGTCAAATGATCTGGATAAAATAGCACTAACTGATCCTACTTATACGATAAGTATAGTGGATCTAGTGGCTATTAGTGTGGCGACACGAAGGACAGATATTGAGTGCTCTTTGAAGAAAGAGTTAACATTGAATTGAGCTGTATGAATCCCTGAATGGTATTATACCTAATGTCAATCAGGTTTATTCATGTCACGGTTGTATAAGTTATCCGCTGACCTGAGACACCAAGGACATCTCATCATTCGATTAGTACTTACGAGCCTCTAATCATGGGATTTAAATACGTCATAGCTCGGTTGTAGTAAGAAGCTCACGGAGATGATTTAGTAGTCAAGACAGGATCATCCGTCCTCGGTATAAGAGGAGATTGACTCAAGGAAGACGATGCATAAAATCCGTGGCTAGTGTAGTGAGGATATTGGAGAAGGCTTTCTCCAATGACCCCCATTACCTGATTCTTAATCTGAATTGACTTCATAACATAAAGATGTGTCTTAACTTCTTGGCAGATTCATCTGAATTTCTCCCTCACGCCTAAGTTGATGAATCATTTCATTCATCTTCATCGTTCACTAGTAAACTTGCGCCTTCTTCTGATTCATTTTTTTGACTTCATGATGCTCCTACCTAAAGTAGCGTGTCACGCCTTCGAATGGAATGCCTTAGGCGCTTAGCGCTTATGTGCGGAGAAGTGTTAGAAAAACTGAGCGGCCCTTAACAAGGGTTAATTAATCTATATATTGATATAGTTAATTAATAAGGTTGGTCGATAATTATTATTGGGCTACAAAAATTATTAACTAGAATGATACATGGGATTAGAGGGTCACACACATAAGATCATTAGGGCATTGGTGGATATATTTTACTTTGTGGGGTTTTTGAGAAAAACTTAAGTAAAATATCAATAGGGAAGGGGGCACTCATTTCAAGCACCCAGGCTAGCCAGATTTGAGAGCCCCCCTTTCTCCACTCTCATCTCTACTCAACCAAGGAGAGTGTCTTCAAAGAGAGTTGAAGAAGAAGAAGTGGAGATCCAAGCGCCAAGTGGTTGCGTGGATACTTTTAGAGGCCAGGCGCATGAACGAATTCAGAAAAATCTCAACAAGAGCAGGTCAAGGGTGGAAAAAGTTCCCCAAAAGATGCATTTGATGTATTGGTTTTAAAGATCGAGTATGAATCAATTAACATGCTTCTTCATCCATGTAATCGTGTTTTCCTTGGATGAACCAAGGCACAAAACCCAACATGTGCACCACATATACACGTGTGCGCAACATGCCGCATGAGCGCAACAGTGCCTCAATTGTTGACTAGCCCAAGGAGATGTAGAGTGAAAAGAAAAAATAAATTTAATCTTCATTGCATTGGTACACGACGTGCATTTTTTACAAAAAAAACTGAGTTTTTTTCTGATTCATCCCCGTCACCTAAGCTAGGAAAAAGTAAATGGTAATTCGTTAGCCATTAAATGCAATTATGGAATCGCTAAGTGTGATACAATAATTTCTTAGCTAAATGATGGGCTGACACGAATCAGAATACCATAATTGCTTAGCTAAATGATGGGTTGACGATAATCATTAACTGACTTAATGATTAGATGTCACCAATCATTATCTATAGCTATGATTTGTCATCATTCAATGAATCAAACGACGACACGTGTCGTCGCGGCATTAAGGCATTAAAATATATTTTAAAATCCATCATTTATAAAATAAAGGCAAAAAATATAAATAAATATATAATTTACCTTATAAAAATCATATATTTAAGAATTTAATGTCAAACAATTCCATAAAAATCATATTACGACTCAGAAAGTTATATTCTTTCAGAATCTGTTGTCAGAAAAATCTATAAAAATACATAAAATTCCTAAAATTCAGAATATCATTCTACAAATGAATTTAAATAAATATATAATTTATCTTGATAACAAATTTATGTAATTAATTTAATGCAAATAAACATGTAAATACAGTCATATTAAGCTATTAAAACTGCATGTTAGAACCTCCCTTAGAAGTTAAAAATACGAAAAAGATTGGCGATATCTCGATCATTATGGGCTATCAATTTTATTTTATTTATGACTGAATTTGTCATAGGATGTGCTACTGAAATCCCCACAGCCAAGGTGGCTTGGGATATCCTTGCCGAAGATTTTGCCTCCTCAATCGGGAGGCTTAAAATCCAGAACTATTGGCAAAGTTGTATACCAAAATTAAAAGCCATCAATTATTGGAAGAGTAAATCTCCAGTTATTGAGTTATCAATAATGCATTGAGAGCCTCTGCTGAATGTGATGATCAACATACTGTAGTTCGTGCATTAGTTCATAGCCTTGGACCACAATATGCTCCATTCATCACAATCGTCCACATAACTGCAATACCAGTGCCATTTGAAACATTACTTTCTCATTTGAGAGTTCTAGGCAAGGAACCACAAGAGTTCCCTGGTGTCGTGAACCAAGCCCTACTAGCTTTAACGAGCAACAACAGAAATCGAGCCCAAGGGAAAGGTAACAATAACAGTCGTAGAGGTTTTGGCAGGTTGATCGGTCACAAATGTGGTAGGACAAACGAAAACCAATTAGGAAGCCACATTGAAAATCTGCTCTCCCATGGCTCATCATGCATTAGAATGTTATGATTGGTTCAATCACACATTTATCCCACGAGATCCTCGTGTCTCTCAGGGCACCATTTCAGATACTACTCGATCGTGTCAACAGTATGAATCACCAATGAGATCTCAACCATAAGCATACAACACTACCTCATATGTCGCCGCATCCTCTCATTGGTATCAAGACAGTGGGCCCACACCTCACGTTTCCACCAATCCAAATCTTCTATTTTCCTCTCAAGTATATTTCAGTAACAACAAGCTCTACATTGGTGATGGATCATGTATGTACAATCAATCTTATGTTAATCCAAGTATTCACACCTTTGAAACCTAAGAAGCTTAATAGCATATTATATATCCCCATGATTACATCAAATCTTTTACTGTTTGTCAATTTGCTGCCAAAAATAATCCAGTTCTCAAAGTTTACCCAAATCATTGTCTTGTTAAGGATTGTTCTACTAGGCAGGTGCTTCATAAGGGCAAAGTTGAGGTTGTAATGTATCAAGTCAACACCAATGCAAATCCTACCTCATGCATTGGAGAAAGAGGATCTTCAAACGTATGGCATTGTCCCCTAGGCCATCCTTTTCTTGTTTTTTGCAAAAAATTATCAAACATTTTGATTTACCTTCAAGACAATTGCAAAAGCATTATGTGTGTTCTTCATGTTATTTAACATAAGTTCACAAGTTATCTTTTAACTTATCTAGTATTAAATTCACTAAGCACTTATTCATTCATATCTTTGGGTTCTTGCTCCATTACAATATCATCTTCATTTTGCCTAAGGTGTTATTTTATTGATGATCATACTTGATACACTTGGTTTTACCCTTTGAAATCCAAGAGTGATGTGTTCTCAATCTTTGTTCAATTTCAAAATCTTGTGAAAAAAAATTTCCCCCAAAATTTTATCCTTCCAATCCAACAAGGAAGGAGAGTTCTAGGTCTTACACAAACATCTTAATTCATGTGTCGTTCAGCATCAAGTCTCTTGTCCTCTTACCCTAGATCAGAACGACACCACAAAGAGCAAGCATTGTCACATCATTGAGACTACAGTAGCACGTCTCATCGAACAAATGTCTTTTTGAGTTATTATTAAAATGCATTCCAGATCATTATTTTCGAAAAACATTTGGATGTCTTTTCTTTCCCAACTTACGGTCATACGCTTCTAACAAAATTTTCTCTAGGTCTGAATGGTGTGTTTTTCTTGACTATGGCCATCGTCGCCATAGATATCGATGTTTATAGCTTGTTTATGGAAAATGATATGTCTCATGCGGTCTTGTTTGATGAATAATATTTTTCATTTCGTTGCTTAGAAACACTAACCCTTGAACCTTTGCCTTCTCCTCAAACCTTCAACTGTATCTCATCTGATACCTACAAACACTCCAGTTGTGAAACCCCCTTTGAGTCCTTTACCCACCTCATTTAATCCAGATCATATACCTTGAACTAGCCCAAATCAAAATCCAATATCTTCAAGTCCTAACCTTGGTAGTCCTAACATTGGTATATCTTTCAGTCCTAACATTGTTAGACTCACGCCCCTCCTACCCCATATCATCCTCTACTCCAGCAGACCCCTCATCTTGCTCATCTTCTACTCCAAGTCACATCAAGCGTCTCCTTTGTATTTACAATCAAACATACTGTCTCGCTTCCAAACATCCTGCGTGACTTCTTCATTGTCAGCCTTGTTGGGTTAGGTCTAGATCTGGATGAAGAAATCAAAATGATACACAGTGGAAGACATTTGTGAAATTGAACGGAATCGATAAAACCCATGAAATGAAGTACCTTTGCAGGGATTGCATTCGTGATTTCTTGGATCCCGGAGTGAGACGATAGATCTGCTCAAGTGTGCAACCTCTAAATGTATCCATACGATCCTCAACACCTTGAATCTCATCTTTCTCATCGACGAGGCCCGTTCTACCTCCATTGTCATCGGTATGTTGTTTCGATTGCATCAGGCATGGAGAGGGGTGTCGGAAGAGGGGAAAAGAAGAGAAGGCCCCTGAAAAATTCTGGCCTAGGTGAATTTCGTTCAAGGCCTTTCCTTATTTATACTAATTGAGAATTTTTCATAAAAACCCCCAAAACTTAAGTATATCTGTTAAGGATTGATGCACTAACCATGGGCCTAAGGCCATGTAACTGTAATAGAATCATTAGGGTATTAATGGAACTGCTAACTCCCCTTAGAATGCTGCTAATGGACCCCTGGAAGGCCCATTAGCAGCCCAGTAATGGTCCACTAAGGGCCCATCACAATCCCACTAAGGGCCCATTAAGGGCCCATTAGTGAAGGCCCACTAAGGGCGGGAATATCAGGCCCACTGAGGGCCTGATATGTTCTGGGCATGTCCTGGACCCTCCAACGGTTACTTTTTCAAAAGGTAACCATCGGAGGGTTTCTTGTTTAACAAGTAAGACAGTTACTTGTTAAACAAGTAACCTCTCTTTTGAATTTGAAAGGGCCTAGTGCCCTGGATTTTTTGTGTATAAAAGGGGAACTCTTGGCAGTAATAGACCATCTTTTGTGCCCCAACTCTGGTGTTCATCTCTCTCTCTCTCTCTAATTTCTCTCTCTAGCTTTCTCTCTCCTCAGACTGCTCCATTTCACAATATCTTCCGAGTGTCCCAAAAACCATTTATGTGTGACCCTCTAGGCCCATGTATCAGTCTAGTTAACGACTCCAATGGCCCAATAACCTTTATTGGCCTTCCAAACTTATTAACTATATCATCATATAGATTAACTAACTTTAGATCGATTTAACCCAATCGATAGGTCGAATCTCCAACATGTGGAGTGCCAGGCTATACCTCATGTTCTAGAAGATACAAAGGAGTATGTATCGACTCACTCATGGAACCTGTTTGTCATCGGTTACTGTGTACGTATAATACCTCATCCACTTGACGTGCCTTTGACAACTTAGGGTATAGTCAACTATCAAACCCTAATCGGACATCCGAGTTAGTACTGATGCATTCGAAAATCATCATAGAACTATTCTCCGATATTTCACTGCCTTGGCCAAGGACTTCATCACATCGTCTTCCTTGAGTTGTTATCTGTTATACCGAGAGTGGACGATCCCATCTTGACCACTCAATTGTCTTCGTGAACTTCTTGATGTACCCGAACTAAGGCCGTTTAGAATCCCATGATTAGAGACTCATTGTCCATAGTCCATAGTCCAAGACTCATTCCTATTCGTGAACGTCTTTGGTGTCTCACGTCTAAGGACCACTTACACAACCGTGATGTGAATCAACCTGATTGACAGTTCATTATAATACCATTCAGGGATTCATACTGGATCAATTCAGTGAACTCTTTCCACTAAAGAGCACCCACTATCTATCCTTAGTGTCTCCGCACTAATGGCTATGGGCCGGCCGTACTCATCATATGAGTAAGGCTAGATAGTATTATTCTATCTGGATACTTTGATGTCCCTCTTGAGTATCCTTCGAATAGGAATGTTTAGAACACATGCTAAAAGACTAGTGATCTCCGCATATACGATCTCATCACAATTCTCTAAGTCCGATCATGTATTCATGGACTTCATTATAAATGTCACACGTGCACTATAATGAGTATATTCGATTAATGAACATAGAACTAGATGTGGAATGTGTGATTGGCTTGCCGGCCACATATATTTCCATCAAGCCTCACCCCACTGAATCATACTCTGAAACTATTAAGACTCCACATTAGCGAGATGTTATGGTTGTTGAGTTCTATGCTCTCTTCGACAATGTCACATGGGTCCTTGTCGCCCTAAATCACAATATCGTGTTCTTAGTCGTAAGTATATTTATTGCCTCAAACTCTCTTGTTGATTTTCATGATACCTTAGGCCATTTTGTTTTGGTTACTTAAATTTGCCTTTTTCTTTCCATAGCTGTAATCCATTAGTGGATCATACATCAACTGGACTTCTCTATTGCCTCATTGCACGTCAGCGTTCAAGAAATGGTATATATGAGAACAACCTCCTGGCTGCTCTAACCTCGATTTCCCTTGCATATTTGCCTTGTTTGAAAGTTCCTTCATGGTTTGAAACATGCTGCATGGGCTTGGTTTACCAAGCTTTCCACCTATCTTTTTTTTTCGCATCGGTTTCACTAGCCCTCGCACTTATTTTTATCTCTTCTTCAAAATCACCCCCACTTATTTTCTATATCTTCTCAAATTCATTAATGATTTTCTCTTCATTGGTTCTGATCACCGAGATGTTAATGATATTTTTAGCTCCCTTTATTGAGTCTTTGCGCTCTATGATCTTGGTCCCCCCATTTCTGTGATATTGAATTACTTTCTCATCACAATGGTCTCGTTCTCTCTCAATCCCAATACATTTCCACTTTTCTATGTGGAATTGCAAACGTACCACTACTCATGATTCTCCTTCCATTAATACCTCTGAACCTTGTGATTTCACTTTATATCGTCAAATTGTGGGTTCCTTGTAATATCTAACTCTTTCATGCCCTGCATCTGCTATGTAGTTAATAGAGCATGTCAATACATGTATAGTCCGTTACCTATCATCTGTTACATTACCTAAAGGACACCATAGACGGTAGGCTTCCATTTTATACTGACTTTGACTCTACCTTAAGTGACTTTGATGATGCAGATTGGGCAGGTGATGTAGAGGATCATCAGTTGACCAGAGGGTACTTAGTTTTTCTTGGTTCAAAACTGATATCTTGGAACTCCAAGAAGAAGCAAACTATTTCCATACCCTGTACTGAGTCAGAATACAAATAGGTGGGAAATGTTACAGCAGAAATAACTTGGATTCAATCGTTAATGTAGGAACTTTGCTTCCCATTAACCAGCACTCCAATTCTTCGGGGTGAAAATCTTGGGGCTACCTATCTTACCAAAAATCCAGTATTTCACACTCGCACCAAACATGTGAAAAGTCATCTTCACTTTTTTCATGAACGTGTCGCTGCAAAGCAACTTCAAGTCATGTTTACGTCCAACAAGAATCAACTTGCAAAAATCCTCACCAAGAGCCTACCCAAGCAACCATTTCTTTGACTTAGATTCAAGCTCAATGTGATCCCCCTCATGAGCTTGCCAGGGTGTGTTAAAGCTGATAAGGATGTGTCTAACTCATGGAAAACATTGCATACCTCATCTTAATGGTCACTCCAATAGATTTTTCTAGGAGAAATCAATCTATTGTCTCAGATTGATTTCTCTCCACAACAATCAGCTACCATTTTCATTATATGTATCTCACTCATGTAAAATGAGGGTCATGGCAATATTGCGCTGCTTCCTCTCGTGGTCCCCTCTCCTCACTTGTCCCTCTCTCACTCTCTCCCTCTTGATTTCGCACAGTCTCCATATCTCACACTCTTTCCCTCTTGACTTGTCACAATCTCCCCTTCTCACGATCTCTCCCTCGCGATTTCTCACAGTGCTCACACATTCTCTCATTATCTTGTTCTCACTCTCCCTCTCCTTCTATAACTCTCTCAGTCACTCTCCCTCTCTTTCTATAACTCTCTCAGTCACTCCCTCTCTCCTCTAACTCTCCCTTTCTCACTCTCATTCTCTCTCTCTCATTATTTTCATCTCACTCTCATTTTCTTCCTCCCTCTCTCTCTCATTATCTTCCTCTCACTCTCCGTCTGCCCCTTTTACTATCTCACTCTCTCCGCCTCCCTCTCTCATTCTTACGCTCTTTCACTATCTCATATATTCCTCTCACTATCTCATATAAAACACTACTACAACACCCGATACAACATTCAGATGAAATCTAGTTAGATGCACTGAGATGATCGAGTAACCCTCACACTGACTTTCACGTTGACTGGTCAACATGACCAGCCAAGACCGAACAGGACCAAGACTGCACCGAACTACAGGTCTAGGTTTAGTTTTTCAGTAAAACCGGACCGAAACCAGAATGTGTTCTTCCTTAAACAGGATTGATAGGCAAGGGCTGAGCAGAGAGTACTGAAATTGGCCAAGGAGTTTCCTTGAAGTTTGGACACACGAAGTTGCTAAATTGAACCAACCTAGTCAATGACGAGTCTACTAAGTTGAGTTGACCGACATAGTAGATAGATAGATAGATAGATAGATACATATATATATACACATAAATAGATAGGTGGATAGAAATAGATAAATCGATATAGATAGGTAGATATATACATAGATATATATATATATATATCTGGGTGAATAGTGACATATAGGTAGATATATATAATATCTATAAGAGAGAGAGAGATAGGCAGATAGATGGATAGATATAAGAGAGACACATATAGTGATTAATAGATAGAAAAACTGAGATGGGGTGGTTTGAGGGTGATATGTCTGGATAGATGGATAGAGATGGAGAGTGATATACATAGACTAATAGATGGATAGAGATAGAGACATGAAGAGAGACAAAGAGATGCAAAAAGAGGGAGAGGCATATATATTCATATATATATATATATATATATAATGAGAGAGACAGAGATGAATAGATATATGAAGAGAATAAGAAAGACAGGGAGAAACATAGAGATAGATTAACAAAAAATAGAGAGAGACAGAGATAGAGAAGGGAGAGAGATGGATAGACAGAGATATAAATAGGTAGAGAGAAGAGAGAGAGCCGTATATATAGACATAGAGAAAGATTGAGAGAGGCAGAGTGAGACATATAGATAGACAGAGAGAAATATAGAGAGAGACAGAGACCGGCAGATAGATAGATAGAGAAAGATAGAGCGACAGAGAGAGACGGATAGATGGAGAGAAAAATATAGAGTGACAGAGAGAGATGGATAGATGGAGAGAAAAATATAGAGTGACAGAGAGAGATGGATAGATGGAGAGAAAAATATAGAGTGACAGAGAGAGACGGATAGATAGACAGAGAGAAAGAGAGGAGAGAGACGGAGAGAAAGAGAGAGAGAGAGATGGATAGATAAACAGGGAGAAAGATAGAGAGAGACGTAGAGAGAGATGTATAGATAGACAGAGAGAAATATAGAGAGAGAGAGAGAGGGACAGAGAGAGACACGGATAGATAGACAGGGCGAAAGATAGACAGATATGTAGAGAGAGATGGATAGATAGACAGGGAGAAAGATAGAGAGAGACAGATAGATAGACAGAGAAAAATATAGAGAGAGACAGAGAGAGAGAGACGGATAGATAGAAAGTGATAAATATAGAGAGAGACAGATAGATAGACAGAGAAAAATAGAGAGAGAGAGAGAGACGGATAGATAGACAGAGAGAAATATATAGAGAGACAGATAGAGAGAGACGGATATATAGAAAGAGAGAAATATAGAGAGAGACAGATAGATAGAAAGAGAGAAATATAGAGAGAGACAGATATATAGACAGAGAGAAATACAGAGAAAGAGAGAGAGAAGGATAGATAGACAGAGAGAAATATAGAGAGAGACAGAGAGAGAGAGACATATAGATAGACATAGAGAAATATAGAGAGAGGCAGAGAGAGAGAGAGATGGATAGATAGACAGAGAGAAATATAGAGAGAGACAGAGAGAGAGACGGATAGATAGACAGAGAGAAATATATAGAGAGACAGATAGAGAGAGACGGATAGATAGAAAGAGAGAAATATAGAGAGAGGCAGAGAGAGAGAGATGGATAGATAGACAGAGAGAAATATAGAGAGAGACAGATAGAGAGACAGATAGATAGACAGAGAGAAACACAGAGAAAGAGATAAAAATAGAGAGAGTAGAGCTGGAGGACCGAGGACAAAACCTTCGTCCATTCAAAAATTATCATCCAGAGCAACGGACGGATGACTGAACAGAGGGCTATCTGTCATACGTCATTTGTCATCCGTCATTTGTGACGAAGGACAGATGACAAAAATGACAGACTAAAAGTGGCAGATGACAGATGACTTTTTTCCAATTTATACAATATATTAATTAAAACCTCTAAAATGACGAGAAGGTAAGTTAGCGGCGAGAAGGCAAGCCCCGGGCTAAATCGATGCCGTGGGGTGGTGGAGATCAAGATCTCCCGTGGCGAGCTAGCGATCTCCACCACTAGATCGACGCCGGGGCCATGGCGGCGCCGCCAGCGCGCCCTGACGACGGCGCTGGCGAAGGCGGTGAGGAAGAAGGCGCCACCGGTGGCCACTCCGGCAGAGAGAAGGTCCACCAGTGGATGACGTGGCCCTCGGTGCTGGCCTGGGTGGTGACGGAGAAGCCGACGAACATGAAGTCGTTAACAAATCAGGAGAGGTTGATGGGGAACGTTAAAAAAGGCCCCCGTTCCATCGTCTAAACGTCCGTTATCCGTACCGTTTTATTGAACTGACGAATGACAGAACGGGACTGATGACTGAGTTGCGACGATGACGAAACTGTGACGAATCGGACGAAAAAAACTCCATGGACGGATAACGGAACGGAAGTGTGTTCCGGCCCGTCCGTCCGTTTGAAAACGTCATCCGTTTCCGTCCAACAGCTCTTAGAGAGAGAAAGATATAGAGAGAGACACACACAGAGAAGTAGAGAGATAAGAGAGAGAAGAGAGAGAAGAGAAAAGAAAGAGAGGGAGAGAGATTTAAAAATGGGCCGGTCGTCTTTGAACATTAAAGCTTCCAAGGGCGGGTAATGACTCTACAGTGAAGCTGCTCCGACGGGGGAGAGCGGAGCTCCACGACGATCGGTAATGGCGGCGATGATCGGAACTTTCCATGGCACGAACGTCTTCCTGTCCAGGAATCTTGTTCCTCCGGAGATGTTTGATGCTCTCCACGACGCCTTACGCCTCAACGGAGCTCGAGTCTTCCTCTGCTGCGATCCCTCCCGGAACGAGGCCAACGATTACCATGTCATATCCTCGCAGGATCATGTGAGTTGATCCAAAACTGTATAATCTGCTCTGATTGGACCTTAATCTTCGGTGTTTTTCTTGTTTTATGTCCAAGGCCGCTGAATTGACGGTTCCGCGTTTGAATATTTTCAGGAGAAGTTCGCGGATCTCAGGGCCAAGGGCTGTAATCTTCTTGGTATTTAAAACTAAATAACGAACGATGTTTCTGAATGACTTTTACTTATCTTGATCCGACATTTTTTGAACGCCAATTCAGCTGTCGTTTGAATATTTTCGTGGATGCCAAGAACTTTGCTCATAATTTTATCCGAACAGGTTTTTTCATTTTTACTGTTGAGTTTTTTAAGATATATAATCCATCCAATAGATTTAGAGACATATCCTTGCTCCATTTGGATTGAATCTCTAGGGATGCTTTCATTGTACGATTAAAAAAAGTACTACTTTCCCTTCTCAAGTATAGAAATGTTCTCGGACTCGAAAAGGTCTTATCCTGTGTGCCACCCATCTGAAGACGATTTTCTTTTGCCTGCATCGTGATAATAGAAAGTTGGAGCTGCGTCTGACGTTTAAGAAATAAGAAATTATAAATGTGTTGTGATTTCTATTTCGTTTGCTTATTTCGTATTTTTCTATATAGATACAATTAGGAATTTTATCTTCCGCATAAAGATGCAATCTGTTACTTATCGAGCCCACATCATGTCAGGACCGCATTGTGTGCTTTCTTGTGCTAAAGAACGAAGAGTCCTGCCCAAGCAAGCTTACACTTGCTGCCTTGCTATGGATGGTGTCAGAGTTCTTGCGTCCGGCTTTGACAAAGAGGAAAAGGTGACCGATATTCTGAAAAATGTTTTAAAACGCATGGATGATCTAGTTATCTTTCATGCATTATTAATCTTATGGTAAGCATAGGAGATACAATCTAATGTTCCCCCAAAAGTTGAATATCTTTAGTGATCTTGCTGTTGGATATGGACAATCTTGGAAAAAATTAGCTAAATGAAGCATACGGCTCTGAGAGAACAGATTCACGTCTGTTGGCTATTCTATTGATGTTATCTTCTGTCTTAACGGTTACTACGATTCATGACCGATCTTCCAACGTGGTATAGATTGTCTTTTGTTCGTACAATCCATTTTTGAAAATATTCGTAAGGATACTTTGCTGTTAAGCCCTACATAGTTCCCGATTATGATTTCTATCAACTTACTAAGGGGAAATTATCCTTAACCTTTTTCCTCTCTAACACCAAAGTACATATTCTTCTTGCTGGATTTGTATCTTCCGTCTTGTAGGTTGGAACTCACCTAATTTGTTCACTTTTAGGTTAAGATTGAGCAATTAGTGACTGCAATGGGTGGAATTCTGGTTCAAAAGGCAGCGCTAGATGTAAGCTTTGTAATCGCTAGAAATGTTCTGGCTGCAAAATACAAGGTGAATCCTTCTTTCTTTACACTTCAGGAACAGTTTAGTATACCATGCGATAATGTTTTGAGCTAATTCAATTTTTTTTTGGGATAATCTAGAAGATCTATGGAAAATTTTTCTGACATGTTATCAAACTTATGAGTGTGAAAATTTCACCCTATCGAGTCACATGTTATGCTGCTATCTCAACTATTGGAGGGATATGAAATCTCTGACTTCACGGAGAAACCTCTGTTTAAGTTTTCACCAAAGATTAGTCCACAGTATTCCTCTTGTTATATCATAGTCCATACATAATATGGTGGATACTCTCTCTCTAGAACGCAGCCACATCCTGAAAACTCTCTTGCTGCCGTTGGCGATATTGATGATGATGTTGACTGGTTAACAATTTAAGGATGATACCTGTCAACGTTCAATTCAACAATCCTGGTGTCAGTCATCATCGATCCCAAAACATTGTCAATAGCAATGTCATCATTTATGCGACGATGGTGGTTGGCATCTGCTTCTGTCTTTTGGGTCACCAAATTGATGTTGTCATTGACAGGACATTGGCACTGTTGTCAACGTCAGTGTCATCTTCAAGGAAACAGTCAATATCAGCGAGAGTTGATGACATTAACGATGATCTTGATGTTGATGAATGCGGAACCCAATTATTTATTCGTTGGATTTAATTACTGTTTTCCATTGTGAGTGCAGTGTCAACTGTTTAAGTCCTTATCCTTAGATGCCAAACTAATCAATTATGGAAAGGCCTACCTGTGACTGAGCAACGTCTTAGCATCTGCAAGTAACGGATCAACATGGAAAATAGTCCATTCTCAAGGTAGTCGCAAAAAAAATTGTTGAACTCTCATCTCTTAATTTCTTTCTTTTTAGACGTAAAAACTTAATGGAGCATTAGAGCCTTGGTATGCCTTATTCAGGTCAATGAACCATTTGTTTCTAGTAAACCTAAAAAAATGAGGTTCCTTTGTGTAGCTTCTATTTCCAACACTTCTATGATCAGAACTACTCTGCACCAATGTTAGCGTCAGTTATGAAGAGAGCTCCATTTCAGAATTCTCTTCAAGTTTCAGAACTTCTGGTTATTTATTTTATTTTATGAACTTTTTGCCTCCTTTTCTTACGGTATTCTCCTAATTTCTAGTGGGCTATGCATATACTTAAGAAGCCTTTAGTCAGCTTGAGCTGGTTACACCAGTGCTGGGCAGAGCACCGGGTTGTGCCACATGATCCTTACAGAATTCTTCCTTTCTCAGGCTTGACCATTTGTGTGACGGGCATCCCTGCAGGTCATTTGACCAAAATCTAATATAATTTGTTCTGATGCTTATTCAATCTAACAGAGGTCTATCTGAGCGTGTTTCCGTATTTATTTTTTCAGATGAGAGGGAAAAAATGAAAACGTTGATCACTCAGAACGGTGGCAAGTATTCTGCTGATCTTACAAAGAAGTGCACGCACTTGATTTCAGACATATCCTTTTTCTTAGATTTTTTGAATTTGATGTATCCTCTTGTCTTCTTTGGATAAGCGTTTCCAGTAATTGGATATGTTTTGGTACATGAGTTTTTATGATGAACGATTCCTTCATACGCTTCCATGTGTCTCTTTCATTTGGATGTTCACATGTTATTTTCTATCATCCTTGACATTCTATACGCCCCAGAAGGTGACAAGTATATGGTTGCGAGGAAATGGGGCAATATTTTTCTTGTTAACCGTAAATGGTTCCACCAGTCAATCACTGGGAAAGGTGAATTTTTTGCTGAAGTATTTCTCCATTTGGGTTTATTGAATGCAATACTTTTACTCAAGGGTTAAAGAATAATCAGTTATTTATCAAATCATACTTGTTCATATGTGCAGCTTGTTTAGATGAGAACCATTATCCTGTTTCTCGAGCGCCTATTCCACCCATTAAGCCGAGAAGCATCATGAGGGACCAAGCCTCACAAGATCAAAGCATCAGGATGTCTGAATCCGCCATGTCAGCATGTTTTTCTGACTTTGACGCTGCGACATCGCAGATAGCATCCTCCAATCCATCCGACAGTAATAAGTTTCGGACAGAGGATGGAGATTTGGTCGCTAATTCCACAGGAGATGGGCAAAAGTTCCCGTGCAGTGTTGCTAAAGACTCAGAAGATGAAGACAATGACTTGTACCTTTCAGATTGCCGGATATTGGTCATTGGATTTGAAGGAAAAGACCAGCGCAAACTGGTGAAAATGATAAGGAACGGTGGCGGTACTCGTCACATGCTACTGACCGAAAAATTAACCCACATAATTGTAGGAGCTCCTTCAGAGACGTGAGTTTAAACTGCACTTTTTTCTAAACGCATGTTTTCAGGCTAATCTTTAATTTTTTCTCTTGACAAATTATTTTACATGAAAAGTTTAATAAAATGCAGAGAAAAAAAAGAGGTGAGGCATTTAGCAGCATATGGTGTGATTAATGTGGTCAAAGCTGTCTGGCTGGAGGATTGTGAAGCAATGAAAAAAGAAGTTCCGGTGTCTCAGAGACATAGTGCTTGTGATCTACTCCTACCAAGAGGTGTACTTAGCTTATTCATCGAGCCATTATTATTATCTTGGTCTTCTTTACTTTTCTTTCTGATTCAATTTTACATAGTTTTAGTCTTTATTCCCATGTGCCATCAAACGTTTCTTTCATCATTTGGACCCTTTTAATATGCAGAAGCCGCATTTTCTTACAAAGTATCCACCTCCTCTGTGGCTCCTGAAACAAATAACGTGAAAAACATGAACTCCGTTTCTCGCGTGGGATCAAGTATGGCACACTTTGGAAATTGCTCGAAAGAAGGATATCCTTCGGCAAAGGCCCTTCTAAGGGATGCATCTGAAGTCAGTGTGATGGAAGAAAATACTTCAGGTTCAAAGAAGAGATCAGGGTTGAAAAGCGAACCAAACTGTGGAAGAAGTGCAGAAACTTGGCACTCCAGACTGCAGTCCAATTCTAATGCTTCTGGTACTCCGAAGAGAACTCAAAATGTTTTTGATGGACTGAGATTTTGTTTCTCAGATTCATTCCCGAAAGACAAGGTACCTATATCTGGATAAGTTTTATTTCTTGTTTTTCTTTTCATTCTATTAATGGAAAATGCAAATCGCATTTCAGATTACTAGAAGTAATATCCCGATCAAGTAGATATCAATCAGATATTGGTATTTTCCCTGTGATAATCATTTATAGTTGCTCTAAACAACTTCTTGGTCTCCTAAAATCAAAGAAATTTAACTCGCGTAGTAACCGACATAGAAACGAATAAACAAGAGAAACGCCAAACTGTCTGAGCACTGATACTATCCGCATGGATGTTTAGGGGCTAGGTTGATGATTTAAGCCCACTAAGGCAATTTTAATAATTTCCCTTTACTGTTTTTTTTCTAAATTGATTTAGCCCTCGAACCTTGTCATGGGCAGCAAAGAATGTTGAATGGAAGCTTCCACTTGTCTCCCTCAACACTCTGTCATCCTGTCCCCCATGATGATTACTCTTTCATTGTATCTTCAAGCGGCTCGTCTCTTCACTGCCCCCTCAGATAAGAGGGAGATAGGGAGGGAGGGAGGAAGGGAGAGAGAGATAGAATCCAATGATCTTCATAGTATCTGACTGCCTTAATGACCAACAATCGGAAACCATTTTATTGTCACTGATGTGGTATTGCTTTATCCTTTTAGAGGGCAGAAATTGAAGAGTGGATTGCCGAAGGTGGAGGGCTCTTGGTGGCCCGTCCTGAAAATGCAAAATATGTTATCCAATCTCATGGCGCAAGCAGATTATCTTCTTATCATCATGCAGTCCATTCCCTGAAAACCACAGTTTCCAGTCATTGGATTCGTTTCTGCCTTCAGGTTTTCCCCCAAAAACTGTAACTTGTTTGTTCTGTCTGATTCATTTTCTCTGGGTTTCTGATCAAATTTTTTAACTTGGATGATCATTGAGGTACCTTGTTTTTACTTAAATATTTGTTTTCTTATAAAATATTATTTCTATTATAGGAGAAATGCCTACTCGACATCGGAAGCCACGTGCTCTTCTCTCCATTACCTTGTCAGATTCCACTGGCCGGATTCGAGGAAATCCGATTCTGTGTCTCCCAGTATGAAGACAAGGAAAGGCTCTTGCTGAGGAATCTGTGCTTCACTCTGGGAGCTAAGTTCACAGAGAAATTAACCAAGAAAGTTACCCATTTGATTTGTAAATTTACCAGTGGGCCCAAGTACGAAGCAGCTTGCACATGGGGCATACAATTGGTGACCGCTGAATGGATCAGCGAGTGCATTAAACAGGTATCTTCTTCCTCTGCTCCCCAGATGAGTATCTATGAATTCGTTGGGCATTGTACGCATGATCTATGAAACCATATTGTATGCATATGGATGGTGCTCTGGCATCATTAGGCCACCATTATATTGTACACTATGAAACCATATTGTACGCTATGGTCTTCATATTCTTTCCATCACTATATTTCATGTGTTGTTTACCAATAAATTATCGTTATATCTATTTTATGCAATCATGGATGTCCGATACTCATCTACTTTTTCACTCTTCCGTTTATGATACCACGTGTTAGCTATCTATTGATGCCACATGGTTCTTGCTTGTTATTTTCACCATTATAATGCTATCTATTTCGTTTTATTTGATATCAATGCTATTTATCGTCTTGTGGCGCATCAGATCATCTGTGACATCATGTGCAACCTACTAGCGCTTACGATTCCCATGCTGTTTATTATGATCATATCATGTAATTTGGCTTTTTTGCTTGTGAGTTCCCATTATAATTCGATATCACATGTTGATCATCCACTTCATGTCAATGCCCCAATCATCGTGCATGAACTCAAGTGGTAATGGAATCATATTGTATAAACTTGCATGCCACTATGGCATCATATGGATGTCTTGTAATTCACATCGGAGGTCAGACTTTTCCCCACCCCGTTTGATCACATGCCATCCATCCATTGCCACCACATGATGTCATATCTTTCAATTTATGTGATCATGTTTTGTTTCATCTCGTTTTCTTGTTTTATGTGATCATGCATCAACTCTCATGCTACTTACTGTGGTTATATGATCATGTGTTTAAGGCTGGTGGGCGGATGTGGGGCAATGGTTTAGAACGGACAGAACATGACCCAAAGGGCTTCTGTTCAGTCAACCATTTTGGTGTTTTCTACTTTGTTCCAAGTTAGACTGAATCAATGACGAACCGGATTTCAGGACGTTTGAAAATTGGAGATACTGAGCTGGGTTTTATGATAGAACCGACAGGAACGGGATGGAAAAAGAGCAGCAATGGGGTTACGTTTCGCTCCCGTTTCGAGGTCAGGACAGATGATTGATGACGGATTAGATTCTGTCCCGTCCTGCCCGTCGTCCATCCACAAGCTTAACTCATGTTATCTGTCAATTGAGCTGATTTATTGATGAAGGAGGGACAGAGAATGAAGCAAGCAGTAGAAAACAACAAGAAAAGCTGTATTTTTCATATGCGGTAACCATACATTTAAATAGCAGTTCTATAACGGCTAGTTTTTAACTAGCCGTTACTTACCCAATAATGGGCTTTCCCGAAATGGGTAAGTAACCCAATGGGGTAATGGGCTTAGTAACCCGGTACGAAAGTACATTACAAAAGTAATATTTTTATACATCTATCCAACATTATCCATTCCTTCACAAAATTTATGCCGTACATTCCATTTCTATTCATAATGCATTCCCGGTCAATCTTATCTTTTTACATGATTCCTTGTCAGTTAATGATTTAAATGCTTTTAATAATTGAATCTCAGAATATGCGGGTTCCCATGGATGGGTTCTGCCCTAGGGCTGCGCTGGATTCAGATGCCGGTCTATGCATTACAAGCCAATACCCCACACAAGCAGTTCGTATGATCGCTGGAGACGTTTCATCTCAGCCATCCAAGGAATCCAAAATCACAAAACCATTATTCAATGGTCTAGATCTCTCCTCGTTTCTTAGAAATATACTTTCTTGTTTCATGATTTTCATATCGTGTGCTGAAGGACGATCGCAAAGTAAAAGGCAAAGGCATTCGGAACTCGACATTGGTCAAGATCCACGATATCAGCCGGATGCCATTGAGTCAAACCGAGCTTGTTCTAACAGTAGCGCTGATGTGGCAGATGCCATCGAAGACCTACTGGCCCAATCAGATAAGGTAATGGCAGGACCTAATTATCCATATTTCTCCATCATCTCCTGTTTTTCCCATTGAAAAAGTAATTACTTCGTTATCCAACTAATCAACTGTGTTAAATCCCAAGGGAACGAAAATGGCGCTTGAAGAAGAGAGCTGCATTGGAGGCGTATCCTTGTGAACAATGAGTGACATGAGCGTTGACTTCTGAAACGTTGACTTTTCAAAGCTTGACCTTGACAGAAGATTTCAGACCTATTCTCCGGGGAATTTCATCATCGGCCGGGATCCTCCAGATCCTGGCCTTTCATTTCCGGTCCCAGACCGAACTGTGAGAAGGTAAGCTTCGTCGAAACACGAACCTGCAGTTTAGCGTTGACCAATGACTTTTAAAAACACTTGGGAATAGATTTGACGACGAAATGCCACGACGCGAAGATGCATTCAGTGAGACTCAGACGGAGTCCCAGGTTGTTATTTTCTTGAATGACCATTCTGACCTTTATTTTTTTTTTAGGTTTGTGTACTGACTCCTGTTTGTGGCAGGTGGTGTGGTACGAAGAGGATCTGTCGGGACGGCAGAGGATCATCGAGCGAGTCAGATCTCAAAGCATGGGATTGACTCCCGAGCCGAAGTAAAGCTCACAATTCCAGGTTTCATATTTTTATGAAAGCTTAAGCGAAATCCTTTTTCGATCATTATAATTTTTTAAAAAGTAGATTTCGTAAAAGAAACTTGTTGTCAGTTGTCCATTGCGACCATGCTCTACTTACAAATTACAAACCGACCCATCCTCTTCATCATCTCAAGCGCTGTTGACACATGGTGTGGATTGTCTCATGAACCCGAATTAAGCTCCCAATTTTTGGTCTCAATCTTTTAATAAAATTTAATCAAAATCCTATTTCAATTCTGATATTGTTTAAAAAAATGCTATGGAGAAAAAGTTATTCGTCTGTTAAAAGCATCCTGTATATTTGAAGGGGCCCTGTCTCGTCATCGTCTCAACGGCAGGTGGCGTGCAGGTTACTTGGTCGTAGGGTTTGCCATTTTTTGCCGAATATTGATACTGTGGGTTTTTGCTTCACGGGCTTACTGATAGTTTGATTCACATTTGGATCAAACAACAAACTGGTTCGAAATTGCAACCGATGTCTGAAAGGTGTGTGCAACTGACGACCTTTCCGCCAAATCATCCATTGAAGGTTTTTGAAATATAAATATCATCTACTATGTAAATATCATTTACTGAAGTACTTTTTTAATCTTTGATGTAGACAGATGATGACAAAATTTTCTTTTGACTCAGTAGTGAATTCATGACAAAAATGGAATCTTGATTTACTAAAGTTGATTGTTTTAACTCTTTTAATTTACCTTCTAAAACCTAGATTTTGACTTTAATTTCCAATTTTTAATGCATTCAAACTTTTAGGTTTTTCTGAACTGAATTCGGTCTTTGACTTATCCGAGACCACACCAAAGTTTGATACAGGGCAAAACTCGATACCGAGACCAAAACCGTCATTCCCTACTTGTCCTAGTCCAAATAGAGTTCCTAATTAAAGGTTTCTTTTACGAAAGTTAGTTATAATCCAATATTAGTCATGGTAATTTTTTAAAAATAGGGGGTGACAAAATAACTCGTGGTTAGCCGTCAGTTACGAGCATCCGGTATTTACAAACAGACCCATCCTCGCCACCAACTGAAGGGCTGGGGCACGAGGCGTGGAGATCTAGAGAGAGAATGGTCGGGCCCACTTGGTGGGCTGACCAAGTTAGGGCGCCAAGCTGGGCCCGGAAGCGTTGACTTTGTCAGCAGCCTCCTGAGCAAGCTTTCTCTTAAGTTTCTTCTTGAAAAGTGCGGCGGCGTCGGGCTTGGCAGCCAGAGGGTTGCCGTTTTGCGGGAGGGTTTGACTTCCGTTGACCAAGGGCAGAGCTAGCGCCTTGCCGGTCAACAGGAGTGGCTGCTCGGTGGGGTCCGCAAGGAGTTGCTGGGCGGCGGGGTCAAGGTTGAACGCGGCCGTGGCTGTGGCTGTCGACACCGCCAGCTTCTTCCTCTTCGTCCTCTCCTCCGCCCTAAACTGGAGAAATCAACCAGGTGTCAGTCCGAGGAAGAGTGAGAAAGATGGAAGATGAATGATCTGTAGAGGAAGAGAGAGAGAGAGGGGAAGAGTGAGAAAGAGATGGAGACAGATAGATTCGTCCTGAATGGAAGGGAGAGGAATAGATGGACAGAGAGAGAGTGGGATCAGTACAAAGATGAAGAGTGAGAAAGAGATGGGCACAGAGAGAGAGGGAGAGAGAGAAAGAGATGGGCGGAGAGAGCGAGGAAGAGTGAGAAAGAGATGGGCAGAGAGAGAGAGGGAGAGTGAGAAAGAGATGGGCGGAGAGAGTGAGGAAGAGAAGGGCAGAGAGAGAGGAAGAGTGAGAAAGAGATGGGCAGAGAGAGAGAGAGGAAGAGTGAGAAAGAGATGGGCAGAGCGAGAGAGGGAGAGTGAGAAAGAGGGGCGGAGAGAGCGAGGAAGAGTGAGAAAGAGATGGGCAGAGAGAGAGAGAAGAAGAGTGAGAAAGAGATGGGCAGAGAGAGAGGGAGGGAGAGAAAGAGATGGGCAGAGAGAGAGAGAGGAAGAGAGAAAGAGAGGAAGAGTGAGAGGGAGATGGGCAGAGAGAGAGAGAGAGGAAGAGAGAAAGAGAGGAAGAGTGAGAGGGAGATGGGCAGAGAGAGAGAGAGGAAGAGTTAGAAAGAGATGGGCAGAGAGAAAGAGAGGAAGAGTGAGAAAGTGATGGAGACAGTGGATCATTCTGTTTGTAAGGGGCATAGGCCCACTTGCTCAATCAATCACCAAATGGTGCATGCTGGATGATACCAAACTCAATTCTTTTGCATTGGTAGGGGTGATCAGTCTAAAGTTGAAGGCTGAGGAATTAAAGGACAGAGAGAGAGAGAGAGCGTGATCAGTTCGAAGACAAAGAACGAGAAAGCGATAGGCAGAGAGAAAGGAAGAGTGAGAAAGAGATGGAGACAGTGGTTGGTTCAAAGTGGAATGCTGAGCAATAGATGCAGAGAGAGAGAGAGAGATTGGTACAAAGACGAAGAGTAAGGAGACGGAATGCTGAGGAAAAGATGTAC
The DNA here is from genome assembly GCF_029677425.1 of Wolffia australiana. Taxonomy (NCBI): domain Eukaryota; kingdom Viridiplantae; phylum Streptophyta; class Magnoliopsida; order Alismatales; family Araceae; genus Wolffia; species Wolffia australiana. The sequence goes on along the minus strand of NC_135841.1, from coordinate 2,431,369 downwards.
AGATAGAGAGAGTGTGATAGGAGTAAAGATGAAGAGTGAGAAAGAGATCGACAGAGTGAGTGAATGGCAGAAAGCAAGAGTGAGAAAGAGGAGAGACGTAGAAAGATCAGTGAGGGAAGAGTGAGAAAGAGATGGACAGAGAAACTGGCTTGCGGAAAAGTGAGAAAAAGAAGAGCCGTAGATATATCAGTGAGGGAAGAGAGAGAAAGAGATCAAGAAGGAGAGTGACTGGCAGATAGAGGAAGAGAGAGAATGCGGATAGAGGTAGAGAGATCAGAGAGGGAAGAATGAGAATGATTGAGAGAGAGAGAGATGGGTACAAAGATAACCGGCAAGAATTTCCAATAAGATCTGCAACCCTATCCCAAAGAACTCACCTTATAAATTGCATAAATACTAGTTAAGAAAGCAACAAAACAAATTTCCCAAGTAAAATACATTCAAAGGGACAAACGCAAATTGAACGTCTTACGGTATTAAATCGCGCAAACAGAAAACTCCATCCGATCACATAATTAAATCAAGACGATGAATTAAATGAGACAAAACCTGCTGCCTGTGAAGAGTTTTCCTTCTCTCCTTTGCTCTATAAATCGCATCTTTGATCCCCACATTGTCCATATAACCATTGGGCCATAGCTCCGCAAGCTGCATAATCATAATAAATAAATGGAAATAAAACTCTGAACAAGTTGGATTTAAGAATTCAAAAGCCAAGGTAAAGAACGCTGCATACAAAGAATAAATTCCAATAGATTCACAAGACAAGAAGACGAGATACTACCTCTACGTACAGCTTGCGCATCTGGGGACCTTTATCCTCGTCCATTCCCTAAAATGGAATAAAATAAATATCATCTGTATCTTGGTCTGGTAAAAGTAAGAAATTGGAATTTTCAAAAAAAAAAAGTAAGAAATTGGGCGATCAATTATCTAGCTGAATTGAAAAAGTAACAGTTCATACTGATATTTTGCCTTTTTAATATTTTACTCATTTTTAAACGGCTAATTGGATGTTTTGATGTGGATAATTATGAGGAATATGCAGTCACCTCTACATAGAGTTCATAAAGGTCGCAGATTCTGTCTTCGATTGCATCATCCATGCTGCTTCTTGGTTTGGGTGCCTTTCTCTCTTCATCACCGATAGACTCTTGGAAATCGTCTGAGAAACTATCTTGTTGCTCTGGAATCTGTAGAGTGTGGAAAATTGTTGTGTTTTATCGTCCAAAAAATACAAAAGACAGAATAAGAATAAGTAAAACAAAAGAAAAACTGATCCTCGGCTGCACCCTTTTCAGGAATATCTTCTCTGCTGCAGGAATTCGAAAACAATCGAACTTTCTTCCCTCACGTTTAAATAAGATTAAAAGCTTTTGTTTTGGGGATCGAAGCCTTTTCCAAATTGATTCAACAAAATTATTCTCTAAAGAACAATGCAGCCCACTTTTAATAATGTAATATTCCTCGATTAAGCACGTTCAACGCATCTGCTCCCAATTCAAATGCTGATAAATAAGTGGGTTGATTACTTTTTGGTCGTAGTTTAGGGAAAAAGGGAGCTAATACTAATCAGACTAGTAAAACCTACAAAACAGTTTATCTAACTTCAAAAACCAGACACGGGATCCAACTTTACAATGGTTCCCTTTTCTCTCCACAGGCTGCAGGGACAGGGTTGGCCGACGATTACAAATGACGATGACGGTGACCACATGAGTGCTGGAAACCGGATGAAAAATGACGAGAGTCATTCGTCATTATCATCGTTCACTCGTCATCATTCTAGTTGACGTGAAACTCTACTCTAAAACCCCCTTCTTCCACAAATGGATGAACATTCATCATCACCCTTAAAGTGGAAGAATCATGAAGACAACCATGATGATAACTATGACAATGATGGCTCTTGAAATCCTGATGACTTATGTGTCTTCGCCGTTATCTAGTTGTCAGCATGATTGTTGACATTGAACGCAAGAGACAGTCGTGATGATCTAAATGTGAGGATGTGATCAAAATGTTAATGATTCAGCAGGCCACTTTGGCTGCATATCCCTGGATTTGTCCCCCGCCAATGTGGTGATCGGTCTGGAACCATTTGAATTTAAAGCTATGCACCAGCTGTAAGCCACTTATGCAGATGGAGGGGTCAGAGCCATAGCAACTGAGATTCTAGATGCCAAGTTCCTTCCCCTGTTCCAGATAGCAGCTTCAAGCTGATATATTTGACTACAATCAGAGTTGACAGCTTTGTCTTCCTCTGGCCCTTCTGTCATTGTTCCTTAGCAAGATCGTGTCACAGGGAGTTTATCTGCTCAAGTTTGTCAAAGAAATGGCAACTGAACTCACTCACAATTCTGACGCACTCGCAGTAATTTTGCCAAAACGTAGAGACCAATGGCATCTCAGAGGTTGACATTGATGCCGGCATGATAAGATCCCCCAGCTGCGTGAAGGGCATTATCGTCATTTCGCTATGTTTCCTTTCCCTCTATGTTCCCTTTAAATAGCACAGCCCTCCTTGGAGGAGGGCAGACAGACGGTTATTCTCTTAAGTGAATGTTGGTCCTCTCTCCCCCTCTCGTCTCTTCTTACATCCAAGCTTCGTCTCCCTCTACAATCCCAGTCCTAGTGATCGTCTCTGCTTCACCGCGTCTTCAGACGGCTCGTCCCCCGGTCGATCTCTACCTCCCCTACTCGGCCTTCTCCCCTACCCTTCTTGTTTCACCTCTCCACCCCGGGAATTCCTACCTCCCCTCGTCCTCTACTCCTTCCGATACAAACCTAGATCAAGGTTCATACCGCGGCACAGATACCACGTTAAATCCAGAGGACCGTCTTCTTGTACTGTCTGAATCTATCTTGGCAGATTTCAACCATAAATTGTGGTGTGCCTGCAGCTACCTCGAATGGCTGGCTGGCGTTGACTCAAACACGAAGCCAAAGCTCAACCTGTCTGTGGCTCTCATTCAGTGCAACTAGCTCAATGGTCCTTTTAAAGGGCCAGAAGAAGACAGAGACTTCGACTCAGATTGTATTCAGATATACCCGCGTGAAGCCGCAATCTGGACCAAGGAAAGGAACCTGACATCAAGAATCTCCGCCGCTACGGAGATTTTAGGGGAAGGTTCATGGTACAGAGACTGTATAGGGCTCTAAAGGTTCATGAGGTGAGACGGGCCGACTTGTCTTGAGGGCGAGCCCCTCGACAAATAGATTCTTCTCAATAGAATGTTGAACGATATCTACAATTGAGAAATGATTCTTGAATAAGCAGTGGGAAAGATAAGTGAAGACAAGAAGAAAGAACAATTCTTGATACACAAACAAAGAGATTACAAGGGGTTTTATAGGGAGCCCTAATGGGCTAATAATAGAAAGGGCCCTTAATGGGCTAATAATAGAAAGGAGCTAATAATAGAAAGAAGAAAAGAAAAAAGGAAAGGAGACAATAATGTCAACACTCCCCCTCAAGCTGGAGCGTGGATGTTTTCCACACCCAGCTTGGAACAGAGCTCCTCAAACCGAGGGGCATGAAGCCCTTTGGTGAAGATGTCTGCAAGCTGTTCAGCTGACGGAACATATGGCATGCAGAAATTTCCCGACTCAAGCTTCTCTTTAATGAAATGTCGATGGATCTCAATGTGTTTTGTACGATCATGCTGGACGGGATCATGAGCAATGCTGATAGCCGATTTGTTGTCACAGAACAGTTGAACAGGGGAAGAAACCGGACACCTTAGTTCACGAAGCAGTTGGGTAATCCAAAGTGCTTCACAAAGACCATGCGCAAGGGCACGGAACTCCGCTTCAGCACTTGATCGAGAGACCACTTTCTGTTTCTTACTCCTCCAAGTAATAAGATTGCCTCCCAAGAAGGTGCAGTACCCAGAGGTCAACGGACGATCAACCACAGATCCTGCATAATCGGCATCAGTGTAGACTTCTAGACGCAGACCACTGTGACGACGAAACATTAATCCACGGCCAATGGTGCCCTTCAAGAAACGGAGGAGGCGATGGGCAGCATGAAGATGACTCATTCGAGGGTTCTGCATAAACTGACTTAGAACACCCACTGTATATGCAATGTCGGGACGGGTGTGGGTGAGATAGAGCAGTTTGCCCACAAGTCTTCGATATTGTCCGGGCTCAGCCGGATTTTCATTCTCATCCGCACCAAGTCGATGACTCACATCAATCAGTGTCGAAATAGGCTTGGAGTCTTCCTTTCCCAGCTCGCAAAGAAGATCCACTGTATATTTCCGCTGACAGATGAAAATCCCACTCGAAGAATAAGCCACCTCAATACCAAGAAAATATCGTAATGGGCCAAGATGACGTATGGCAAAGTCCGACGACAGATACATAGCCAGCTGAGTAATGGACTCCGTATCATCACCCGTGATGATAATGTCATCCACGTACCACGAAGAATAGCCACTCCCCCGGACGTGGAATGACGGTAGAAAAGCGTGTGATCTCCATTACACTGACGGTATCCCCGGTTCTTCATGGCCATGGTGAAACGGCCAAACCAAGCACGAGGAGATTGCTTCAAACCGTACAGCGCTTTCTTCAGGCGACAAACAACTGAACTCGGAGTAGACGGCACTAAGGAGGCATATCCAGGAGGTAAGGCCATATAGATCTCCTCAGTCAAATCACCATGAAGAAAAGCATTCTTGACATCATATTGCTGCAATATCCAGCCCGATCGTGGCAAGAGCCAAGAGAATCCGCACAGCGTTCATCTTGGCCACCAGGGCAAACGTTTCCTGATAATCAATGCCATACTGTTGGGTGAACCCTTGCGCCACAACACGTGCCTTGTGCCTTTCAATAGAGCCGTCGGAATTGTGCTTTACAGCATAAACCCAACGACTGCCAACCAAGTGCTTGCCCAGCGGTAGTGGAACCAGATCCCATGTGTCATTTAGGGCAAGTGCTTGTAGCTCCTCCTCCATTGCCCGACGCCAATGAGGAAGAGAGAGGGCTACGTCCACCGTCTTTGGAAGGGAGATAGTGTCAAGGGAGGTGAGAAGAGCGTGGTAGGATGGGGAAAGACGATGAGATGAGATGGATGCGGCTAATGGATACAATGGAGAAGGATGAGGGCAAGACACAAGAGCTAATGAAGGATTTTCAAGAGGAGTGAATGAGGAGGATGAGGGAACTTCAGGGGTAGGAGGAACACGAGGCTTGCGACGAGCAAGAGTGATACCATAGCGTTTTTCTGGCGGGCAACGGCGTATAGGTAAAGGGGCACAACATAGTGGGATAGAGGGATCCGATGGGGACTCTGCAGGAGGGTTCGATGAAGCAGAGGATGGATCTTTAGTAAGGACAGGTGGATTTGGGATTGGTGCAGGCAGAGGATCAGAGGACAAGGTGTTCATGGGAATATCAGATGGAGGCTCTTCGAGAGGAACAGGCAAGGAAGGACTTGGGACAGGTGAGAGGAGATGAGTTAGGAAGAATAAGAAATTCAAGGGGATCTGATTGAGGTGGTAAAGAAGGAGAAGGTGGAGAAGAAGAGGGGTAATACGGAGTGAATTCGTCAAAGGTAGCATCCTTGGTGACAATAAATCGACGAGAGGGTGGATGATAACATCGATAACCCTTTTGAGTAGAAGCATAGCCGACGAAGACACATTGGATGGCCCGAGGATCAAGCTTGTCACGACCAAGATGGTGGTTAGGAGCAAAGCAAATGCACCCAAAGACACGAGGGGTAAGATAGGTTCGGAGAGAAATGTTGGGGAAGGAATGCTGGAGACAATCAATGGGAGTAGAGTAGTTAAGTACGCGAGACGGAAGACGGTTGAGAAGATGAATGGCAGTTAGGACAGCTTCAGCCCAAAAATACTTTGGCACATGCATGTGAAATAAGAGGCTCCGAGCCATTTCAAAAATGTGACGAAATTTTCGTTCTGCAACTCCATTTTGCTGGGGGGTGTAAGGACATGTGGTTTCATGGATGATGCCTTTTTCTTGGAAGAAAGTACTTAACGTGGAATTGACATAGTCTCGGGCATTGTCGGAGCGGGCGAATAGAAGTGCAGAATTGAGTTTGAATGAGAGAGTAGAACTGAGGAATAACAAGGAGATCTCTGATTTATTTTTCAAGAGATAGGCCCACGTGAAACGAGTAGCGTCATCAATGAATATACATAACCACCGAGCACCGGACGTGCTATGAACAGGGGAGGGTCCCCACACGTCGGTGTGAACAAGAGCAAAAGGAGTCGTCAAATGGGAAGAAGAAATAGGATACGTAGTACGATGATGTTTAGCAATTCGACAAGCATCACAAACAAAGCGGTCCACAGAGTGGCCTTGGAAAAGTTTTGGAAATTAATGATAAAGAGTAGCAAAGGATGGATGGCCAAGGCGTCGATGGAGAAGCCACAAACGCTCATGAGACGCCGAAAGGGGAACTGCAGCGGCAGCAACAGCGAGGATAGACAAGGGAGATCGAACAAGATAGAGACCCTCATGCTCCTCAGCAATGGAAATCGTCCTCCCCGACACCTTATCACGATAAAAACAGGTATTAGGAGTGAATGTAAGATCTTGGTTCAGATCACGAACAAGGCAGGATAAAGAAAGAAGATGATGAGCAAGCCGTGGAACATGAAGGACTTTAGTGAGGTTCATCGAAGGAGAGAGAGACACACGACCAATCCCAGCCACAGTGAGAAGATCACCGGAAGCTGTTTTAACTTTGGAGGAGCCGAAAACGGGTTCATAGGTCACAAAAGCTCTAGGATTGGGTGTCATGTGGGTAGTGGCACCAGAGTCAAGAAGCCAAGTGGATGATGATGACGACAACGATGGCGAAGGAGGAGGAGAAGGCATGGTGGACATACCCGCGTTAGCTAGAGAGCACGAGCCCACGACTGGAGGGTCAAGCAATCGCCGAAGACGTTCCACTTCTTCAGGTGTAAAGCCGGGAAGAGAAGCACTCGCCGAAGACGCTCCAGTTGGAAGAAGACCATAGGACAGAGGCACTTGACCAGGCATCGGTACTTGGTTGACAGAAGGTGCAACCGTAGCGAGATTGCTCTGTTGTGTTCGCTTCCGTTGAAGCTTAAAGCACGTCTCCTTGGAGTGACCCCGCTTTTTGCAGTAATTGCAGAAAAGGGAAGGATCACCTTTGGAGGATTCCTCAGTCCGAGTAGATGGACCACGAGACGAAGCTCCTGCTCCAGTCGATGTGGTCGTCACCGAGGAGCGCGTGGAGGAAGACGAATGTGCTACAAGTGCAGAAGCCGGGGTCTGGGACTGCTGAAAGCGAGATTCTTCAATTCTCGCGCTGCGAAGCGCATCCTTGAAGGAAAGCTCTTTCTCCCGGTGTATAAGCTGAGCCCGTACCGCTTCATATTCCGGGTTAAGTCCTATAAGGAACTGAAAAACCCGAAGTTGAAGAGTGTACTTGCGATCCACCGAGTGAGGGTCCGGAGGCATGTAGTGATCAATCTCATTCCACAGAGAAATGAGTTCTGTGCTGTACTCCATGATCGTCCTGTCTCCTTGACGCAGATTGGCGGCCCGATGCACTAGCTCATACAGTGTGGCAATATTATTTTTCTTGGAGTGGCTGTCAAGGGCCGCTTCCCACACGGCCCGGGCAGACTCAAGAGACAGAAATTCACCCTTGATACTCGGTGAAATACTATCCAAAAGCCATCGATGGACCACCCCTTCAACGTCTAGCCAGTCATAGTACTTGGAGTCTGTCTTGGAAGGCCCTTCTTCAAGTAAATGACGCATCAGTCGTCCCTTGAGAGTAATCTGGACATATTGCTGCCACTGAAGAAGGTTAAAGCCGGTGAACATCCCATCTGGAGGCATCCGAGGCAGAGAAAACGGTCCAGGTGAAGCCGACCAATTCCCCGACTCAAGAGGTGCCTCCGAAGCATTTGACGTTTGACCCACACTGGGTGGCGTCGATGCTGGCGTCGATTCTGGCGTCACACCGGAAACCGATACAGGCTCCGTCATCTTGATCACAGAATGAAGTGTCGCACGAGGAGCACACGGCTGCAGGAACGCCCGCGGCTATTGGCTGCGTGCGCGGCTGAAGAGTCGAGGAGGGAGCGCGACGCGACCGAGGAGAGCGCGGTCGAGAGGAAGCGACGCTGCCGAGAGAGAAGCGCAGGCGAGGAGGGAGCGCGGTGCGGGAAGCCGGAAATGTGGCCGGAAAGAAGCTGCGCCGCCAGGAGCAGGTAGCCAACCGGAAGGAGAAGGAGCTCAAGATCGTGGCGAATGTAGAAACGCCAGAGATCGGGCTACGGTCGAGCCCAGGAACCCGGATTAGGGTTAGGGTTAGGACTATGATACCATGAAGACAAGAAGAAAGAACAATTCTTGATACACAAACAAAGAGATTACAAGGGGTTTTATAGGGAGCCCTAATGGGCTAATAATAGAAAGGGCCCTTAATGGGCTAATAATAGAAAGGAGCTAATAATAGAAAGAAGAAAATAAAAAAGGAAAGGAGACAATAATGTCAACAATAAGAACCTTTGCTTTTGAATGTGTGACGCGTGCTTTTATCATCTCAGTGACTTCCTTTTTTATTTGTTGGAATCTGTCACTTTTTTCCTGTTTTGCTGAAAGCCCCCGTTCAACCATTTCCTTCAAGTTCCTCTGACCAAAATATTAAATTAAGAATCATTTCTGTGACCGAACTAGATGACATCAAAATTAACAGAAGAATAGTAAAAACTCATTTCAAAATTTTAAAATATCACATAAGTTGCCAGATAAAGACGAACACCTTATGAGAGTTAATTCTAACTTAAACAAGGGGTACATCGTAAGTGCACTTGAAAACTAAGGCTCATTGTCAATGATTCAGGTCAGCGGTTTCTGCCTCAGAAAGTCGAAAGACAAAATAATGACATGCCACGTATGACACCATTTATAAATCAAGTAATATTGCACTCTAGATAAAAGTTCTAAAAGCATTAAACCATACCACATCCACCACCCATAATTGCAAATTACTGAACAAAAGGAATAAAATCTGGGGATTATTTTATATTTCTCAAGTATGGACCTTAAACCATATACCAAGTCTAAAAAATGCAGGATAAGAGTCCAATATATTCGTGAACGAGGTAATACCTTCAATGTTTTTCGCTGAACGAGGTGCCCAACGATGCTCATAAGACGGTCAAGCAGATCATCTTCTTTTACTTTTCCTTGGCTGGCCTGTACACCCGAAGGCACAAGCTGAAGTAAAACTCATAACCTCTCCAAATAGAAATCTCATTACAAACTGAGAATCATTCGGACATTAAAACTAATAACTTAACAAAGAAATACACAGAAAAAAACGAAATTATAAAAATATTTTCTTGAGTATCTACGTTGTACTGATAATTAGAGATTTACATGTCAAATACAAGCAATTTCTTTCAACTCCAGTTAGGTCTCCATTGAGGACGATCTTGGAAGGGTACAGATAGATAGATAGAGAGAGAGAGGGGGGGGGGAGAGAGAGAGAGAGAGAGAGGTAGAAGTAAGAATATATATTAGCCCCAATGGAACCTGAACCCTCTCTGGGCAGATCTCCCCACCAATCTGACTACTTTTTCACTACTCTCCTTTGGGAAGGATAACATGTGTTTAAAGGGGCATTGCTCTTAATGATAAAAAAACTAAATACCCCCATTAATAGAGTTGGCGATCCGAACGGAATCTTTATGGCATAACAGAGATATTTGGAAAAATGCAGGTCGTCAATTAATTTAGCAGGTTCCTAAAGATAGAGAGATTACAAAAGATAGTATTGTGTTGGTCAAATAGGGCCTCGGCCAGCCTCTCCCTCCACCAGCATGTACGAGGTCAAATAGGGATCGGCATTTACGAGGTCAGCTCCGTGACTAGGGAAGGACACGAACCGGTCTCGGTCGGGTTTTACCGAAAACCTAAACCTAGACCTGAAGTTCGGTCCAGTCTCGGTCCGGGCTTGGTCTGGTCTGGTCTTCGGTCGGTCATGCTGACTAGTCAATGTTAAGTTGACTTGGTCTTCTTGCTGCATCTAAAGTCATCTCTGGTGCTGAAGCAGTGTTGAATGATGAGAGAGTGAGAGGGGATAGTGAAAGAGTGAGAATGAGAGAGGGAGAGAGTGACACTGAAATAGTGTAACGGCAGAGAGAATACCAAAGGAAGAGCGAGAGAGAGAGTGTGAGAGGGAGAGAGGGAGAGAGGGAGCAGGTAAGAAGGAGAGTACAAGAGAGAAAGAGGAAGAGAGTGAGAGATGGAGAGAGGGGGAACGAGAGGGGGAGAGCCTGAGAGGGAAGTAAGTGGGAGAGAGGGAGAGGGAGCAGGCGAGAGGGAGGGAGTTCAATAGAGAGAGATTGTGAGAGGGAGAGAGTGTGTGAGAGAATGAGAGAGGGAGAGAGCAGGAGAGAGGGTGACAGAGAGAGGGAGAGGGAGGGGGTGACAGTGAGTGGGAGAAAGAATGAGAGGACTTGAGAGAGAGGGAGAGAGGAAGAGAGGGAGAGCAGGAGAGAGTTTGAGAGAGAAGGGGAGAGAGGGAGAGAGGATGAACCTTGAGAGAGAGGAGAGGGAGAGCAGGAGAGAGGGTGAGAGAGAGAGGGAGAGAGGAAGAGAGTGCGAGAGAGAGATGGCCTTGAGAGAGAGGGAGAGCGGAGTGAGAGAGTGAGAGAGAGAGGGGGGGATAGCGGGAGAGAGGGGGAGAGAGAGAGGGAGAGAACGAGATAGAGAGAGGTGGAGAGGGAGATCAGGAGAGAGGGTGAGAGAGAGGGGGAGAACGAGATAGAGAGAGGAGGAGAGGGAGATCAGAAGAGAAGGTGAGAGAGAGGGGGAGAGAACGAGATAGAGAGAGGAGGAGAGGGAGATCGGAAGAGAAGGTGAGAGAGAGGGGGAGAGAACGAGATAGAGAGAGGAGAGGGAGATCGGAAGAGAAGGTGAGAGAGAGGGGGGGAGAACGAGATAGAGAGAGGGATAGAGAGAAACAAAATGAGTGGAAGAGAATGAGAACGGGAGCAATGGAAAGAGGGATCGCAGGATGGAGAGCAAATGAGAGAGAGAGTAAGACCGGAAGAGAAAGGGAGAGAGAGAGAGAGGGAGGGAGAGAGAGAGAGAGGAAGAGCGGGTGAAAGAGTGAGGAAGAGAGGAAGGAGAACGGGAAAGAGGGCGAGAGAAAAAGGGGGAGAGAATGAGATAGGGAGACGAATAGAGGGAAAGAAAACGAGAGGGAGAGAGTGAGAACGGGACAGAGGGCGAAAGGGAGGGAGAGAGGGAGAGTGAAACCGGAACAGAGGGAGAGAAAGAGAGTGAGAGAGAACGAACGGGAGAGAGTGAGAGAGAACGAGCGGGAGAGACAACGAGAGAACGAGAGAGAGAGATAGAGGGAGAGAGAACACGCAGGCAAAGAGAGAACGAGCGGGAGAGAGGGAGAGAGGACGAAAGAGAGAGGGAGAGAGAATGGGAGAGAGAACAGAGGGAGAGGGAGCAGGTGAGAGAGAGAGTAATGGTCTTCGGTCCGGTTCGATGTGCGGTCTGACCGAACTTCGGTCAGACCACTATCTGTGACATCAAAATGCCAAGGTAAGGCCGCTTGTAATGCAATTCCTTTAATCTTTGGCAAGGATGAGTGAGGTCTATAAGTAGTGTGGGGTATTTAGGCTCATACCATGCCTAAAAACTTTGTAAAACACTAATCTTTTTATATATAAAACACCCCCTGGGGGAGAGCAGGGTTGCGGACATGGCCCCAGCCAGTTTCACCCAGCACCGTCATTTGCCAATAATAAAAAAATACAGCCTAGGTGGTCTTTCTTTCTTCCATTTTCATGACACAGGAGTAGCGTATAAACTCAAGTCAAGAATGTTGGAAAGGACACACAACACACCGATGTCAGAAAAATGGATGCAGATCGACAAACAGCGAGAGAGGGAGAGAGATGGGTGTGTGTATAAAATATATAAATATATATAGAGAGAGAGTAGAACATCTTTCAATTTTGTTAGCCAGCCATCTTATTTGTATCTTATTATCTTCCTTTTTTATTTTTCTATCTGTAAGTGGGCCCCGCATGTTATAAGTGGACCCACATGCACAAGTCACTTATGCTCTCACGTGAGAGAATAAGTGACCTAAGGATAATGGGCCCAGGCCATTTAAACAGTACTAAGCTGGTATTTAAACCAGCCCTATGACAAAAATCGTAAGAGGTGTTTTCTGTTCTTTCCTTGGAAACCCTAGCTGGAGGTGAAGGCGACAGGAGGATATCCAGAGGGAGCTGGAGGATGATTTCTAACAAATTTATGCCTATAAATTATAAAATAGACTAGAACATCTTTGAAGCAGGATCATAGGATTAAGTTCATTGTAACAGACACACCATTTAAACTTGATCACAAAAGTTAGAAATCTTACTGCCAATCTAGCTACTTTGGCGATTTTTTGCTTTATTTCCTGCGGTAACCTTTTCTTCACTTGAAGTGCGGGATCAAGATCTTGCATATCCATGCACGTTGGTCTGCCTGTATGAAGCCATTGATTGTTAATAAGGATCTTGCGGACATAACTATAGAAAAATTAAGAGCTCACATGCCGAGACAATCTTCTCCAGATCACGAATAGCTCGCTCTAGAGTAGTGCCCTTTGGCCTGATCACTACAGCACCATCGTTCACAATTGGTGATTTCTGAACAGGCGCAACAAACAAACAATCAAATTAATAATAATATAATGTCTGCTTCTCCTTTGCGTCAAAGATAAATGACCATTTTGTCCTTGAACAAATATATTAGAAATTTTAACTAAAAAGGATTTAGTGAACAGACAAAATTAGAGACTGATTTATAGAAAAAGTTTATAAAACGGAACCCAATAAAGCAATCAACCAATTCACTTAATCTTTTACAAATATATTTTAGTTAAATAACAAGTTCACTTGTTCTTTATATTTTGTTCTCTTCTTTTTCTTCCGTTCTGTAATATTGAAAAGCCAATAATTTAGTCGTGATTGTTTTCAAATTCAAATCATAAAGAAGAGTTTGAATTACTCTTACCACTCTTTGCAAGGAAAACAGGTCTCTGGGAGAGTTCAAATCAGGCAACATCTCTGAACCATTCTTTTCTGTGCGACGAATTTTCTGGCGGACCAGAGTCTCGCTGTCTTTATCCAACTTGGTGTGGGGTTCAAGTAGTTGGTAACCGCCCTTCTCTCTAGTTGACGTCAGATTTGTTGTGCTGATAGGTTTGCTGATTGTTCTCATTGACCCCGATTGGTGATTAGTAACTTCTTGATTATCAAGAGAGGAACTTAAGACATTCCTGCTTGGCAGCTTTGCAAAAGTCAGACTATCGACTCGCATTGTTGGGTCAAAATGTTTTTTCTTGAACAGTCTCTTGGATGACGTCAACTTATTCTTAATGACCTTCCTTTCGTGACCAATGTCCACGAAGGGGCTGATCATTTTAGTAGGCCCCACCAATGGGGCGCTTCTTGCTGCCGCTTTCAAACGGATGCTTCCGGCGTTCAGCATTTCCTGTGATGTGTCGTCCTTCATAGATTCTTTTCTTCTTCGTTTCTTTGGGAGCACGTTAGGCACCGAGGAGCTAGGCTCACTTCCCAGATTTTAAAAAAATGAGTTATGGAATCAGTAAATTATGTGTCGCATATAGAGGTTAAATAAATTGAATGATAACATTTTTGCTACCAGTTTGAGGAATAAATAGGATAGAGAGAGAAAGAGAGATGCTTACAGTGTTTCCAAAGCACCTCTGTTAACAAAGAAGCCGTCGTGCTTTGTTTTTTGCTTCTCGACTTCAAAGTATTCATTCTGGAATAATTAAATAGGTTAGGGATACTATAAAAAGGCATAAGTAGAATAAAACATTTCTATAACTGAAACAGAGAAAATCCGCCTCAATTGATGGGTTTGAAGATATGGTCATTTCATACTAAAAATGACACAGGAAAGGGACAGCGAAGTCTATGATGAATGATATATGGAAAATGAAGGTCAAATCTAAGAAATATATAATGATATTTCTGGTCGAGAATTCAATCATATCACCCCAAACAAAAAACTTAAAATAAAATCTGATATAGGACATAACAGTTGTACAAGAAATAGTGACTGGAAGAGTACAAACCAGTTCTGAATCATCTATAAATGAATCTTCTGTGTCATATTGATCATCATCAGGAATATCGTTGACATCCTCTTCGTCACTGCTCTCCTTACCCTGGACAAAATAGTGGGTTTTCTAGTTAAAGTAAGAGGATAAGTTTACGGACCGTATATATTATAAAGGACAACAAAATCAAGCTAGCCAAGATAAGATAGAGGCAAAGATGGAAAGTCACAAACCATGTATAGGCGTTCAATCTTCTCAATAACTGCACTAAACCTATTTGTACCAGCCTGAGCATCTTTCTGTTCCCCTTCCACTGGACGGACCTAGGCAATGCATGATAAAGTATAATGACTAAGAGAGAACTAATCAGTAAAATGGAGAGGGAAATCGCAAAACCCCAAAATAGGATAGCATTAATCAGAGGAGCTCTGTATGGTAATCCAAAAACAACCCCGTGGAAAGAAAAATCCATAGCATACAAATAAATCTTAAAACAAGAACACGTCATGATGATTAAAAGTATAATAGCTCACTATATTAAAATAAGTTACCATCTGAATTGCATGGTGACGTGGTAATTGAGAGTCAAGGAGATCATTAGTACTAAAAAAAATTAGCAAACTATCCGTGCTCTTTAAACTTCTTTCAACGAGATGTGAAAATCAAGCATTGTAGTCTCCTTCATGCCGACCCGAGAGTTTACTGGTTACCAAAAGATAAAAGTATCCGAGAACCAGGTTCAAGCTTCACGGACGTTGACATGACAATTGCAACACGATTCAACTCACAATTCCTAGGTTTAACCTTGGAGAAAGCGTCAGAAAAAACCATGAATATAATCTCCACAATTTTGTTTAATGATTGCAACTGTACATCACATCCTGTTTAATGATATAATCTCGACAATCTTGGGCAAAAAATCTCTAATTACTTCAAAGGATTACAAATGCTGGAGTAGCATGTCATCAAGATGTCAAAAAACGATAATTTCATCGGATGTCGATATATAAAGAGAAAAAACATCTGGGGCGAATGGTCGAATGAAACAATGCAGCAAAGTTATCAGCATAATCAGCGCACTCACGAATTTGCACTAACAATTCAAACTTACATGGAATCACTGAAAACTGAAATTATCTGAAAAGCGTACGCACCGCAGCAGGAGGAGCAATTCTGGACTCCAGAGCTGGATGAGCACCCGAAGGCGCCGCAAGATCTCCATTTATTTTTGATTCCCTCACAAGCCTCTTCCACGACACAATCGTAGTCTCCCCCGATTTCAGCTCAACTGTGAACCTTCTTCGCCGGCTTGGAGACGGAGAATTAGCGGGAGGCGCCGGCGAAGAAGTGAACGTCGAAGCCACCCTTCCAGAGACCGATCCGCCGCCTTTCTCCTCGTCCATCCTCTCTTCAGCCGGAGGCGGACGAGGAACAAGCGAAAAACGAAGAAATTACAGCGAAAATTACTTCCTAGGGCATCAAAATTTCCCGCTAATTGCGACGAATAAGAGAGAGAAAGCATCCAAACGGTGAAGAACACGAGATAAAATTCTTCGCAAGATCCGAAGACAGCTCCAGAAACGGAGGAATCGACCGAGTTTTCTCCTCCACTGATTTGAATCACGTCCCAATCTCGATCGCAAATCGCAATCTCCCTCTAAATCTCTCTCTCGCCGCGCGCTCGATCGAGTAGCTTAGTAGTAATTTTCTTGATATCGTGTTTGCCCCTCTTTCTGGGAATGCATTCTGCTCGGGGCCGTTACTCCCTGGACTCGTCAACGATCTCAATTTATACGGCCCATTTAACAGGGCCCAACTCGGCCCAGTATTACCGGACGAAATCAGTCGTCGTCCGTCGTTCGTCGTCCGTCGTATGTTGACGCCGGGGGCCTGTCACCTTGTCAGGTATAGTGCAAGGACGCGGGGGGGGGACGGTTTTTTCGACCTAGGACGAAAAAAATCGTCCTGCACGCGAGATTGGATGGAACCGGGATGGAAACTCATCCCAGGATGAACGGACGGAACGGTTTTCCTATCATCAGATGAAGAAACCGTACTGTCCGGGAGTCTGGGACGATGGACGAAAATCTGTCGGATTCACTTCTGACGGGTGAAATCTTGCCTTGTGGCATCGCTTAATCAATTCCTTGACATTTTGCATCAAACTGACGCCACCCAAAAGTAATTGTATGTATGTCCCTCCGCTGTCTCTCTCCTCCATATTTCCCTAAAAACTTAGAAAAGTATATTAAGCATTTAATTGTGATTTTTTTCGTCCGGGATGAGGGACGGGATGATTTTTCTTCTGACGGGACGAAACTGGCGAAGTCGGGACGTGGACGATTTTTTTCCTCAATGGACAAATCCCTGGACGGGACGGTTTGGATGAAGTTGAAATATTCACACGTCGGACGGGACGATCTTCATCCCGTCCCGTTCATCGTCCACGTCCTGCACGATCTGAAACTATACTGTCAGGGCAAGGGCGGTCCTTTCATGCCACCAGTGCGAAAGGAGTGCAATGTGTGGTCCAGTTCGATTTTTCGGACTGCACATCGAACACTTCCAAAGTACTTCGCACCATGTATAGAATATTGGCCCTGCGCGGTGCATATGTGCGATTTTGTGTGAATTTTTTTTCAGCATTCAAACGCTGCGGTGACTTGCCAAATCAGGCAGATTGAATGACATCGCGACGCATTGTACACTGTAGGGAGAAATCCGTTGCCGATTGAACCAGGTTAGATTATTGCTGGCATTTTTAAGTTACATTGACTATGAATTTTTTTTGCCATTTTCACGAATGGCATTAATCTGATTCATTGGACCCTCTGATCATTTACTTGCGGCTTGAACTACCAAAATCTCATTCTGCTGTTCAATTATCTGCTATATACTGCTAGGTGGAAATTTCTAAAATAGAATAATACAATGCAACAAAAATGGTGTCAATTAAGCAAAAAAGAATAAAGATACGTATATAAAAAAGATATTCCTCTCTATCCTCTACACCGTCCAGCTTATAACATTTATATTGGTTGAGGTAAGGGAATGATTCAGGTTTTCCTAGTTTGTATCTTTATAAAACCTTCCAAACATGATCTGGTTGAGATCTTTCAAAGAAGTATGTCTTGATAATTCAGCTGCACATATCCTTCCGTTCTTGTCAAACTGAATTTATATGAATTTCTTTTTGTATTTCAGCTGAAGATCTCTAAGCATTATTTGTGATGAATAGATAGGCTCTCTTGGTTTAATCAGGTGCTCTTAATATGCATTTTTCTTACAATTTTTCATGGCTCATTCTAAGTTTAATTTACCTCAGTAGTAGCTTTCACCTTCCTGCAATTCCTTTAGTCTAAAATGGTTTTTCTCTAAATCGATGCTTCAATTTTTTGATGTAATCGTCTTATAATCGTCTTATAACTGATACTTCATTTATCTTGTTGCAATCTAACCTGATTGTGGAACAACATTAATGGAATCCATTAATTAATCCATTAATCCTATTGCAGATGAGAGATCGATTAAAATCAGATCTCTTGGCTGCAACAAGATGTCTAATTTCATTCACCTTGTTATGGTCGAGAGATTTGATTTTAATCAGATCTCCGGGACTCTTTATTACAGTTAAGAATGGCCTCTTTTCTCTTTAAAGTATCTCTAGCTTCATCATATGCTTTATCAGTCGTAGTTTTGCCTCTTATGGCAATTGTTTGTTCATATCTCAATATTTGGGCTGTTTTCTCTTTAAAGTCTCGCAATCCCTTGTTTAACTTCATTTGGTTAGTTAAACTCTTTTCTGGTTCCATACAGATATTCTGTGTTTTCATAACTCATTATATCACGCTCTCACTCTCTCTCGCCTATTTGTAAAATACTATCAATGTCATAATTTCACTTGATTGATCCCTTTGACACTCTGACTTTTTCCTTTCGGCCATTGAGTAATTATGGAATTGGTTGTCCATTATGGATTTCATTAATACTTTCGACTCTTGTAGAATTATTGAAAACTTCAATTTTTGCACTTCTGAAATGTCGAGCATTTGAATTTCTGGATTTTTGAATTTTTGAACTTCTGAACTTTCTAAAGTTCCGAATGACTAGTAGCATAGACCCATACTGAATAAGCATCATGGAGAAAGCAGTCACCTACTCCATGGATAAACAAACCTTGGGGGAAGAGTTCCCGAAATGACCTCTTCTCAAATGCTCTACCCATCTCACTTTTCTTATTACTGGTACAATGGTCTCCCTTGGAAATACACTCATTTCATAATACTTCCAACTATTGGGATGGGAGACGAGGAGTTTGCAGTAATGTCTATGCAGCATGAGTCGAATGATAGCGGTGCATACAAAAAACAAAAAAAATGTCACCTTAAGGTACTACATGTCTGCGGGAGGACAAAAATTCAAGAGTGACTTATGCGGTTTAATTGTAGACTGCAACAAATATCTAAGCAACACTCCTCTTTGGAGACATCTAGAAAGGCTTCATCGTAAAGCGTACACTACCTTCAAGGTCAAGGGGAGAGGAGTTCCAAGGGAGAGGTCAGTAGCTGAATATTTTGATGCAGCAAGTAGTAAGAAGCAATATTTTACTGGTGTTACAATAGAGAATAGAAAGGAAGAACTAGTGCGCTTCACATGTCTTTTCGATTCATCGTGGACAATTGTTAGGAAGAAGATATTTTTATAAGACTTCTCTTTTATATCGCACAGGAAGAGATATATCCTATCAGTGCGGGCTACTAAAGCCAAAACACATGCACTTTACAAGGATATGAAAAAAACCATACGTCAAAGATTGGCCAATGTTGCTAATGTATCACTAACACTTGACCCAAAGACTTTAAAGAACAATATTGCATTCTTAAGGGTGACTATGCATAAGGTGGACACAGAGTGTAAACTGTGTGAGTGTTTGCTTGGGATACATCAATTGAAAGTACCCACATTAGGGAAAACATGGGTGTGAGTGTCATCCAAATTTTGGCAGAGTTTGAATTGAAATCGAAGGTATGCATCACATTATCATCAGTAATAGTTCTTGCTCTTTCATTTTCACCATAATGATGTAATTTTATGCAGCTTTGTGCAGTGACCACCGAGAATACATCAAATACTAGGAAAATGATTACTATTCTAGAAGATGAATTAAAGCAGTTAAACCCTCATTTCACCGCAAGTAGGCACGTATTATGCGTGACACATGTCATATACATTGTAGTCTAGGACGGGCTGAGCTCACTACAGATGATGGAAGCACCATCAGAGCAGGTCATTTGGATGACAATAATAGTCTTTGAGCCAATGACAGTGAAGAATTCAACATGGATGATGACCTCGGTTGATCTACGTTGGGCAACGTAGTGCTTTGGCTGAAGGGCATTGTCACTACAACACATGGGTCAACACAACATGACGAGCGTCGTATTATTGTGGAAGAAATTTGACCTGCTAAACCTGAGAAAGATCCCCTTAGATTGCCCAAAAAGGTGGAACTCAACTTATGAAATGTTTGTCGCGAGCATCAAGAAGAGGGATGTTCTTAATGTCATGGAGGTGAATGTGTTGAAAAAACCTGGGCTGGTTGACAAAGAGTGGCAGATGATCAATGATTTTGAAGGAACAATGCAGCCCCTTGTGATGGCTACCGCCCTCGCTTGCCAATCAATATCACCAAAAATAAATGACACAATTGTTATCCTCAGAGTGATAACTAGATATCTCGATAGTGTCATGCACAGAATTAAAGAGTCAACCATGTTTCAAGTAAATATTGTCATATCATCATGACAACAAACTTCTGTCAACAATGATCAACTGACAGTGAAGCAAAACTGGCTAAATATGCAATCACCCTCACTCGTAACTAGGCCTTCACCATTGTTGCACTCATTGATCTATCCATAAAGTTATGGTTAATTGACAGTGACTACAATGACGAAGTCATAATCTATGTGTGGAATTTATTAACTACGCACGGGGTCAGAAATGATCAAAACATAGCTGATTCAGTTCTTTCCGGATGTTTTCATCTGCCTTGACAGCTACAACATTTTTCTGTGAAGCACTTGACAGGTTGTTACCGGATAATGATCATACACCCACCTCTGATCTAGTGCACGAGCTAGATGTCTACATTAGCTCTCCTCTTATTAAGAGGATGGAACTGTTACATTGGTAGAAGATCACAAGTGAGCACTCATATCCATGATTAGCAGTACTTGCGAAGGATTTCTTGTTAGTCTTAGTGAGATCTGCACCCTCATCAAGATTCTTCTCCATCGGTCATGCCATCGTCAACTACAAGCGAACAAGGTTGAAAGCGGGAAACATTAAGCTACTCATGACACTGAAGTGTTGGTGGTGAGAGGATGACGATGTCAACAATGTCAGCAACAAAGATGGTGAAGATAATGACAAGGATCCAAGGGCTGATTATCATGTGGAACTTTTTGAAAAATGTTTTGTACATTAATTCGCAACATGCCACAACAGTTCGACTTTATTTTCATAAACATTTCTCCATTCATTTGTATTGTCTCCAAATTTTCTCCTCCATAATGTCTTGTTGTAAGCTTTAAGTTTGAACAACATTATAACTATTATCTAGTTAGATGTGGAACCTAATTCTTGTAAATGTTATTTTTTGAATCATATTATTCTAACACCATGAGCACAGGTAACACCTAATGTTCTAAAAATATAGAACAGAACACCATAAGTTTGAACAACATTATAACTATTATCAAGTTAGAAGTGGAACCTAATTCTCGTAAATGTAATTTTTTGAATCATAATATTTTGTTATAATATAGAGAGCCCACGTAACACCTAATATTCTTAAAATATTGGACAGAATGCCTTAAGTTTGACCAACATTATAATTACTACCAAGTTAGAAGTAGAATCAAATAATCATAAATTTAATTTCTGAATCATAATATTTTTTTATACTACGAGGAGCCCATGTAACACCTAATGTTCTTAAAATATTGGACATTATGCCCTGAGTTTGAAAAACATTATAACTAACATCTAATAAGTAATAAATAATTATGGAATTAATTTCATAATTATGA
The DNA here is from genome assembly GCF_029677425.1 of Wolffia australiana. NCBI lineage: Eukaryota > Viridiplantae > Streptophyta > Magnoliopsida > Alismatales > Araceae > Wolffia > Wolffia australiana. The sequence goes on along the minus strand of NC_135841.1, from coordinate 2,410,138 downwards.
AATGAATTTCATAAAAATGATTAACTTATTTATATGTATATGTAATATAATATGAATTTCAAAGCATATTATATATATGTACTTTCACAAAATTGAAAAGGTAGATTAATGGGCATTGGAATGTGAGAATTTGTGTCATGTGTGATGCAAATTTTTACGCAAATTTGCACTGGTCATTCGCACAGCAATCAAAATAATCAGAACAGACAGCACAACCATCACTAGTCAGGGCAGCCTTGATGACGAAGATAAGATTGAATGTCGTGTATAATGCCAACCAATGACATAGATGGATGTTGCATATGGCTTTGTCAACGCAATGGATCGAAGGCACGAGTTAACTAGCGAGAGTGGAACGGATGGGTGAAGAGGTCCTTGTGTGTTTTTATTCACATTCTAAAAGTTCTCTCTACTTCAATCTCTATGTCATATAAGCATTAGTCTTCACATATTCTAGGAAACAGAGTAAATGACTTCCTTGATGATGACAACCACGGAGGGTTGAAGATGGGAGTTGAGTTTTATGATGTATTTCAGTTCACATTTTACAAGGTCTCTAATAACATGCATTTTAGTAGCTTAATCTGACCAAATCTACATGTTTATTTGTATTAAATTAATTATATATGCATGTGAGAAAGCTCAAAATGATTAAATTTATTTTTGGAATGATATTCTAAATTTTTTGTAGTCTTACGTATTTCTTCTGGGATTTTTCTGAAATTAAAGAATATAATTTTTGATTCAGATTATAAATGTTCTGCAATTTTTTGACATTATATTCGTAAAGATATGATTTTTCTAAGTACAAATTTATTTATATATTTTGGCCTTCATTTTATTTAATATAAATTTTGGAACATATTTTAGGTCCTTTATTTTTGCGACGCCACATGTCTCTGTTCGATTCATCGAACGACGCCAACCAGAGTTAGGGTTAATGATTGGTGACAAAATCATTATGCCAAGTTTATGATTGGTGTTAGCCAATAATTTCACTAAGCCATTATGGCGTCGCAATTAACAATACCATATTGGTATTTAAGACTAACAATTTTATTTTTACCTTCTTCTAAGCAGGGTGACGTGGCCCAATAAAAATTACTTTTTTAATAAGTGTTACACAGAGACTGATAAGCCAAAAATAGGGGTCAATTTTACCAAATTTAATCCATTATCGTTGTCAATTATGGCTTATAGAATAAAATTTATAAAACCTTACTTAAGATGTATAATGATAAGTAGAGGTATCGTCCAAGGGAAGCTAGTAAGGAATCCAATTTGATGATCTGCTTGAGTAATTTGACCCTAATTAGAGTTAATTTGATCTTCAATGAAGATTAAATCAACATTAGACAAGGAAGTTAGAAAGTGGGGTAGAAGAGATGAGAGGAATAGAAGAAATAAGGGGCTCTAGATTGGCTTCTTGGATCCAAAGAGAAGGGTCAAAGGGGTCAATTAGAGAGTTTGAGAGGGAAACTTTGATTTGGTTTGGTTGGTTTTGTAGGTTTGATAATTCAGAAATAACTACTCTATTAGATAATAAAAAGGGAAATTTAACCTCCTAGAAGTTGAAGTTTTTTTTATAGTTTTATTAATGTGCACTTGGAATAGCTAGGTAAATCTCTCAATCTCTCCTCTCAATCTCATTAAGGGCTTGTACATTTTGCTCAAGCCTAGCGATTTAGAAGTTCAGACCAAGATCAAGAAGAATGAAGAAGAAATTAAACTAAAACATCATCCAAAATACACTAAAAGTTCAAATACAAAGAAGAAAAAAGGGTACCAAATAGGTTGATCCAAGCTAGAGCTCCGCTCTGTCTTGCAGCTGTGATAGAGCACTATCCAGAATGAGCTCCCCCTCTTGAAATTCAGCTTTATACTTAGGTTACATTGTGAAAATTACCATTTTACCCCCATTTAGTAATTAATTTGTATCTATCAATGTGGACTTGATCTGAATGATCTAACATATAGATAGAAAGAAGAGCTCAAGACAAGAAAATCCATAAAAAAATCATCTCAATCGGACTTCAAGATCAAAAGTTATAAATAAATGAATTTAAACCAATTTTAGCCATTGGATTTAAATCCATTTATTTATTAAATTTATTTTTAAACGTGCAATGATGTGTCGTTGTCTCATTGGTTGACGAATTTTAAACTAAAAATGGCGAGTTCATTCTTGTTGTGCCACGTACCCCATTCCTGAAATCAAAATAAAGAGAAAAATAGAAAAAATAAACATCGTACAAAGGCCTTTGCACGTATGTGTTCCCTTGGACTGGCGTTTCCTAATAAAAAATCGCCCAATCATCAACGGTGCGTGCGCTGTGTATGCACTGCACGGGAGAGAGAATTTCCTGGAAATTTGCAGAAAAGTTCCCCATTACACGTGCGCATGCAAAAGGACGCTGCCCTAGAAAGATTTATATATATATCCTTTTCGATTTCTCACTCCTTTTTTTCTCTCATAAAAACCATAAAAATACTGCGTAATTGCAATAAAACCCTATAATTGTTTAAATAATATTTTTACGCCTACACACACGACCGAGAGCTGTTTTTAAGGGTATAATTGCAACACAAATTTACAACAAGCCCCTCGAAGACGGAAAATTACTTTAAAACTCATTTTCTCCTTATAAATATATCCTTTTCCTCTTTAAAAATTCATTTCTTCCTCAAATGAAACCCAGAAAAATCCAATAAAAATTCACTAATTCATCCCCACACTAATTAACCTTAAAATTAAATTTTAAACCTGCCACTTCATTTAAAAATAATTATTTCAAGCTTAAAAAATCCCTAAAAATTCATAAAATTAACATAAAATTAGAGAAAAATCAGAAATCACTTGGAAACATTACTTACATGTAAACATATGATAACAACATCATTTTAATCTTGTTGAATGCATAAAATTGTGCTAACTTGCTTGAAATAAAGACCAAATTTAGGGTGTTATTGAGGGAGGATTAAAGAATTGATTTTTTCTTTTTTCGACCAGTCAACAATGGCTGCCCCGTACGAAGTGTTAGCGACACATGGTGCACATTGTGGCGTGCACGTCTACACGTGGCGCGCATGTGTGCAATTCTTATTGGATTAAAAAATGAAACGACTGACGTGGCACTTAGTGGCACGCCACAATGTCAGTTGCAAGCAATATATTAAATAATATATTTAAATGATATGTTGGTGTTTTTCTATTTTATATTTTTCCCTATGGTGACACATGGCGCGATAAGAGGTGTTGATTGTGGATGACGATGAAGAATCTAAGCCAATCATCACATTAAATGTTAGGACGAGACAAAACCCTTACAGGACGATTTGATAGTGCTAATGAGGATAAGGACAAAGAAATTTTTGGTTTAAATCCATGGCTAGGAATTGTTCAACTTCCAAGCTTGATGTTCGTCAATCCAGAGACCACGTTGAGCTGAAATTTAAAGGGTGCGTTCATCTGTACATCCTCTATGCATCTATCGTTGGATCTATAAATAGAGCCATTGTTTTTTGTAAAAAACATATTTAAAATCACCTCCTCCTAGAAAGGGAGATTGAAATAAAGTAATGTTTTGAAGGTCCATCAAGTGTTTCTTGGTGTCTCTATTGCTTAGAGAGGTTCAACAGAGAAGCGGGGAGGTTGATCCCCAATAGGAGGATGCCTTGATCCCGATGGAATATATGGATCTAATGTTAGTCTCTTGCCTTACACAATCTTTTTTAACACACTTAGGTACTTCATCCATCATTTTCATCCATCAACATCAACATCCATCATTTGCATCCATCAACATCACCCACCCACTCCCATCTTCACCTGTTATCCTCCTTATCTATCATCATCTTGCCTCCTACTTCTCTCTTTCCCTTTTAGAAAACACATATCACTATCTCTCCCATTTTAATCATCATTCTACATTATTTTCACCAACTCCATCACCACATCCACTACCGGCACGTCACTACCATCACTGCCATCATGATCCTGTCTTATCTTCCCATATTCCTACATTATAAACCCTAATACATAAACCCTGAGTTGGATACCCCTTCTCATTCACTCCCATCTTGTCTCGCATCATTGTCTCATGCCACCATTCACGTCTCCCTTTATCCTCTCCTCTTATGCGGAGATCCACTATTATTACTATCATTCATCTATCTTTTTAAATTCATCCTATCTCTATCGTAATGGCCATTTTTACCCATTTACTAGCTCATAAGCTATACGTAATTCCATGCATTTTCTCGACTTCACCCGATTAACAGAGTTCCTTCTTAACGTGCATTCCATGTGGAGACAACCCTTACTTGTCACTAGTTAATCAAATTATTTATGAGTATAGGTTTATAAATATTTGATTAAACTCAATTTCACAATGACTTAACTTTAACCCTAATTTTGAGTTTATCATTCTCTCTATATCAATCTCTATGTTATCTTTGTGTAATTCCAGGAGTTGGATGTGTTGGATCTCATACATGGGCTTACACACATTTCCCTGTGTATCTTTGATTACCATTATATTCATTCATCCCATAAAATGTGATTTTATAAAGGTTGGGATTAAGGCATTCTTCATTCTATTATGAAATATGTGCAGAAATCGTGTCCGTTACATAACCATGATGGGTAGTTCTGTAATGTGATATGCCGATGTGGTCCTATAAAAGAATGGTTATGGTCCATGGATTAAGCAGTACATGCAACCCTAAAACCCCCATTTGCATAAAAGTTTACTCTAAGATGGGTGACGTAGTCCTTTCGATAGAATTTACTCTAAGATGAATACACTGATTTTTGTTTCTTTTATGCCAAGATCTGGTAGTCTTCTAGAGTTTAATATGTCACTTTTTTGTTGTTCCATGTTGGCATTCGGTGGTCACCCATTTTCAAACCCATCCCAAAAAAATGTTTTAGAAAAAGTATTTGTGTTGAGCAAAAAAAATTTTACCACATGACAAATGGTCATTGCTTGTTGTTTGTAATTGTTTTTGAAGATTGGCCTGAGTTTCTCATTATCTCACTGTGTATTGATGATGAATGATGGTATCAGAGAAGGGAAATCCTGATAAGGAGCTTGAAGGCAACAATGCAACTTATGGGCACAAGGAATGGTGGCAGGTTTCAGTGGTGGCCAACTATGGCAGTGCCAACTTGTTGTCGTGATGGATGAGAACATGGACAGTTTTGAAATTGTCACCAAATAGAAAATATCCATGTGCAGTTAATAAGATATAAATAATTAATTACTTTAAGTGATCCGTGATCTTTAAGTGACCACTTGCACAAGACAATTCAATTAAGTAAAGAGGCCCAATGGGCCAGATTTTCTTCTCGTGGTCGAGCAGTCTCTTTAAGAAACTGCAAAGAATATGGACGGAATTTTTTTCTTCTTTTTGGGCCCATACTCTAAATGGAAATCAGACCGCCCATGAAGTCCTAAGGGCTTGGCTATGTGCACAAGATGGGTACTTATTGGCCCAAATGAAAATAAAAGTTTGGCCAAACAAATTGCACACATAACTAATTAAACTGTGGTATTGTTCTGGTATTTTCATAATATAATTTCAATTTACTTGTTGCAAAGAGAACTTATGTTTATGAAAGTATGACTATTTAATACTCAGAAGGATGTGCTGCTATTTATGTGGATAATTTTTGGCCCAAAGGAAAATGAGTATTTTTCCAAATATTCTCACATCAGTGGTAGTAAATTTGACAATCTCTAAGATCCAGTGATGGCATTGAGCCCCCCCAAAGGAAGGCTCTTCGAATGACATTTCTATAGTACAAATTTGATTATTGCGACAAGGGGATCACTTACAAGTCAGTATTGTCTCCAAATATGAATATTGATTGTGCGTTGGGTCTCTTGAGATGGGAAGTGTCATATTTAAATTATGCATTATATTAAAATCTATATTTATGAGAGAATTTTTATTCTTTGCTTACACACAACTTTGGTTTCAAATATCTTCTTACATGGGGATTCCTTTCTAATGCTCAACGGCCCAAAGTTTAAGAAATTGAAGGAATTTATGACACTTTGTTTGGGTTCTATCGACATTGACTTTGCATTAAGGAATGATCAACCAAAGGGCATCAAAGACTCATCATCGATTGAGGAAAAGAATGTCTTTGATAAATGGAAAAATCAAATCACAGGAGTTTGACATATATAAAGTGCAAAATTCCTAAATCCTTGAGGGATGCGGTAGGTGAAGAGGCAACTTAGGCTACAGTTATTCTTCAAGAGCTTGAAAAGAGTTACTAAAAAATTGATAGATCTGATATTGGTGCCCCAATTTCCCAACTACCATGAGGTATACAGATAAAGGAAACAGGAGAGAATGCATAATTAAAGTGTCTCATGCTTGTTCCAAGCTTAAGGCTCTAAGTCTGAAACTGCATGAAGAATAGATTTTTTACATGAATCTCATTTATCTCCCAAAAAAATTCAGTTAGTTTAAAATGAGCTATAACTGTTAGAGGGACCCGTGGTCTCTCAATGAGCTCATTTCCTGTTGTTTGCAGAAGAATACATATTGAAGTCTGAGCAGTGTGAAAGTGCTCATCTCATTGGTTGCCTCCAAGGGAAAGATCAAGGATAATGGTAATTTCAAGGGAAAGCAAGCTGATGATGGTTCACCTAGATGCAACATAAGGAACATGTTTGCTTCTTTTGCAAGCTTGGTGGACACATGAAGAAAGAATGAGCTAAATATATTGGTCGGTCAAAGAATAAAGGTTCATATTTCTCCTTTTTTTTGGAAGTTAGCATTGCTTCAATACCAAGACGCACATAGTATGACTCAAATCAGGGCTGGATCAAACATTCCAAGCTTAATGAAGATTAACGATTCATATATCAAGGTGATGGACAAGCGATGGAGGTCAATGTTGTTGGCATTTTTTAGGTACAGTTAAAGGCTGGCTATCATTTTTACTAGAATAAGAATTTTATTTTAACATATTTTGGACATAAATTAATATATATTTTTGTATTGGGCAAATCTAGTTATTGTTCATTTGGAGATAGAAAGTTTAGCCTGCTTCAAATTCAGTGCTAATAGGTACTAGATGTTGGTGTCTTATGGTAACTTGTATTTAGTTGACACAATCACATATTCGTTAGATCATTCCTTACAAAAAATTTCTTATTGTACAAAACACAAGTTGGGTAATGAGAATTCATCATCTTTATGGCATAAAAAGTTGAGCCACATTTCTCAAGAGATAATTGCAAGGATCCTGTCAAAAGGAATTCTTAATTCCCTGGATTTTAAAGACTTTAGTACATGTCAAATGCATCAAGGGAAAATGGACAAATACAGGGATAACATGTTCTAGTCGTGCTTCGGAAGTCTTAAAGTTTTTAGTCATGGATATTTTGGATCCTTCCTTATGACATTTTGGAATGGTCAACGATATTTTATCACATACATAGATGATTATTCCCGATATGGATGCTTATTTCTCATCCATGAGAAATCTCAAGCAATGGTCACATTCAGAAGTTATAAGGTGAAGTTGAAAATCAACTAGGCAAAAAAATAAAATGCATTCGTTGTGACCGTGGTGGATAATACTATGGCAGAAATGATGGCTTGGGAGAACAACATATAGGACCATTCACAAAATGTTTACAAGAGAGGGGAATGTTTCCTGAATACGCCAAGCCATGATCTCCTAGCATGAATGGTGTTTCTTAAAGATGAAACCAAGCACTCAAAGACATGGTAAGAAGTATGATTAATCAAACATTTTTACCTAATTGAGAGCCTATATTTTATATAGTGTTCCGACTAAGGCAACTCAAAGGAACACTTATGAGTTTTGGACAGGTTGAAAACCACGTCCAAAACATCCAAGAATTTAAGAACTTCAACAGTTTTGGCTCTTGAACAATTGTTATTTAGTTGGATATCCTGAAAGATCATGAGGTTACAAGTTTTAGGATCAAGAGGTTACAATGTTTTGAGTCGTCCTTTCATGGGTAGAATCATTATGGACGACTCTGTACTTGTTGTGGCCTATATAAGGCCCCCATGTAACCTTGAAGAATTCTTATTGAAGTCTATTGTTTTGTTGAAACTGTTGCTTTTCCCCATGAGTGTTCTCTTTGCTAGAGAGTGCTTTAGTGTTTGTGGATTCAAGCACAATCCCTTGTGGACTCAAGGGTTGGAGAAGCTAGTTAAGTGGATTCAGGACTTGGCTCTTTTTCAAGTAGTGCAAGGATTGTGGATTCAAGTCATGTTCCTACATTGTTCTTGTACGAATGGTGTGTCACCCGCGCCCCGCACACACAGTGCGCGTAGCGTGCGTGCCCCGTCCCCCCAGCGCACGATGCAAGCGCATTGCCCGCAGACGACACCCGCGCCTCTACCACTCAGCCTGCATGCCTGACGGGTGCTTTCAGCGCCCGACGCCCACGCGCGTGTAATTTTGGCAACCCCGCGCGCCCAACACACGATTGGCCTGCTCTGATTTACCGCCTTTGCACACGACGAGCACGAGCACCGAAAGGGCCTTGGCTTCAAAGATCAAGGACGGATGTCACCACCCCGATGCATGTGGTATTTCACGCTTAAGGACTCAGATCCCCTATTCTGAATCCAAGTACACCGACATATCCTCACCATAAGTGTGCAGGGCTCCATGCAGGAAATGCAGCCTACTTTGGGGCCTTACAACACCCCATAGTAAGGGTCTATGGGGGATTGAATGTTGCATTTTAGTAAGTTATTTTTCTTTATTTCTTCCTCTAAATACTTAGTTATCTCACTTTTGAATATCTATATGTTAGGGTTTTGTCTCAGTGTTAATGCAACATTCTACTTCCACTTGTCAGGTACATACATTTCACTTACTTTTAGGTAAGTACATTGAGGCACATCACTATTTACATCCATTTCTCTACGTCAATATCTCTCTCTCTCTCTCTCTTTGTCCATCTCTCTCTCTAGATAATTCTACACGAGAAGATCATGAACAAATGATTGGTAGTTTGCAAGTCCCAAACGATGGTAAAGAACAGAGTCTAGTTGTGACCTCGATGGCCGTTGACATGAACGACTAAGAAGTTTAGGGGCTCCACAGACGGACAACATTGACACCTGGTAACTAAAACTCTATCATCCTGATTTGATTGTCTGTTTGTCGACATCAATGTTGTCATCACTTGTTGTCAGTACATTTCACTTTCCATCATTGGAAAGAAGATTAAGATCCATTTGGGCTTTTAATGGATTCTGCTTTAATAGACCATATCATCATGTTGAATGGTCTCTCTAAAACCCCTCGCATCTATTTTAAAAAATATTCTGTCAGAAGAAATATTTAAACTTCATTACTAGTTTTTAAAAAATTGTTTATTTTAGGAAATAAAAATATTCTCTCAAGTCATAACAATGTATGTTTCAACAAAAATCAATTTCAAACCATAAAAATCTCAATAAAGATAACGGTACTTGCTGTTAAACGGTTCTCTGACCCCACTTAGATATGGACTTGTTAGGAAAAAATTATGGCTCACAATATTTTAAAATACTTTTAATACTTATTTACGCGTGGATATTTCGAAAGTGGGAGTTTGGTATATTATATGATATGATAAAGTTTGTATTATTTTTTAAAAAAGATTAATCGAAGGCTTTTTGGCCACACGAAGAAGAAGAAGAGAAGAGGCTGATGAGGTCGTTGCCGACTGGCGTGTACGCGCGGCGCGCTCGATTTCTCCGTGGATTCGCTGCGAAAATTCAAGATAATCTCTCCTATTCGATCCCTCTGAAGAGTTGAATCAGCGGCAATTGTATGTGATTCGGTATAATTTTTTGGTTTTCAACTTCTTTCGTGCTCGTAATTCGCCGATGGAAAGCAGAAATTGATCGAAGATCGACGAGAAAGTGTCATTTCCGGTCCATGGTTATTCTGATAGTTCCTGAGGACTCTCGAGATGAGTAGAGTGGCCTCTGGATTGGGAACAAATTTGCCTTTCGGGCTCTTTTTCCGTTATGGAGGGAAGAATTTCGACTTCTGTTGGGACGTTCGCCGTTGCCATGTTAGCGAGGGCAGGCAGCGAGGGAAGAACGTCGCTTCCCGAATGGTCTCCGCTCGTGCCAGCCTCTCCAATTTCTTCTCCACTCAATTCGGACTCGATTCGCAGGTCATTCTTCTACAATAAAATCTCAATTTTCGTCCTAGGGTTTTCCCCGATTGTTTATATTGTAAATGAATCATGGTAAATTGCAGAAGAAGAGCCACTATGGTTTATCAATAATTCCAAAAACGAAGCTCTGAAGTTCTCCGAATAAGAACGATTTGATCATCATTTATTTACTGAAAAAGAAGTGATGAATCAATAAAATCCAGATGATCAATTGTTGTTTTTCAAACAGAGATACGCTGAGTTATTATTTTTCAAGACTAACTCCCGATATTTTGTATCAATTTAGACATTTCAGTCGCAGGATTTCTCTCAGCAGCTGAGAATCGGCCCTATTCCTGGGGAAATAGCCGAAATTGAAGCGTACTGTAGAATCTTCAGAGCTTCAGAGCAGCTTCACAGTACGATAATGCGGAGTTTGTGCAACCCAGATACAGGAGAATGCAGAATATCTTACAACATTCCTTCTGAAGATCTCCCATCAATTGAGGAGAAAATAGTAGCCTTACTCGGTTGCATGGTCGTTTTACTAAATCAAGGTAGAGAAGAAGTTTTATCCGGGAGATCAACCCTTGGTAATTCCTTCCGCAACAAAGATGTAAATATCGCAGATAGTGGTAGGCTACCACCACTTGCTTTATTCAGGGAGGAGATGAAGAGGTACTGTGAAAGCTTGCACCTCGCACTGGCAAACTACATAACACCTTTTGATGCCAGAAGCACTGAAATTTGGAAGAAATTGCAGCAATTGAAGAATTTATGCTATGATTCTGGGTTTTCTCGGATAGAAAGTGATCCCCCTCACAGAGTTTTTGCCAACTGGAGCCCGGTTTATTTCTCATCTGCAAAAGAAGGCAACAAAAAGTTAGAAAAACAGGACGTAGCATTCTGGAAAGGCGGTCAGGTGACCAATGAAGGGTTGACGTGGCTCATGGACAATGGTTTCAAAACAATCGTTGATCTCAGAGTTGAATACGTGAAGGATGACTACTATCAATTGGCTGTTGAAAGTGCCACATCATATGAAAAATTACAGATTGTTCATATCCCAGTTGAAATCGGGACGGCCCCATCCATAGATCAGATCGAGCAGTTTGCTACTCTGGTTTCAGACTCTACGAAACGACCAATCTATCTTCATAGTCAAGAAGGTGTTGGCCGAACTTCTGCAATGGTTTCACGATGGAGGCAGTATACCGCACGCTCTAGCTCTCAATTGAGTTATGGTAACGGTAAAAGTAGTTTATCTTCCGACGATTCAGATATAGTCCAAAGTGAAAATGGCATTATACACCAGGATCATTCAATCGAAGGAAAGATTCAAGAGGAGAAAGAAAAAGAAGACAGGGGAGGTCAACAGTCACACTTTACGATGAAAGTTGACCCGTTTAGGGCGCAGATGCCTAATGTTGATGTTTTTTCTCGAAAGAACATGTCTGAGTTCTTAAGGAACAGGAAAGTCTCTCCTCAAACGTTCTTTGACACCCGGAGAAAAAGAATTTATGATTCTACACAGTCGGGAAAGCAAATGACTGTTTCAAAGCCAGAAGGCAAAGTTGCACAGTCAGAGGTAAAAGACTTAAATGGAAAACCCAAGTTTCAGGAAATTCCTCTTCCTGAGAAAAACTCTAGCTCAAACAATGCCGTGACATCTGCTTCAAATAATGGTTCTCTTGTTGGAGGAAGTCAAATCTTGTCAGAACCCAAAGCTAAGGAGAGTAAGCAGGACTCAAGGAAGGAAGTTCCATCTGCTGTGGTCAGTGTTAAAGAAGGGAAAAGTAATGAGGGTTTGGAAATCACTGATGGGAGTATGTGTGCATCGGCAACTGGTGTCGTAAGAGTTCAATCCAGAAAAAAGGCTGAAATGTATTTAGTCCGGACAGATGGATTTTCATGCACCAGAGAAAAGGTTCAAGAGACTTCGTTAGCTTTCACTCACCCTAGCACCCAACAGCAGATGCTGATGTGGAAGTCAACCCCGAAGACTGTACTTTTGCTTAAGAAGTTTGGTCCAGAACTCATGGAAGAAGCCAAGCAGGTGAGTACATTTTTCATTTTACTTCAAACTGTGGTTTCTTGTTTCATGAGCCATCTTCTGGGGTTTCGCAAGTGGCAATCATCTGTCAACCATCTACATCGTCAACCCATGTGACGTTGATGATTTTATTGTGATTGATGGGGTTATCAATTATGGTTGACGCTGACGGTTGATGCCAACGGTCGATGTCCATCATCAATCGTGGTCAAATTCTCGTTAGAGTGATTGTCGCCCCATCAACTGCCCTAGTTAATGATGACATTAACGACTGCAATGTTCCATTCTTATGAATGGTCGATGATGGTTTCAATGTCAACCGTCAACATCAATGTCATCAGCATTGACTTTGTCATCATTCAATGCCAATGTCCATCGCCAACTCCAACAGGACTTGCCAACCTATTGTCTTCTAGTCAGACATACAAAATTTAATTACATGATCAACAAATTATGTGCTTTTTATATTTAGGTGGCATCATACTTGTATTTTCAAGAGAAGATGAATGTCGTCGTTGAACCAGATGTGCATGACACTTTTGCTCAGATTCCGGGGTTTGGGTTTATACAAACTTTTTACAATCAAGATACCAGGTATTGTAAGCCCCTAAATATCATATAATTCTTAAGAAATTCATTATCATATGAAGGCTTAACCCATGTTTTATTTTTTCACAAGTGCAGCGATCTCCACGAGAGAGTTGACTTTGTGACGTGTCTTGGTGGTGATGGTGTTATCCTGCATGCATCTAATTTGTTCAGAGGAGCAGTTCCTCCTGTTGTCTCTTTCAACCTTGGATCACTTGGGTTTCTCACATCGCATGATGTTAGTATCTGATATGATCTCAATCTCTTCACTTTGAATTTATACTGACTTTTTCATCCATGTGTAGTTCAAGGAATTTAAAGAAGATTTGAGTGCAGTCATCCATGGTAACAACACGCTAGACGGGGTCTATATTACTCTTCGTATGCGTCTTCGGTGTGAAATTTTCCGAAACGGGAAAGCCATTCCAGGAAAAGTATTTGACATTCTAAATGAGATTGTCGTGGACCGGGGCTCGAATCCTTATCTTTCCAAAATCGAATGTTATGAGCATAACCGTTTAATTACAAAAGTAAGATACTCACCCATTAGTTTTTCGTAAATACATATATTTTTAATAGATTAATACCTAGACTAATAGATAGAAAAATGGACAGGCAGATGTACATAAAAAAAGGAAAAATATAGACAGATAGATAAATAGATAACTTGGCTGACCGAATCTCATAAATTTCAGGTACAAGGAGATGGTGTTATCATTGCGACACCCACTGGAAGTACTGCATATTCCACGTCCGCAGGGGGCTCCATGGTATGCAGTTTGATTATCCTTGAACAAAAGATGTTATCCTCCATTTGTATATTAGATTTTCCTATTTGAATCATGCATCTGATTTAGACACTTTGGTTTCTCTCATGATAGTGCAAACTTATGCAGAGTTTTCTGAATGGGTTGAGTAAACTCTATCACGTGTTTTCCAGGTCCATCCCAATGTTCCCTGCATACTTTTCACTCCAATCTGCCCCCACTCATTGTCATTTAGACCCGTAATTCTTCCAGACTCGGCCCAGCTTGAGCTAAAGGTCAGCTCTCCTCTCTCTCTCTCTCTCTCTATCTCTCTATCTCTATCTCTATCTCTTTCTTTATCCCTTCCACCCAATTAGGCGTTAAGTTATTTCATCTCCAACTGTGAGAGTAAATAATACTTCCCCTCTGGTTGCATCAATTCAAGGTTAAAGATTTTAATTTCCCTCGTTCATATTTACTTTTTTTAATTGATTTTTATCTTGAATGTACGTGAACACACAATCATAGTCTTTTCTTTCTCTCATACCTTGATCCTTTTTCCTTAATTATTGTCTTTGATGCACATAAACACACAATCATACTCTCTCTTACCTTACTCTTTTTCTTTATTCTTATCCTGAATTCGCTGAAACATACACTCTCATACTCCCTCCCAGTCACTTTATCTATCTTTCTGTCTATATATCTCTCTCTATGTATACATCTATCTACCTCTGTCTCGATCTTTACCTATTTTTCTCGAACCTTATTCTGAATATGCAAAAACTCTCATACTCCCTGTCTCTTTAATTTTTTTTCTAGATTATTTTCCTGAATGCACATAAACACACATGATCTTTTCCTCTTTCACTTCTATTCTTTTTCCCTGATCAGTTTCCAAAGTGCCCATACAAAAATCTTGTTCTCTCTCTCTCCCTCTCTCTCTCTCTCTAACCTAACTCGTTTTTTCTTGATTCTTACTCTCAATGCATACAAACGGACACTCATACTCTCTCTAACCTAACTCGTTTTTTCTTGATTCTTATTCTCAATGCATACAAACGCACACTCATACTCTATCTTACCTTACTCTTTTTCTTCATTCTTATCCTGAATTTGCGGAAACATACACTCTCATGCTCGATCCCTATCACTCTATCCATCTTTCTGTCTATCTATCTCTATATATCTATCTATCTCTGTCTCTCTCTCTCTCTTCACTTACTTTCTCGGACCTTATTCCCAATGCACAAAAACTCTCATACTCCCCGTCTCTTTACTCTTATTTTCCTGAATGCACATAAACACACACATGCTCTTTTCTCCCTTCCTCTTTCACTTCCACTCTTTTTTCCTGATTAGTTTCCAAAGTGCCCATAAAAACTTGCTCTCTCTCTCTCTCTATCTAAAGATGACACATTGGGTTGTATGAATGGTGCAGATTCCCTCTGATGCGCGTAGCAATGCATGGGTTTCATTTGACGGGAAACGGAGGCAGCAGCTCTCGAGAGGGGATTCAGTCCGTATATACATGAGTCAGCACCCTCTCCCCACAGTCAACAAGTCCGACCAGACGGGTGACTGGTTCCATAGCCTTATCCGCTGCCTCAATTGGAACGAGCGGATGGACCAGAAAGCACTCTGATCCTCATCTCTCCATTGATGTGTACAGAATTCTCCAATATCTCTTAGTAACTGTCTTCTGTTTCATATTGTACAAAAATAATTATTCGTGTGGGCTTTGTGGGCTTCAAATGGGCCCAATAATCAAATTTGACCACTTTCTCAGACCTTGACCCACCTCATAAGGTAGTTCAACTGGAACTCATGAGTGGAACAAAAAAATTTGTAATCTCAGTCTATTGATGTGTACAGAATTATCATAATATATTGTCAAATTGTCTTCTCTGTTTTAGCGCAGCAAATATGCTATCCTTATAATTTGGGATTCTGATAACACCTCCAAACTGAATCCAACATGGAAGAAATGAGAATAAGAGTTCAGACACAAGTTCACACCCACAAACATGACTTCATGACTCTGCCTCGCCTGATGACCAAGGCCCCCACAAAACCTTTTCCGCCCTCACCCCTCTCTTCTTTCTAGCAGTCCTTGGACTTATTTAAGTGTGAGTTGGCACTCGCATCTGTCTTTCTTGACTTACGACCCTGACAGCGGTACAGGGTCCAGAAGGTGGTTTCGGCTTCATATAGGCTTCAAATGGGCAAAATAATAATATTTTGCAACTTTATGAAACTTTGCTCAGTCTCATAAGCTCGGTCCACTGTAACACATGAATGGGTAAAAAATCCGGGTTATCTTCTCCTCTTTATTGGTTTAAGGAATTCTACATTATACTGTAGTTATTGCCATATCCTTCGTACAGTACAAAAATGATCACCTTTGATTGTTTGGGCTTCAACGGGTACAATAATCAGAGTCTGAGGGGTTTCTCAAAGCTTTCATGAAACCATAAGTTATTTGATCTGGAACACTTGAATGTAGGGTGCTACTAACCGTATACTTATCGGCTATCTGTCATCCTTAAAATAAAAAAACTCAACCAGTATAAGATTCAATATCAATATTGCTTACTGTTTCAAGGATGGAAGTATATATGAAAGATTCATTTTGGGCAATTAAAGAGTTAAGAGTTTTATATGAGTTTAAAGCAACCTTTCTTACTCTGATGCCATGAATTATTTTCCCGACAGAGATGATGCAAAGCAAAGATGGTCAATAGTACACGATAACTTGATATGGCCCACTCCCAATGGAGACGGAGGCAATTGACAGCAAAGGGCATGAGAAAATGTAAGGTTGAAAGGACAAAAGAGGAATGTAGGGAAGATAGGCCCTAGAATGGGAAGGGTGTGTTTTTAACCCACAAAGACAATTCCTCTCATTGGTGGGGGATCGAGAAGATATATCCCAATCTAGAATTCTTTAAAGGCATGCAAAAAGTAAAGACCACAGGTGTGATGGGAAGCAAGAAGCCACCTTCTAAGATATGACTGAGGCCACAAAGTAGTTCATTCCATCAAACCCTGATGAACCCAAAATGAGGCATACAATTATACATACTTTAAGGCTATTTTGGCATCATTCTAGTAATGTTATTTTCATATTTGCAAGAATATTCATCTCGTGCATTGGATAGAGTATTTAGTAAAACAGAAAATTTTAATATAATTTGTACATATTCTACAAATCCAATTATTTATTAGTAGAAATGTGTTTAAAAAATTGTTAAATGTAATGATTTTAATGGTCCCTCTAGTATGTCAGTTTATATTTTGCAGGGATGAAATCAAAGTTAAAGAAACAAATGAGAGAGCGAGAAGAAGAAATAATCTATATATAAGGGGCAACAAGGGCTGAGCTTGGGTGAGCACAGGGCACTCAAGCCTACCCGCAGTCAGTAGCACCCAACACAAGCCCTAGCAATCTAACAAGGTGCCCACCAAGGAGGGAACCCACACATAAGCCCAACATAGCCCGCACTCATGAGCGGAGGATATAACATGTTATCTCTAATAGGCTTTACATAGTTATCATTTTCCTAACATTTTCTAATATGGGATTATATAGTTATCATTTTATATAGTTATCTTTCAGCTCCGTGTGGGGCTCGGCCAAGAAGCAACAACGAGGATCACGGGCCAACAAGCCGCAATATTTAGAAAACTAAAATGAATTATATCGGGCTTCCGACTAGTTTGGCCCGAAGCCCGTATCATAACGAGTCGATTTAAGTATACTGATATAATCTCAACCATCTGATCTTCTTAAGGAATATTGGTTGGTGAGATATTCTTATTCTTATTAATTTTTTCCATTTTCTTTTGCAGGTTTCTGATTGGCTATATCCACTGATGAGGACGGTGGGTCCCATGATCGGTGAATCAGAATTGCGAAAATGGCTGATGAGGCCACGGATGAGGACGTTGATGTGGCTATGGGGGGGTATGCCAACCTTAAGGGAGTCCATGACTGCAATTTAATGGCAGCCATCGGACCCCATGCAAAGGAGATCGGACAGTTAGGGGCAGCTCCGTCCATCTCTATGCGGCCGTCACCACTATCTCCAAGCGAAAGTTTTCGGCCAGCTGGGTGGGGGACTACCAAGGCAATCTGATGGTATGGGAGGACCCCCAATGTCGTCCCACTACATCAATGGCCATCGATGATCATATATTTTATGTTCTCTAAATTTCTAGTTTTTATAATTTTATATCCTAAATTTTCAAAAGAGATGTTATTGAAAACCCCTATGTGCCTACCCTCTCATGTGGATGAAGACAATAGTTGGAAGAATGATTATTCAGAGAATGGTTCACCTCGGGAGGGGTATGATTCATCAAATGACTAATGGATATCACACTCATACGACACATCTATATATATCCAACAAGATGATCCTACACTCGACTACTCCACACCTTATGGCATTACGAGGAAGATCATAGCCAGCAATTAGCATATCATGTCTTTCCTCTAGACTGTTATCCACATTTATAGTCTAGAGATGAGTCGTTTTATAGCACTACCTATGATAATTTTCATGGTGATGATTACTCCGACCGCAACACTATAATGGAACACTCATGGGATTTGTTGACTTGTGCGGCTGATAGAAGAGATCAGCTTTTCATGTTGCTTGATGATTTACATGCATATCTCAGTGAGTTGTGGCCTACTCCACATCTAAAGAGATGTGATGTGAATGAGCTACATGTTCCAACGAGAATGCAGAAGTTTAATTATGAAGATATTGAAGATTATTTTAGGGAGGAATTTTAGGATGATCTTGAAGTCAAAATTGTTGAAAATGAACTAGAATGTGTCCCTTATCATACCGTAGAAGATCTCCCAAGGGAACATGCTGGAGCAAATATGGAGATTGAGCCCCCACTCCATAAGGAGAATGATGAATACCCCATCATGATCACTGATTAAAATAAAGGGGTATATGAGTTAGATGATCATACATATAGAGGACATAACACACATTCAAACTCCTCTTGTGTTACTTTAGAAATTTTACCGGGAATTGGAATTGGTGATTGAAATTCCATTTTATGAGGATTTTGATGAACCCTCCATGATAATTGTAAATGAAAGGGAAGGCACATTTGAGTTGGAGGATCATACATGTTGAGTAGAGAATACATGTTTAGACTCTCCTTGTCTTGAGTCAGACAAGAAGCCAAATTTAGAGGAAACACTTGAAGATCATAATTCTGAATATTGGCTTGAACCTTTAAAGTATATTGGAGATCAATTTGTAAGGCAGACTTTTGAATTTTTTGAACATCATTCAGAGGGTTTGCTTCCCACTGATATTGAAATCATACATTTTTGAAGTCAATGGATCTCGAAAGTCAACTTTGAAGTACATGCACATCCACATGGGCATAGAAATTTTTTTATGAACTTCTATGAAGTCTGGTTGAAGTTTATAAAATCAGTGCTTTCTGGGAGACAACTCAACACACTATATTTAGTATATTCCAAGTTCTTAGATATATTTCATTTTATAGTTAGAATTTTCGTTTCCTCGAATAAAATACCGAGGAGGTGAGCTCATAGGGACATGCCGTGAACCGTTAACCAAGCCAACCAGGTAGAAGCAAAGCAGTCCTGCAATTGAGGAGCTTAACATCTTATGTTCTTTCTACCCCTCCTTGTTTTCTTGCACATTTTTTACAAGCATAATTGATGTATGGATGTAGAGAACCTAGTTAGACTCATTGCAAATATATTATTATCATGCTGTGTGCTGCATATCAAACACATTGAAATGCATATACACGTTCCCTTACTAAACACCCAAGTCAAGTATTTCTTAGATGTAGACTGACCAAGAGATCTAGCATCCCTGGAAGAGTGTGGTGAACCACCTGATAAGGGAAAGGGGAGAAGCAGAGAACCTAGAACCTCTATCATGATGAAAATTCCTTGGTTTCTCTTTTGAGAGTGGATGGTGGTTAGTGCGCGATTCTCTTTAGTACATAGTGGACAAACATAGCCAATCATATCTTCTGAGACTATTCTTCAGTCATTGATTCTCACCTAGCAGCTTGAGTTGTGGTGTAAATATTTTGGCCCATGCCCTATCTCCTTACATGTATATCTTGTCCTGAAAATTTGTAATGACTAAACACCTACAAAATGGTGAAAGTTATGAAAGAGTAGTGCCATAGGCAGAATATGGAGCAAGGGCCAAAGAAGTATGTGATATACTTGATTATGTTTTCAACCCCACAAGAGCAAAAGTCAAAGCAATTTATGAAAGGGAAAGTTATGAAAAATGCCAACTAGAATATAAGCAAATGATGAGAACACTAGAATCTCAAGGTTGCTTGGAAAGGCATTGTAGGAGTGTCACACTATAATGTGGTATGTGGGTGCTACATTGAAGTTAGGGTTTCACTTCCTAAAGTGGTTGTAGTATGGTATCAACAAATATCAATGGAATGATCCGTGGTACTTGCAAGATTTCTCATCCGACATTTGAAATCACGTGAGAGTAGCAAGAAATATGACAAATATCTCAAATTTAAGATACAAAACCTGTTTGACACAAAACTCTCAAGCATATAATGTTTTAAGCAAAAAAAATGTTTAAATCAGAATGGAAGTGGGGTAATATTTTAAAGCGTTGTATGATTGATAAAAACAATGATGTATCTTGAGATTATGTGTTTTAAGGCATTGTATCTAGATGTACCATTCCTTTATTGGAGGAACACATATAAAATGTTCTTCAAGTGTAAAATGATGATAGTATGGGAATAGTATCTTTACTCTTGTCTTACATGATATTTAAATATAAGTTTTAGTCAATTCTGGTTGAACATTGATACTGCCTTCGTGATTGATATCAGACCACTATGTGTTGGATCCTCAGCAGCATCAGTTCAGATACAAGAGTGCCTTGGTGCTCGACGCCTTAGTTGGAAATTACAATAGATGAAACCTCTTGGTCAGCCAGAAAACCTTTTATAGTAGTGTACTAGTTGTGGACACCACCAAAAATTCACTTGGAACCTTTGCTAGCATCGAGCAGATGAGAATGCCATGGCTACCCCATCTTTTGAGTGTATCTTTATGTGTAAGAAGGGTTAAATTAAGTTAAAACTTTGTTGAAAATAAATTGAAGTTTTTTGGAATGCTGTGCTCCACTCAACTATTTCTACTGAATAATCCCTCCTACCAAGTACGTAAAACACGAAAATGTTGAAGTTCTCCTATGAGTTTTGTCATAAATGCTTGATTGACCCACACCAAGTACAATAGTTGTTGAGGTTTGTGTTTATTTGATGTATGTCTAGTGGTGCACTTCGTAGAAGGCAATGGATGTAAGACACATCCTTTGTGTACGATGTCTTAGCATACAATGTGCCCTTGTGAAATGGGTCCATTATGGCACCAGCTAAGACTTAATAATTTTTCTTAATCAGCTTCTCATTGTCATCAAGTTTAACTGCATGATGATGCACACGACAAGTTTAAAATGCATGCTCCTCCTGATGCAGTCTCCATCCTGTGTCCAGTAGGGAATGGTAGCCGTCATCCGTCATGTCACACAGCACGGTGACGGTGATGAAATTGGGGCCCCTGACGGTGGCAGTGACGGATGCAAACTGGGTGTGACGGTGACGTGACAGTGACAGGAGGACTCGGACAGGTGACGTGACGGGATGGCCGTCACGGATGACGGCCGTGATGGATTTTTAAAAACTTTAAAAATGGCCAAAAAACTTAAAAATTGTTATATTTAAGGTTTCTGATGGCGGAGATTTTACCACGTGGAGTCGCTAACTCGATTTCTTGGCATTTATAAGAAAATCCCGGCATTAATTCACACACGCAAAAGGACATCGCACACAAATAATTGGAGATATGCCCCTCTGATTCTCTCTCCTCCATATGTCCCTAAATAAACCATAGAAAATTCCAGATTTATTTATCAGACCATGCAAATATTTTTATTGGATTTTTATGCTTGCAACACGCGACCAAGAATTGTTTTAAGGTCATATTTGCAATCAAAATTTAGCAATAGTCCCTCCTACTTTAGAAATTACTTCTATCCTTTTAATGTCATGTTTAATTCTTATTTTCCTTATAATAATATCCTTTTCTATTTAAAAATTCATTTGTTCCTCGAATAAATTCCCAAAAAATACAATAAAATTCAAAAAAATCTATAGAATTCTGTAATTCATCCCCACATTAATTAAGATAAAAATCAATTTTTAAACATGACATTTTAAATAGAATTATTCCAAACTTAAATAAATTGCATAAAATTCATAAAATTAATGGAATTAGGATAAATCAGAATTCACTTAGAATATTAATTAACATGTGAATACATGATAACAACCCTATTTTAAATTCTATAAATACATAAAAATTTTCTAACTACATGAATTAAGCACATAATTTAGGGTGTTATCATTCATCTTACTGAGGTTATTTATTCTTGCAGAAGAACATTTTTGAATAGTTTTGCATCAACTATGCAAATGAAAGGCTGCAACAATATTTTAATTGCCATTTCTTCAAATTGGAACAATAGGTTGTTGTCAAAATCATCATTGAGAAAGCTATTGGTGACATATTACGTGATTTAAAAAAATGGAATATGATAAAGACCCTAGGATGTTTTATGTTAAGATATTATGGGTTGTATTTTCATGGAAATGATGTATATCCGTGATGATCTACAAGAAATTATAGAATGATACACCATCGTTTGATGCTCGAATTTTACTTCCATCTCTATGGACCCAGCAGGCTTGCATATAATAAACATATAATAGTTATGAGGATACACGATATTTATGAAATAGTAACTTCCAGTGGTGATGCCTAGATGAAGAGCGGTGATTATGACAGCTTGAAGCACATAATTTAATTAAAAAATCCATCAGCATTTCGTATGTGTTGGAAATATGAAATACATCACTTCTGTGTTGGAAATATGGCAACGGGAGTTTTAGAGAATTAAACATGCATTTTGGCATCTTGCGGCTCTCATCACTATGCCTTTGGTGTTCTTGGCGTCCACCCCAACTCCCTTGTGCAGACTTCATGAAATCTCATTGCCCTTCCATTATGTTTGAGAAAAAGACAACAATGAATGAGATAATATGGTTCAAATAATCTTCCTGATGAATATCAATAGATCAAATATATGAGCTCAATTGACTAGACAAAACTAAAATCTGAAGTAGATCATTTTTTCCTCTCTCATGTATTTCTATGTTTCTGTATCAAAATTTAAATCACTTTGTTCAGAAATCACAATGATAGTCCAAAATGATAATTCAAAACACTGTTCTTAATCAATAATGATAATAAAGATGAACAGTCACATAGCGTATGATCAAATCCATCACTAAGTATGTCTTCAGTCAAGTAATCAATCTCAATGCTTCAAAATTGTTCTACATGATATCAACACTTTGAATGATTATATCCTTAAGTTTAACAAGAGATAATTCACTAGACCTAATCTCAATACCATAGATATGCATGTGGATATGAATTCCAGTCAAGCAAGCAAGTTCACATAAGGTCACAGAATGAGAAATACAAAAGGTCAACAGCACTCAAATTAAGGATATGCGAATGCAAATAAAATAACACAAGTAATGATAAAAAATAAGATTAATACCTCATACTAGTCTTCGTCGTCAGAAAAGTCATTGAAATTATCTCCATCACACAATTCAGCATTCTCGTTACGTAACCAACACCTCACTATGACTAGGAGCTCAATGCTTTCAGCAGTAAGACATGCCCTCTTGAAATTGACGATGGCACGTCCTGCGGAAAATAAATGCTCTCTTGGAGCACTAGTTGCACATACTGAAACAAACTATTGTGCAAATGTAGATAGACAAGGGTAAGTCCGTGCGCTTATGCGTGCCCACCATCCTAGTGTTGTCTCTATGACCTTCCTCTCTGTTGATTGGAGATAAGTTTCCAATTCCTCTGTTAGAGTAGGTACCCATCGTTCCTTCTCCCTAGGGGGGTGCTACCCCATCGATGAGTTCAGTGAACCAGTCATCATCCTCATGGTCATTACAAATTAGATCTTGGTCCCCATGAAGGGGCATTAGTCGTCGGACAAATGTGAAAGCATCATGACTAATGCTAGGATCGAGTGACAACCCCTTGTTGAAAGGGTCAAGAATGGCCGTTGTTGTGGTCGCACGATTCTTCGATATAATTGACTCAGACTTCAATATCTTACTCTTTACACCCTCACAAGCTTGTCTGATAGATACGATTTGACTAGTGGTGAGCTTTCTTTCGAAAGTGAAGATTATAGACATATACATCTTATGTAGGACAATATCAACATGTCTCATCAAGGCCTTCAAAATATGGACGACTTAAATGACTCTCCCTATCTTCGAGCCACTAACGTAGTTGTTGCTCTGTAAAATGGCCATAGGATGTCGCAGAAGTCAGCCAACATTTCCCCCTCTTCACGGGAGACTCTCAAGTCCTTCTCTATTATGAACAAGATTTGTAAAGCCATGAAATCGATGACCTCTTGCTTCTCTAATGTGACATGTAACATGTCATGCGTACTGTTCCATCTTGTTGGGCAGTCTAAAGGGATTTGGTTGTGATTATTTTACATGTCTTTGCACATTGTCATGTATTGTTGACATTGTTGAGTCGATGCTTGGATGCTTGTTACTAAGGCTGTCTGTCGGGCAACTGCATCCCCATGGAAAAGGGCAATATCATGAGTCACCATGTCTGCATGACTCGCCGCGACCTCACGCATGTCATCCAAATCCATGTCAACATCATATGCAGCAACATGTACTTTGTCAACTAAGCAATTGTCCACAATCCTAGGAGGTGTATTCACGGCTACATGCAATGACTTCAAGGAAACTTGAACAATGATATTCAGCATGTGGACAGCACATGGAACATGTCGGTCCGCTGTGAAATGATCGTTCACCGGCTTAAGCTCCTTCGCTAGTCGTGATATCATCTACCCGTTGCATGAGGCATTGTCTGTAGTGTCAGCTCCAACCTATAGTAAAAAATGGTGAGTTATGCAGTAAATAAATATACTACAAGATGAAGCTTGATGGGTTGTCACCTACTTTCATCGTCAAACCGAAGTCATCCAACGCTTGAAGCACACTTGTGCTCATATTCTCACCATCATGTTTCCACACTAGCTCGCCTACTGCATGCACACTTTCACATAGTTCCATTGGTTATTCACCCAATGAACCGTAATGACCAAAAGTCGACATGAATTCTCAGCAGTCCACTCATCCACTTTCAGTGAGACCTTGGGGACATTTGCTAATAACTCCATTAGCCTCCCTTTCACGATCCCATATAGCTTCTGCGTCGCAGCCTTTATTGCCTTCAATCTGGGCGGGTCAAATGTCGTCTCAACATCGTACTTCCACATAATCTTGAACCCAACATTATCCACGGTGGCCCATGGGAAGTCCGTGAGAGAAACAAATTGCGCTATAATCTCCTTCAGCTTCTCTAGTGTCTTTGTCACTACATCGCCTTGTCCGTACGCCTCAGCTATCGAGCGCTGATCAGAATAAATGCCCTTCAGCTTAGCATATATTCTACAATAACCAAACTACAAATGCCTCCAGAATATGTTCGTGGACCCATCTTGGCACCTCTTCAACCTATTCTATAGTGGGTCAACCTTTTGGTCGTAGCTAATAGGCACACCCATATGCCTGACCCAACCTCTTTGAAATATCTCAATATTTATGCCTTCCCTTTGCATTTTTTACGAGATGTCGCAACCAAAGGCAGAGGGATTTTTTGAACCTTGTCTGTCGATGACTCGCTGGCCGAGTCAACGCACATGTTGCCACATGTAAATTCCATCGAATACTAGCTAAATGAAAAAAATACTCATTTCGCTTAATTAAAAAATAACCTCATTTACTTAAATTCAAACGTTCATATAATACATAACATAAAGTGAACATTGAATAAGTTTCCCTGAAAGAAACAATAAGAGAGAATAAATATTCAAAACTCCATCTAGAACTTCACGACATGATGATAATATCAGGAGAAGGTCATCGCGTAAAAGCAAGTATTGTGGTTTTTTAAATATCAAACATTCCAAAGTAATCTGAATGTTTCCAAATTTGTCTTATGCTTAGAGGACAAGCCTTTGGGAGAAGGAAAATTTCTCTGAGTTTAGAGGACAAGCCTTGGAAATTAACCAAACTTTGCCTTATTCTGCTCCCTTTTATCATTTCTGTCAAAGATCAATCAACAGAGATTAGCAGAAACTGTAATTTCTGATTGATAGAATTAGAGATGGGAATATTGATTGATTGATAGGCAGAATTTTAAATTGTGAACCTTTCTTCATTTCAAAGATCAATAAACAAGAATAATTTGTGACAAATGGGTAAATTGAGTGAAAAAGATTTACTGATAGATAAAAAGTAAATTCAAAGATATGGAGAAATATATGTATGAAGATCGATTGATTAATTCATTGGGAGTGCATAGGAAAGTGCAAGTATTACAACAAGTGAGAGAAAGATAATCGATTGAATTTTCTAGAGTCACCAATGTCTTGTTTTCGTTTTTTGAATAGACCTAACCAATGTCTTGTCAGATCCTAAATATTTCCTAATTCAATTGCAATTAACAAGGTTGGCACTACAAAAAAGAAGTTGATCAGTAGTTCTGAATTAGATTGGTGGGGACATAGGCTTGATTTTTTATATAGACCTCAACGCAAATTTAATCACCAAAATCTTGAACGGCTTTTCAACTTTGTCGGCATATTTTCAATAGTTTTATTTTGGTCACTTTTATATGAGTTAGACTCAGTACAGTGAGAAGCCCGTAAATAAAATATTCTAGGGAGAAATGGTGAAGACTGAATCTGTGGAGGATGAATCATCTTCTTCACCGAAGAAAACTCAAAGCTTTCCACAAAGTCAATAGTAACAAATATCAGAAAAGGGTTATTCTTATAAATACTTGTGCATCTTTCTTTCAATGGTCTCTACATGCATAGTTTTTCTTGATGAGGAGGATAATTTTTCCTTGGTCACCAAGTCACCCCAGAAATCAACATTCTGGACTACTATCGAAACAATAATTTTTTCAACAAAAAATCCTAAAAATTCACCGAGATAATTAAAGATGGGAAGATTGGCTGATTGATAGGAAGAATTGTAATAGAAACTGAACCCTTCTTTATTTCAAAGATGAATCAAGCAGTATAATTTTTGATAGATGGTAAATTGATTGACAGAGGTTTACTGATAGATAATAAAAGGTAAATTCACAGATATATAGAAATATAGGTATGAAGATTGGTTCATTCATTCATTGGGAGTACATAGGAAAGGGTACATATTAGACCAAATGAGAGAAAGATAATTGATTGAATTTTCCTAGAATATAAGAAGTCAGAAAAGAGGTTCAACGTTGGTCACACAAATTAACAGAGGATTTTGAAGAACAAGAGGAAGAAAATGAAGAAGAATTAATGGAAGATCGTGAAATTCTATCATGAAAAGCCAAACATGTTGTAATCTATACTGATAAAGGGGAAACTACAATGCTGTTAGTTATACTAGTGATGGTGATCAAGCGAAAGAAGGTAAATTCACTAATATAGAGAGAGATATGTATGAATAAAAAGCAAATTTAAGAAACCAAAGAAGAAACCAAAGAAATGAAACGAGCACTTATCAGTTCCCACAACACTCTCTTCCTCCAAGTCTTCACAGTCATGAGTCGGACATCCTTCTTAAAGCTTCGTACTCTGATAGACAGAGAGAGAGAAAATAAAGGAGAGAAACAGAGAGAGACACAGAGAGAGCGAGATTGAATAAGTGAAACTGACAGAGAGATACAAGAAAGAGAGAGAGAGAGAGAGAGAGAGAGAGAGAGAGAGAGAGAGAGAGAGACATACAGAGTGCAAGTGAAACTGAGAGTGATAGATAGAGAGAGCGAGACAAAACAAGGGAGACTAAAAAAGAGACAAAGAAAGAGAGAGATTTAAGAAGCAAAAATGAAAGAGAGATACGTGAGAGAGGGAGATAGATAAAGAGGAAGTGTGAAACTGAGAGTGATAGACAGAGAGAGAGAGAGAAAACAAGGGAGAGAAATAGAGTGAGAGAGAGATAGAAAACAAGGGAGAGAAGTAGAGCGAGAGAGAGAGAGAGATAGAAAACAAGGGGGAGAAACAGAGCAAGGGCGAGAGAGAGAAAACAAAGGAGAGAACAGTATTCCTCCCTCAAACAATGTTATTTTTCCCGTCACATGTGATGGTAATGCCGTCTAGTGATGGGGACGTGAAGGGACGCCGCAAAGAGGGACGCATGACATGAACATGAAAGATTTTTCCAAAATATGTGGACGTGTGACGGGATGGCGATGTGAAGAAACTTTCATCACGTTACCGTCCTTCATGGATCGTCATCCATCCTATCATGTCCCAGACGTCCCATTTCCAAGTGACCAGTGTTGATTTGGTGACTCGCCTCATGAAGTTATTTGTGTTGCATTAGTACTTATATAAGGAGGACATCTCCATAGACTAATTTGGTTAACCAGCTTAATTGGTAGCTTCTGTGCATAAACAGACCCAAGAGGATAGCACATTCCTTAAGCAGCTCTCACTCGTCATCAGATACATCGATCTAGTTTAAACCATATATGAGGAAGACAACCCCTGCATCAATCAAGTAGTTTTTACTCCTTGAATATTCAGAATCAATCAAACCAATGAAGGACATTTCCATCAATCACATCCCCCTTCATACTTTCAAGATTGAGTTTTTACTCCTTAATCTCAATAGAAGGGCACACAACATGGGCCTAGAACTGTGTATTTGACTTGACCTGTGCTGCCAATCATGTCTGCTTAACCAGCTAGCCATACAGAAGAATCGATCCAACCAATC
Source organism: Wolffia australiana (assembly GCF_029677425.1). Taxonomy (NCBI): domain Eukaryota; kingdom Viridiplantae; phylum Streptophyta; class Magnoliopsida; order Alismatales; family Araceae; genus Wolffia; species Wolffia australiana. The sequence goes on along the minus strand of NC_135841.1, from coordinate 2,381,612 downwards.
AAAGGAGATATAACTCCCAACCAACAATAACAGGACATGTACCTGAAATAATTTATAGAAAGAAACAAAAAAGGAAATATTACTTAACTCTTCGATGAATCAGAATAGGACACAAACCGATACGATTTTAATAGAAACGTTAGCAAATAAGGAAACGAAAAAAGTTGTCCTCTCCTCTTATTCTTCTCTATAAGACTCTCCTCTGTGTCATGCCTCTATGGAGATTTACTAATACAACCTAGTCCTTCATTCTTATTTATTTCTTCTCCTTGTCTTCTCTATCGAGAGTGATTCATTTCTTTTCACATAAATAGCTACCTCAAGCATCTCATGAATGCTTCTTCACAATGTTAGGTAGCCAAATTGAATTAACATCAATTATATTTTGTGTATTTTGCGCAGATCTGCGTATTGTTGACATCACTTTATTGATGAATAAATGACCCAAATAATTGTTCTAATTTTGGTGGACACCTTGCAAAAAGGGACCCTTGCATAACTGTGATGAGTTTTCCTCATTATCTCTCACCTCAAGCTTAGAGTCAAAATCATAAAGATCAACAATCTTTGTGACATTGCTCTCTTCCTCCACTATGGACACCATAAGAGGGATGTCAAATCTCTTTAAGGATACCTGAATGAAAATGCTCAATATGTGTGCAACACACGAAATGTCATTTGGCGCAAAAAGCCATGTTTTTGTTGCACAATTTTAGTCCAACGTAATTTTGCTTGTATTGCTTGAAGCATAATTGGTCCTCATTATGCATACGTCCAATGGAAACCAAATAATTTTTGTATACTATGCAAAATTTGGTAAGGATAATCATGACATTGATCTTTGACTCCAACCCAAATTCCTCCAAAGAGTTGACATGAATCTCATTGATTGACTAGTTTTGTGCTTTCCCTAAAGCTATCAAAAGGTTAGGATGCAACCGTGAGACTTCCAACAAGCATCACCCTAGTGCACAATTATGCCCAAAAGTCCGCAAGAGTTCTTCATTCTCTACACATTTTTATGGTTGATACCCAGTTCAAATCTGTTAGCATCTGATTAATCTCCACCTACATCTTGTAAACTAGCTTCATCCTCCATAATAATTGTTATTAGGCCATTAAAGTTTTTTAAAAGAATGATACATGTGCCTAGAAGGTCACCTACGTAATATTATAGGGCCTTTAGTGGATATATTTGCTTAAATGGTTTTATGGAATTTTTTGAAATAAATTAGAAATAGGGAGAGTCACCCATTTTTGGCACCCAGGCCAGCCAGAGCTGCACCCCTTTCTTTATTCTGATGTTATCCCTTTAATCAATAAGAGTGTCTTCATGGTGCGAGGATGTAAAAGGGCTTGAAGAAGAGTTGGAGAATTAGAAGTGGAGATCGAAGAGCACCTTGATCACGTGGATACGTCTAGAGGCCGAACATACAAACATCTTTAGAATACTCTCAAAGAGAGCAAGTCAAGGGTGGAAAAAGCTATCCACAAGCTATATAAATTTGATTTATTTTACAGATTTATTTGGAATAAATTTTGTCTTGAATTTCCATGAAAAGTATTTTCAAGGTATTGATCCATGGCACTAGAATCCAGTAACTTAATCAAGAAGAGTGTTACTGGGATAAAATGTAGAAACATCCTCTCACCATGAAGAGTGTTATTTTTCTATCCTCAGCCCTTAAATCGAGAAGAGTGTTTCCGTGAAGTAAGTTTTTGGGTTATTCTTTAATGTCTTCAAAATTCCATGCAATGATTGGCCTTTACTTTTATACATCATTCTCAATCGATGGCTCACGGCACGCCATGTGGCCCAGCTCACAAAAGGAAAACAAAAATAGGCTGTCAAATAATAATATATATCAGATGTGTAATTGTGTCATCACAAAACATGTATGCATATCCCATCCGTTCCCTTTTCATTTAAATATTATCTTAAGTTTTTTTGGTCATGAATTTTAGAGGACATTATAGATGACAAGCTTTCAAATAGCAGACACCATGTCAAAAATTTCAATCTGTAACTCAAGTTATATGGAATTTCCAACACAACAGGTTTCCACATCTCATCGCCACCAACTAATGCTCAACTGACCTGCAACATCCACGACCAACCGTTATGATGGTTTCTGCCTAAACTTATAGATCTCAATTGAGTGGAACCTCCAATCTAATTGGTTTGACTTGGCCAACGCCAAGTTAAACCAGGAAAACTAGAACTGGCCATCCAACTGAACAGGTACAAAACAGGCAAGCTTGACATATCTGGTCATCCAAGAATGGACATAAACTAGAAGTCTACACCGCCAAACAGTTCTGCATGCGCATCACTCGTCTCCACACCCTAGCACCACCAGACTGAAGGTGAAAGGTAATTTATCATGTTGAGTTCATTTTATGATTCAATCATATTAAAGTAGTAGAATCTAATAAATATAAAATAAATATGTAGTTCCTTTTAAAAAATATTATTTATATATTTTTATTTCATTTTCATGGAATTAATGCATAGAAATTATTTTAAAATAAAAATGTTCATATTCAAATCTCAAAACCAAAAATGCCTTTTCACTAAATGCTCCATGTGGGTTAGACCCTTACCCTGTACTGAGGGCGACTTTGTGAATACTTTTGCATAAATCAGAGCCTTAAAATGAAATAATATAACCCCATTTATGGTTTCTCAATAAGTAAAATGTTCTGTCGTCATTTAGAAGTTCAACGCCAATCATCAAAGTATGTACAGAAATCAGAAATTTCAAATAATATTGATGGATAAAATTATATGACATATTCCATGAAAATATTATTTGTTATTCAATGTCAATTTTCAAGATCCTAATTACACAAATTGAAATTATCTCCAACAAATTGTAAATAAATAAACCAAAAGAATGTTATAATGATTCTATGTACAAATAAATCTAATAAAGACTTATCAAATTCACATATGTGACAAGGATTTTTAAAATAATCTCCAGGTCAATCATCAATACGTGAATAATATATTAACCATGAAATAATGAGAAGTCAAGTGTAAAATGTATTAAAATAAAGACTCCCTCTGAAATCTCAAAATATGAATTCCAAATATTTGGATAGTCAATAACGTATGCATTATTCATTCATTAATAGATAAAAAGCTTATTCAGTAAATTTCTTAAATAATCTAAGTTCGGAAGATTAACAAGGTTATACATGTCTAAGGCAGATTTTATCAATTTAACTTTAAGTTAATGATAGAATATATTCCCAATAAAATAACATAAATGAATCATTTCATTAAGAAAAAATGTTAACTTATTAATCAAATAAAAGAATAGAATAGTTTGATAATCATATATATTATTAACCATATCTATTGTACTTTAATCACAAACACAAAATTTAAGTTCAATGAATTAAAATTGATTAATTAAGAGACTGAATTCAAATAAATCTGATTAACTTAATAGCTTGAGTATCTTTGGCCGGCCATATAAATAAAAGATAAATACATAAAGTTACTGAATTCAACATAATTCATCAGCTGGCCTCTACTAATCTCTATGAGGATATCCATCAGTATTTGAGAGATTTATTGGAATATGATGTTTGACTATCACTCCACCTGAATTTTTTAGTATCATGGGGATTAATCATATAGTTTGTGCATGGGCCATCAAAATTACTCCAGTTTTGTGCATTACAAGTTTTAGCATATCTGAATGCCATGAAATGGAGAAGAAAGAATAAAGGAGAGGTAAGACAAAGGATGGAAGTGACCAACAAAGAAGATTTGAAGACAAGAAGAAGAAGAGAGTCTTTCAAGCAACATGGAGCGAAGAAGATGAAGAACATGCACCAAATGGGAAGGAGCCCGAATTTGAGAGTGAAGATGCTGATGACTGCCACATGGCAAAATCAGCGTCAGGTATTTTTCTTATGAATCATCTTCTAAAGCTGATTTAATGGATGATGAAGATATATAGATGATGTTTTAAGAAAATATTCGGATGCTAAGAAAAAATCTAGAATGGAAAGAAAAGAAAAGATGAAAATTATTGAATCATTTACAAATGAGATAGCTAGTTAGAAAAAGAAAATTCTAGATTAAGAGAAGAACTTGATACATGTCTATCCCCTAAAGTAGTTGATAGCAAAGCTGACCGGAACACCAAAACTGATGAACTAGAACTGGACAATAGTAGACTATTGAAGGAGAATCGTACATTAGGAAAAAAAATAGGTTGTCTCAATGAAGAAATCAATAAGTTGATTGAAGAACTAGAAGAACTTAGGATTTCCCATAGAGTGGATAGAACTGAGAGAGATGACTTAGGCAAGAAATTACAAAAATATGCAGATAGCTCAAAGATCCTCAATATGATGTTGGGATCTCAAACACCATCATTCATCAAAGAAGGGCTAGGATATGACCCTTCCTACAAGGGTAAGATGGATAAGACAATGACAGCCGTGAAGAAGGCGGAGGAGGAAAAAATGGTAACCCACACTCCAAAGAAGAAGATAATATCAGCATCCATATTGATGGACGAGAAGAAAAAGAAGACATTGGAGAATATAGAACCAACATTCAAGAAGACCTGAACTCAAGAAAGAAAATGATGCAACACGCCCACGGCCGGGATCGATCGGCGTGTGTTGCAACACAATAATTTGGCTAACTATTATCAGTGAACGGATGACGACAATAAGAATGCACCCGATGCAGAAAAACACGAGAACACTAGGCCGACGCGACGTGGAAATTGGCTCTTCTGGTTCGTTAGGTCGGGCTACTAAGGGACAGGTGCTTTGAATGCCGGCGAGTGACTCGAGACCGACGGATGGGGTGCCTCGGTCAAGGTTGAAGCCTTCACCTAGAAATTAGTTATGGGTGGCTAGTCGCTATTGGATTGTTCCCGTCCCAAGGGCTCCTTATCAACTACCCCAACCAGCTAAGGACGTAGGTGAGGAGAAGGCATAACGGGGAGGGGGGAGGGGGGGAAGTGAAAGAGATAGGCATGGGTTATCAGAAAGGGCGGCTCACGTGGAGTCGGTACAATGAAAGAAATAACAACACCAAAATAAGGGGGTTTACAGGCTGACCTGTGGATCAAGATCCCAGCAGTCGCGGTGCGAGACAAGTCCATGTCCGGGAAGAGTCAACGTGAATAGGTTGATGCCAGCAGCGGCCTCCGTGGGCGATGCTATTCCTCAATGAAGATCCTTTGTGTTAGGCATTCAACTGATTGAGTCAACCGCCACACCTCAAGCAATGCTGAGAACCGACAGAGACGGATCGTGAGGACCCACAGGAGTCATCGCGGGAGCCTGCTGCGGTGGGGCGTCAACTAGCAAGAATCTGAGAGTCAGGGAGGACACTTGTTCGCTCGAAGACGATTGGCGATGTTGATTGGCCGAGGATCTCCTTTCACCAGTGTTGGCGGGGTGCCCGTCGCCTAGAGGCGGTCAGCAACGGCGGTCAGCCGAGGCTCCTCCCCTCCTTGCGTTAGCGAAGGCACTCGTCGCCCAGAGAAGTTCGATGACGTGGATCAGTCGAGGCTCCTCTTTCTCCCCTCTTGATGAGTCATGTGGCTGTTGGTGGCAACAAGGGGGCAGCAAAGAAAACAAACGGCAAGAGGGAGGAAGGAAAGGAGATCGTAGGGAAGAGAAGGGGGTGGTTACAGAGATGTGGTGAGGAGGTCGGTAGAGGGAGGGGTGGAGGGTGTCAAGAAGAGGTTAGGGCGGTCGTGATAGAGGGAAGAGCGGATTGAAGGAGTGGAAAGATCGGGGGAAGTTTCAGAGGGCAAAATCGGGGAAAGAGGTTGTCGGAAGAATAATGAGTGACGGTCCAAGGGGGGGGAGCTAGGGGAAGGAGAGTAGGGGAAAATTGCGGGGTGGGAAGCAGGGTTGGAGAGGTCGTCCACAGCAGCCCACATGGACAGAAGCCTGAGCCAATCTCGGCGGGATCCTGGAGGGGAGGACCGGAATCACCAGATACAGGATCGAGGAGGAGGCACCCTGGCCGTCAAAGGTGATCAGCAGCAGCAAATGATCGTCGTTCCCTTTCCCTGGCGTCGACACAGGCTGGGCGTCTTCGAGGCCGGTGAAGGGAAATCTCGTGTTTCCCCCTCGGTGGCTCACGCAACCGGTGGCGGTGGGCGATCACAAGCGTCGGCAAGGCTGGGAGGGGTGTGGGTTGTTCTTCCTGCGTGAAGAGAAGAAGAGAACAAAGCAAAGAAAGCCAGAACAGGAGCAACAAGCGTGGACACTATTCCAAAGGACGAGGGGAGGGGAGCAAAGGAAGAAGAGCGATGGAATGGAGATGAGGAGGAAGAGGGGGGGGTTGAAGGAAGGAACTTCTCAAGAAAACATGTTCTTCTTCTTCAAAATTCCTTGTTCTTGGCGTAGGGCACCTCTCCCTTCTTATAGGGTGGGGGAGGGGACCCTAATCCGCCCCATTAGGGTGGCGTTTAGGCTAACCACGCCACCTTGAGGCTGGCATCTGTTCATAAAGCAACATAGATAGAAAAAACAAGTGCGGGGTCCCGAATACACGTGGGGTAGTTCCGCGAAAACAAAGAGAAAGGAAACAAAAACAACATAGGTTCATGATAAATGAAGAAAATAACTCACGCCGTGTATTTGAATTGTGGATCCTTGACGTCGGCTCGGGTTGTGCGATGAGGTTGCTTGCGGCTGGACGCTGGTTCGCTTGGATGGTCCTCCATCAGAAAACCTAGGAGGTCATATCCCATTCATGAAAGTGAATGGATAGAGAACAAAATGGATAATTATGTTTCTTATACGTGTGAGACTATGCATCCATATCTGCAAACACATGTTCCAAGAAATGTGACGCCATATAGATATGACTATGGTCATATGTCGAGACAACACTATGTACATGGCTATTCTTGTAGATATGTTTCTCCTTGGACTTATCCTAGCATGTATCATCATCTCCCTACATCTATTCATATATATAGGTTCCCTCCTACACGTACCATACCTAGGAAATATGATATGGAACTCAATTTTCACCATGTCTAGAACCACTACACCTAGCCCACTTGCTAGGATGACATGGGTTAGGAAATTGACCTAGATTTATTTCAGGTCGGTCACGGTTAAAGAGGATCTGGTACTTAGATAGCGGTTGCTCAAGATACATGACTGGTGACTCATCATGGCTGACATGCATAAGGAACACAAAAGGAGGGAAAGTAACTTTTGGGGACAACAAATGTGGACATATTTTAGGTATGGGAGACATGAGTTTGAATCATGAGGTTTTGATCTGAAATGTATTGTATGTGAAAGGGCTTCATCATAATTTAATTAGCATTAGCTAATTGTGTGATAGCAATTGACAAGTTGAATTCACAAATGACACATGTAATGTCCTTAATTCCACTACTGGAGAACTATTTTTTAGTGGAAGGCGATTACAAAACATCTATGTTATAGATATATATGCAATCAGTAGAGAAGGCATATGCCTTATGGCGAGAGGCAACGAGAGCCTTATCGACCTATGGCATAAGCATCTAGGTCATATAAGACATCTTCAACTAACGAAGCTGATTAGCAAAGGATTAGTTATAGGCCTACCAAACAAGTTTGAAGACACTGAGAAAGTGTGCTCAACATGTTTTAAGAGCAAACAAGTGAAACAAAGTTTTCCCTGAAAGCTTTATGTGTCTACTAAGAGACCACTTGAGTTGCTACACACGGACCTATTTGGGCCAAAACAGACTCCAAGCCTGAGTAAAAAGTTATACTGGCGAGTCGTAGTGGATGACTATTCAAGATATACTTGGGTGTATTTTCTAGCACATAAGAATGAATTATTTGAAATTTTCAAGAAATTTTCAAAGAGAATCCAAAATGAATTTGATTTTAAGATTAAGATGATTAGAAGTGACCATGGGAGATAATTTGAGAATATGTTATTTACTGATTTTTGTGATGAGAATGGGATCACACATCAATTCTGATGTTGCCCAAAAGCCCATTTTCTGAGGCCCATTGGCAACTTGTGGCCCAAGAAGGAGATTCTTCTAGAACTGACAGGATCTGCAGAAATACACCTAGAGCCCCTCAAAATTCTCTGATAGGATTTTCTCTGACAAGATCTTTTGACAGAATCCCGTGCCAGATTCTTCTTCTGCCAAGATCTCTGCTCTAACTTGGCAGAGCTGCATATCTTCTGTTTTGTCCCATTAGGATCTTCTTGAGCCACATAAATATCTCCTGACAGCTTCTACAAGCCCCAAAATCTGCAGGATATCTCTGCTCAGGCCTGTCAGGCTGCTTATCCTCTTTTTTAGATTGTCAGAATTATTTTTTTCTCAATGTTTTGACTTATCTTTTCATGGGTATAGTCATTATGGACGACCCTACACTTCTTGTGGCCTATATAAGGCCCCCATGTACCCCGAATGAGCATTATTGAAATCTATTATCTAGTTGAAAATGTTGTTTCTCCCCTTTGAGTTTTCTCTTTGTTAGAGAGTGCTTCTGTGCTTGTGGATTCAAGTACAACCCCTTGTGGATTCATTCAAGGTTTGGAGCGGCTAGTTATGTTGATTCAGGACTTAGCTCCTTTAAGTAGAGCAAGGCTTGTGGATTCAAGTCCTATCCCATAATGTTCGTGTACTAAGGTTGCGTCAAATTCTCAGCCCCGAGAACTCCCCAGAAAAATGGGTGGTTGAGAGGAAGAATCGATCTTTGACTGAAATGTCATGGACTATGCTATAAGAATATATGGTAAAGAAGTCCCTATGGGCAGAAGCCGTGAACACAGCGTGTTGCATTCAGAACAGGGTGCCTGTTAGACCTCATATGGAGAAGACTCCATATGAGTTATTGAAAGGTGAGGAACCTATACTTGGATACTTTTGACCATTCGGATGTAAATGCTACATCTTGAATATCGATAGAAAGGACCTAGGAAAATTTGATCCATCTAGTTTGAGGGGATTTTAATCAGATATTCAGAGACATCAAGAGCCTATCGAGTGTATAACATGGATTCAAGAAAAGTTGAAGAATCTATTCATGTTAAATTTGTGGAATTTAAAGAGGCCGAAGAAGATGACGCGATTCATGGTCTAGAAGATAATGATAAGAATGAGGAGGAGATGACGATAAATGACGAGATTAGTGAGAGAGAAAGAATTATAGATTTTATAGAACCTGATGATAAGGACGAGAAAGTAGATCAAGAGATGATTGAACTTAGAGAGAAACTAAGAAAAATCAGACTAGCTAAGGACCACCCACGAGAGAACATTCTTCGCGGTCCTATTGATCGAATTAGAACTAGATCCACCTTTAGAGACAATGTAGATGTTGCCTTTACATCTCAAATTGAGCCAAAGAAAGTGGATGAGGCTCTAATGATCCAGATTGGGTAAATGCTATGCATGAGGAGTTAGCCCAATTCGAAAGGAGTAAGGTCTGCGAGCTATTACCAAGACCTAAGGGTAAGAATGTCATAAGCACTAAGTGGGTGTTTAAGAACAAGTTAAATGAAAAAATGAGAAATCAGTAGAAATAGGGCGAGGCTTGTTGCTCAAGGGTATGTCCAAATCGAAGGAGTCGATTATGAGGAGACATAGGCTCTAGTGGCAAGACTTGACCCCATTAGCATATTATTGGTCTTCATATGTGCCAATAATTTTAAACTATTCCAAAAGGATGTAAAGAGTGCCTTTCTTAATGCAGAGATTAAGGAAGAGGTATATGTGAAGCAATCACCAGGTTTTGAAGATCTAGAGAAACCTGATTGGGTCCTAAAGCTACATAAAGTCCTTTATGGTCTTAAGCAAGCACCTAAAGCATGCTATGAGAAATTGAGTACATTGCATGGCTACAAGAGGGCTAGTGTAGATACTACTCTCTTTATTAAGAGAGAGTAAAATGACTTGATATTAGGCTAAATCTATGATACTATATTTGGATCTACGAATACAAACTTATGATGGTCTTAACTCAAATATGATGGTCCTACTCCTATTGAGGATCATATTAAACTGAGACTTTAGGGGAATCTACTCGTGATATACACAATTACTTGGTTTTTAATATATTCATATAAAAGTTTTTGATTGATTTCACTTATATAAATGTATTTTTCTATATCATTCATTATTGCAGTCATTCATACGCCACATGAAGATTTTTTTTTCTATTTTTTGTGGATTCTCCAAGATCCGTGTCTCCAAAATTCCCATTATCGTCGTGAATCTTTTCCTATTTGTTAATCTCCAATTTGTCTTGCCCTTGCTGATGGAAATCTCTAGAGTATGCAAGCTATTTTTTAGGGGGATCTAGAATGTAGGGGAGCTAGAAATTAGGGGGAGCCATCCTGATCTTTTTTATCGCTTTCAAAAAGGGGGAGAAAAATATGAGTATTGTGGCATGTTTTGAAATTCATCAAAAAGGGGGAGATTGAAGACTAAGCTTTAATGGCATTTTTAGCACAATGCTTTAATGTGAGTGTTGATGAATGTTCAAAGTGATGCATGCTTCAATATGGGTTTTGATCAAAGCACAATAGGCCCTTAGTCAAGTAGTGGACTGATTGTATGTGAAGATAAATAGGAGCCTTAGATATAATAAAAGGCTACTTAGTTTCACCATACACTGACCAAGTGAAATAATGTATTTATGAGTTGTATTTTTTTTGACATGAAGATAAACATAGTTTTTAACATTGTTCAAGCATTTGTGTGAATTTGTCTTCATTTGATTTGTTGAATAACTTATCCAAAATTCTATTTATTACCCTCAAGTATTTATTGCTGAATTTATTCATGATTAATGAAAATGAATTACATAATGACATTATTATCCAATCCTTATTTAAATGATGTTGTAAACATATCTAAAAGTTTAATATTATTTTAAAACTCAAATCATTGCCATAGCAGCTAGTTTTGCTCTTAATTCTTGAAAGGTGTTTTGAACTGATGGAAAAATTATAAATATAAAAAATTCAAATTTAAAATTATTATTATTTTATATTTCTTAATCATAATCAATGCATATGACTGTTATACTTTTAACATATTACCATTATGCCCTTTCATATTTCTAAGTCCATATACAGTTTGAGCCCTGATTTCAAATCGCAGTCCAAAAGCTAAAGAGATCTCTCAATTCCTGGAGAAATTTTCAAGCCATTTTTTTTGCATTATTTGAAGTGATTATTTGTTTCTAACATCAATCCAAGTCCATAGAACTTGGAATCATGGTTTTTGGTGCAGGGTATTTTAAGATTCAAAGAAAAGAAGGCTGGGATCCGAACTTCACACATCCTCGACCCTGTGATACGTTTATAATTTTTAGCATCCCTTTTATACTGATTTTGAGCTTGTGTTCAACATATGAATTTTTGATAACATCCATACAAAACCATAAAAATTTTAATCGCATCATTTGGTTGAGTTTAGAAAGAGTTATAGGGTTTTAAAGTTGGACACTAATGAATCGAGCGGTAAAATAAGGACGCTGAAAGATTGATCTCAAGAGATTTATCTGATTTATTTTTGAACACTTTGTATGAGATAACCGTTGTGCGAAATTTTTTTCCAAAACTTTTCCACGTGGAACCATTTGATTCGTTTTCAGGATTGAAAAAGATGTTTAAGTTTTAAGCATCAAAGGTCAAACACAAATCAAGAATTTCATCCAGAAGAAAATGTGGAGGAGAAGAGGGCTGAAGAAAGAACAAACAAGGAGGTATTAATGAAGGGAAGTCATAGTTATATTTATGAATATTTATCTTTAAATTAATAAAATTTTGACATAAAAGTGCTCTTATTGAAATACTTAAATTTGGTCATTGTCTTGAATACTATTTTAAGTAGCCATCAATATTAAGTGTCGTTGAGGAGAATACATTATCAAGAAATATATTTTTATTGTTTTATCTTTGTGATCACCGAGGTTACGGCTTTGGGGGCCATAAGAAGAAGGCGTTGGGGACCAAATTGAAGTAGATCAAGCAATGTCATTTCGTTGAAGACTTTGAGGGTTGAGGACGACAAAGCTTCATTGACCTTTTCTGTTTTCTTGGTATCTTTGTTCATCCCTACTTCCTAATGATTTGCTTTGGGGGCATTCATACACACTCGGTTAGGGCACATCTTCACCTTAAAACTGATACCCCAGAACAACAGTAAGGATTAGCCTAAGCTGTCTAAAAAAAATAACTGTACCTCTCATTTCCCCTACCTCATTTCTTTGGTAGAAAAATCCTAGGCTAAATAAAAATAAAAATATAATATAACTAGAGAACCTAATTCACCCCCCTCTTAGGTTATTCCTTGGCCACCTAAACTAACACTTTTGATCGATGATTAGAAGTTCAAAGGATTTACAGAATTTTATATCAACAAAGTCCAATATTCATTTAATTTATATCCAAAGTTATCTAATTTGAACTCAATATCAAATTTCTAAATTCAAATAAGTTAAATTAAAATTTTATTTCCATCAAAGTTTTTTTATTTTGACGCTTAATTTAAAGTTATGTATTTTAAAAGTTTTGACTAATCAGGGATTTCACGTTGATGAAGACAAAGGTCAATTTATTGGAGCTCAAGATTAATTTCGACTGTCCAATAAAGTAATCATTTAGTATTTTCTATCAATTTCTACTTTTTATCTTTTGGTCATAATTAATGCCTAATTTTTCTCGCTGATAAATGCATTCATCATTTATGAATAGAATTTCACAATAAATTACATCAGTGTGCCTGTTTAATTTACATTTAATATAATTTTATAACTTTCGATTTATAAACTTTTTAATTTTTTTAGAAAATACCTAAATATCTTAATAATTTTAAAAATCCCATTACATATTGGTATTAACTATGAACAATTGATTTAGTTACATGACAACAAATACAACTTCCTATTAATATATCTTCCCTTTGAACATCCAATATGAACCACACTATAAACATTGGTTTTTCTATTATTTTTTATCACTCAAATCAACTAAATTTGATCTTGACCTTTTTACTAGTGATATATGGTACACTAATATTCACATTTTGAAATCCTGATGTAGAAATGTTAACTATCATCATAATTATGTATACACTAGGCAATGGCTTGTTCCATTCCATTCATGTACTATTTATTTTTACTTAAAATGATATCATGTAATGGTTTGAGAAATTCCTATGTCTACCATGATTTGGCATGAGTTACAATTTCTTGATCATTCTATTTAGGACGTGATTAAGTAAAGCCCAACTTCAGTTTTAATTAATAATCACAGTCTAAATTTTAAATAAGTATATATAAAACATGTATCATACAACCAACTATGATTTTTGTATCAATGATATTATTTTAATTGCAAAAAATAAATGGAAATGTGAGAAGAATCCAAAGCATTGTGAACAAGAAAAAAAAGATGAAATGCCACCGGACTGATTTTAATCACCAATAAAATAGAATATCAATAAAGCGGGCCAAGGACCTTTAAATGGTCCTTATTCATCAATATATCTAGTAAACCACTTTGTAATTTTTTTAGGTCTCATTATTTCCTAGATAATATACACGAGGAGTATATTACTAGTTATTTAAAACATAAGTAATAGGTGTGTCAGCTTAAGTGGTTAAGGAATAACCTAAGAAGGGGGGTGGATTAGATTCTCTATTTATATTATTTTTTATTTTTTAATTAACCTAGGATTTTTCTACATAAGAAACGAGGTAGAGGAAACGGGAGACACAATTATTTTTCTAGACAGCATAGGCTAATCCTTAGTGTTGTTCGTGGGTATCCGTCTAAGGTGATGATGCGCACTAACCCTGTTTGTATGAATGCCCCTGATAATCTCAATTCTAAGCTTAAAATTTGTCGTTGGTGATTGAGATTATTCTATAAAAATATATTTAACCGTACTTAAAAATACTTAGTTAGTGATGAGTACGAATCGTCTCCACAGGGAATGATGATTAAGGATTTAATTTCTTATGCTAGTGATGATCAATGAGAGGATAGATTAGGAAAAGATTCGAAGATATGAGTTGGTGATATTGATTAAAAATATGTATGTTATGTGTTAATTTAACTTAAAGAAAAGAGAAAGTGAATGTGACAGACACGGTGATGGACAATGGTATGAACAAGGATAGTGAATGAATTTGTAGAGGTATGGTGCTGAGGATGAAAAGATAAGAAAAGAGAGTAAAATGAGAGTGAAAGAACAATGATAGACCCTAATTACATTAACTATGGCATTGGGAAAGAGACAATTTAAGGCAAAGATACTTACCTTATATCCTTATGTTCTGCTAGGATCACGGTGATTTACGAGTGCCGGTAAGTACCCCCTGTTCTCTAATGCCTCTCCCTACACACCCAGGACACCAAGAACACTCTTGATGGATCTCAAAACTCGTTATCTTTCAATCAGCCCACAAAAGTAGGAAGCAAGTTCAAGATGATTTTTATAGTGATCCAGGCCTCTATTTATAAATCAGAGGATATGGATAGAAAGAGGAGGGAAGATGAAGCAACACTGAAAATTTCAGCTCAATCGGAGCGGTAGATCAAAAGTTATGGCCGTTTGAAGTTGAAGCAATCCTAGCCTTTATTTTCTTGTCTCTCCTCATCAATGTCATCGGTTTCGTGCCTGTTAAGAAGTCAAAGCACTTGTTATTCTGTGGATTTTGGTATTCAGTGGCTTTTCGTATTTTGTGGCTTTTTGTATTCCATGGCTTTTCGTATTCCGTGTTTTTTTGTTTTCTGTGGCTTTTTGTTTTATGTGGTTTTCGTTTTCCGTGGCTTTTCGTATTTTGTGCCATGTGTACATGACAAAAGGACAAAAAACAAAGGAAAAAAACCTCATTCTCGACTTTGGCGTGGTGGCGCGTCAGCGCGCCACATCACCCTATGCCATAAAAAAACCAAAATACTTAAATTTCATATTAAATAAAATAAAATGCCAAAAAATAAATATAAATATATATTTTGACTCATAAAAATCATATATTTCCAAATTTGATGTCAAAAAATTCCATAAACATCATATTTCATCTCAAAATTATATTATTTTATAATATATTGTTAGAAAAATCCCAAAAAATATAGAAAATTAAGAAATTTATTCTAAAAATAGATTTAATTAGTTTAAGCTTGATAACATGGAAATATGAGTAATTTAGTACATAAAAAATGTAAATATAATAATATAAGGCACTAGAAATGCATGTTAGCAGCCCCCCCAAGAAAATCATTAGAAATAAGACTGAATAAGGATACTAAAAAAGGAAAAGGTTGATGAAGCTCTGTCGTCCTACACCCCCAAAGTCTTCAATGGAACAACATTGCTTGACCTACTTCAACTTGGCCCCAAAAGCCTTCTTCTAATAGCCCCCAAAGCCTCAACCTCAATAACCACAAAGATCAAGCAAGAACAATATATTTTTGAATAATATCTTCTCCTCAACAACACGTAGTATGACAACTTCTTAAGTAGTATTCAAAATAAGGTCTAATTTAATGTATTTCAACATGAATATTCTTAGATCATAAATTTATTAAATCCAGAGAAAAAATATTCATAAATGTAATTATGAATTCCATGCAAGAATACCTCCTTATTTGTGGTTGTTCTATCCTCCATTTTTCTCTTTGGATGAAATTCCTGATTCATATGTGACCTTTAGTGCTTAAAACTCAAATATCTTTTTTATTCCTGCACCAAATGAGACAATTCCCCCTAAACGGTTTTGTGGCTCAGTTTTGCACAATGTTATATCACACAAAATTTTCAAAATTGAATCATATAAATCTCCAGAGATCAATCATTCCACATTTAATTGATCGTCCAATTCCTTCGCGTCCAAGTTCAAACCATATAACTCTTTCAAAATCAAACAGAAGATACAATTACGAGTTCTTAAAATTATCACAAGGTCAAGCATGTATGAATTTTGGAAGCCAGCCTTCTGTCTTTTGAATCTTGAAATACCCTTCACCAAAAACCACAGTTCCAAGTTCTATAGACTTGGATTGATCTTAGCAACAAATGTTTCAAATAATGCTAAAAAACTGCTAGAAAATTTTTCCAGTGATTGAAAGATCTCTCTGCATTTGGACTGCAATTTTGAAAGGGCATGAAGGAGAGAGTTTGAAATTAGGGCTCAAAACTGTATAAATAGACTTAGAGATATGAAAGGGCATAATAGTAATTTTCAACAGCCCAACAGTCATATCCATTGATTATGATTAGCCAATATAAAAATTTATCATTTTAGTTTTAATTTTTTAATTTATTATTTTGCCATAAGTTGAAAATACCTCTCAAGTGTTAAGAGCAAAAACTAGCCGTTATGCCAAGGATTTTGACTTTAAAATAATCTAAAACTTTTCAGTATGTTTGCCACGTCATTTTAATCAAGACATTACCATTGTATAGTAATATTTTCATGTAATTAATTTTTTTCAAATTATCAGTAAATTCAGGCTTAAATACTCGAAGGTAGTAATTGGGAAATTTGAACCAATCAAATGAAAGTCAAATTCAGATAAATATTTGAATAATGTTAGATAATATGTTTATCTTCATGTCATAGAAAATGCAAGTCCTAAATACATGGTTTGACTTGTTCACCACTAAGTAGCCTTTTAATATAACCTAAGGCCGCTATTTTATCTTCGTTTATTGAATGAGGGCCTATTTTTTTTTCATCACAACCCTTGTTGAGGCATGAATTACTTTGGACATTCATCAAAACATACATTAAAGGATTTTACTAAAATGCCCTTAAAGCATAATTTTCTGAAATAAATATTATTAAAATCATCTATTTTAAATTTCATCTTCCGATATTATTTAAGAAGATCAGACGACTGAGATCATATCCCGCGCCTTAATCAGCCCGTTATAACAGGGGCTTCAAGCCACGTTGACTCTAACCCCGATCATGATTTCTCTCTATTTTTTCTTATGTTCACAGCCCGTTGGGCCACAATCCATCTTATCGCTTGTCGGCTAAATCCAACGCACAACTTAAAAGAACTTATTAGCAATTATCCCATATAAAAAACTTTAAAAAGTAAAGGTACTATATAAATGCTGAGTGGGCATCAATATTGAATAAAAATAACTTCTCCTTCTGCGTGCATTCGTGCACTTGACTACCGTGGACCTATGTGGGCTCCTTTTTGTGGGTTTGGTGGGACTCTTGATACTCCTTGTGCTTGCGTGCAGAGCTTGCTGGTTGCAGGCGGGCTTGAGCGCTCCTGCACTCGCCAACCTATTGGTGGCTTGAGTGCTCTACCGTGGGCGCTTGGCGCTTGGCTACTCACAACTAAAAAACCCCTTTCTCTTTTTATTTTTTTTATTTATCCTGGAAAATGTAGAATAACCACTAGAGATAATTTAACTCATTAAAATTTATAAATTTAATGGACTTGTAAATTATTCAAAAATTACATTAAAGTGTATTATTTAACCAAATGCTATATTTAATACATGGGATGAAAATTCATATAAAGATGGAGGTAACATTAATAAAATGATGCTAAAATGACCTTCAAATATGTTTAATTTCATGCCTCATTTTAGGTTTCATCAATGTTGTATTTTTGAACATCATGGGCTTCATGATGGAAAAGTAGTATAAGTAGGCTCTTACAAAATTATTGACCCTGGTGTATTGATCTGATAGACCAAATAACACATGATCTTCAGTTTATGTGTGCGGATTTTCCCAAAATTTTATAAAAAATTTACCTGTGGCCATTTGAGAGTTTTTCTATTGTGTTTTGCTGTCTTTGGGAAGGCTCTACAGTGAGAGGTTGACTCCTATTACAACCCTCAATAAAATTCAAATTTTAAGTCAGGTTCAAAGAGTCTATGGACCTAAAGCGCTTAGGTTTTCATTCCTGCATAGACTTATGGTATCTATTAGATTGTAAATAATACTCCGGCAATACATATGAATTCTATTCTCTTTATTATTAAATTTAAAATTCATTCTCTTTTGTAATACATATGAATTCTATTCTCTTTTGTCTTGAAAAGGTACATCTTGAATTTATTATTCCCTAATAATCTAAGTTGAACAACCTTTTGGGCTTCCTGCAGCCCAAATCTCTTTCCTAGAATGAATAAAAAACTATGATTTTTGAGGTCCAAAAATATTGAAAGGGACATGATTGTCTAATACCAAACAAAAAGTGTCCTCTTTCACACTTTATGAGAAAAATGTCCTTTCTTGTTTGACTGGGTCCAAAAATATAAATAATTTGGAGCTTAATGGGCCCCAAAAGCTTTTGATAGGCCCAACAATATAGATCTCAACACGGATACAGCATCGTTGATGACGAAAGAAACAGACAACGCGATTACCCAGATAAAGCCAAGGGTAAAAATAAAACCCCTGGACAAAATATTTATACAAATTACATAAAAGTCCAGAAGATGGACTGACAAACTCTAAAGAAAAACTTTCCAATCTTCTCATCCAGGACGATTAAAGACGGGACGGGACGGGACGATGACGAAGAGGAGGGCCGTCCCGGCACGGAAATTTTTCTGCGAATACAATTTTAATAGAATGCTGGCTTAGAATGGTATATTTGGAAAAGTCAGGGTGTGTGAATAAATAATTTAAATATTTATATTCGAGCAATACTTCCCAAACGACGTCGCTAGTCGTAACAGTGTTTCTGACGCGGGGAGGAAGAATTTTCGCTTCTCGACGGGGAAGTAGAAGAGAAGACGAAGAAGTAGTACGAAAAGTAGAATTTCTAGAGCGGATTCAAGAGAGGGGTTTTTTGCGCTGTTTTCGTGGGGGTAATTATCCATTCTATCGCATTTTCCCTTTTTTAATCCGCCGGGAACGATATTGTGTACGCATTTGTGGAATTTCCCGTGCTCTAGATCTCCTTACATGTGAAATTATTTTTAATCTCATTCCTCGTCGATTTGGACTGTTTTGCGGCTATGCATGTCGATGGCGATATTTGTTCTAGGGTTCTTCTGCACACTCGTCGTATTTTTTAGTTAATTATGATTTTTAAGTAGATCTATGATTTTAATGTTTGGAGGATAAATTTTTTGATGTGATGCAGGGCGTTAATTCCTAGACAATGGCGCGATTCTCGTTCCTGATCGCTCTTTGACTCTCCTCCCGGCGAATTTGTTTGATGTGCTGGTAATGTGGGACGGGGGGTTGGATCAGTATCGGGTAGTTGCCTTGCCGGATGCAACAAACTCCGAGTTTTCAGTTAGAGAAGCAGGTCTCCAGATTTGCACTGTTGGAAGCGGTGTTGACTGCGACTCTAATGTGATGAATGCCAGCGAAGAACATTCAATGGGAGTACATACCTTGTCAACAAATGCAGCCCTAAAATCATGCCCTCCAATAGAAAACCACGCTGCTCTAAATGATGTCAAGAATTGCGTTGAAATATACGCTAGAAAGACATTTTCCGCTGGGATAAATGGCCTTAGCAGACCAGGGAATTCTTCAAATGAAGCATCATCTCAGTCTTCAACTGAAGTCTGTACTGAGTCATCAAAAGAGATTGCAGTTGTTCAACTGTGTCCGAACGGCAAGGATGATGTTCTAGTCAGCTGTGGAACTGAAGGGAATGATGTAGCTTACAATACTTCAGAGGAACCAGTTCAAATCCTTCTTAAAGTCGATGAATTGACTAGAGAAGGGGCGGGAACTGTGTTCTTAAATGATAACGAAAAGAAGCCTCAGATTTTCAATTCTGTGGATAGAGAAACTGACGTTATGCTGGAAGATTTTAATAAAGAGGTGCCACAAGCATTGCCAGTTGAGGATGTTTCTGATGAAGGTCTAGATGTGGAAACTGCGATCTCAAATGATGACGAAGAGAACCCTCAAATTTTCAGTTCTGTGGATAGAGAAACTGACGTTAAGCTGGAAGACTTTAATAAAGAGGTGCCGCAAGCATTACCAGTCGAGGATGTTTCTGATGAAGGTCTTGATGTGGAAACTGTGATCTCAAATGAAGACGAAAAGAACCTTCAAATTTTCAGTGCTCTGGATAAAGAAACTGACGGATTGCTGGAAGAGTCTAATAAAGAGGTGCCACAAGCATTACCAATTGAGGATGTTTCTGATGAAGGTCTTGATGTGGAAACTGTGATCTCAAATGAAGACGAAAAGAACCTTCAAATTTTCAGTGCTCTGGATAAAGAAACTGACGGATTGCTGGAAGAGTCTAATAAAGAGGTGCCACAAGCATTACCAATTGAGGATATTTCTTGTGAAGGTCTAGGTCTTGGCGACATGGCTTTGAAGAAAGTTTCAGAAGAATCATCGTCCCTTCCTTCATCTAATATCTGTGTCAATTTTGATCCCCTTCCTTTTACGGAAAGACGAAGAAATCCTGCCCGTACTGCATCATCTAGAAATACCCAGCTTACCACGCTAATTGGGAAAGCACCAAAGCCAAGGAAGTTAAAGAAAAAATCCAACAGTGCACCCAAAATCCGTGTGTCGCTCATGGAAGTGTTAAGGATCTCGTCAAGGGTTGTCACCAAGAAAAGATGCCGTTCCCTGAAAAAAGCACGACTTTCTGTCTGGGGGGCTCTGCCAAATATCTTTGATCTATTTAAAGTTTCTGAAAAGCCTTGCCAACTAAAGCGTAAGGAATTGAAGAGGGGTATGTGTCAGAAGAAGAAAGGAGGGAAGTCCCTTGCTCCTGCAGTTAATGAAGCTATTTCAGTAAAACCTGAAACTTTTTTTCAGAATTTTCTTGCTCCTGATCAGTGTAGTCCTGTAAATCAAAGGTCAACATGTCAAACAGTAAGCAAGCTTGAGGCCAATGAGCAGGGAGATGAAACCAAAGTTCCGGAGCTGGAGAGCAGCCTCACTCAAGAGAATTCTGGAGAGAACATCGCAAGTGATTGCCTTGGAACTCGATTTCAAGGAGCAAAGGGAGAATCAGTCGAATCTTTTTCTGAGAGATTGCTCTTAGATGCTGGAAATAGATCTCCTGACTCAGGCGTTGTTCATCCCACTGTTGATGATGGAAATGCAAAAGGTGAGTGCGTGGTGCTCAATGACATCAAATCGAAAGATGGCACTTTTGGCTACCATATTTGTGAATCAAGGTCTCCGGCACAAGAGAACTTTCATGCAGATGCAGCGACTTCAGTGTCTCCTCGATGTGTGCAACTGCAAACCGAAAGTAAAAGAGATAAGAGAGTTGCCAATGCCAAAACTGGGGAAAATGGATGCAGTCTCTCTGGTTATTCCTCTGAAGGAACATCTACAATGCCATCTGACCTTAGAAAAAACAAGAAGCCATCTAGGAAGAGTTTAGGGCTAAAGAAGAAAGGTAGACCTGCTGCAAAGAAAACACGTAATTGCCAAAGAATCAAAGACGATGGGTCCACTGCGGTTGAAAAGCCTCATCTGTTGTGCAAAGTCAGATTTTCCCCTGAAAATTCATCGTTTTCTGCAGTAGACCCAACCATTGTAAATAAAGGTTGCAATATGCTACAGAACCTTCCCTCCTGTTCTTCTAGTCAGCAGCAGAGTTTAAAAGTAGACTTTGCAGATGCCAGAACTCAGAAAGGTGCAATTGGAAAGAAAAGTGGTTCGAAAAAGTCCGCTGGCAAGAGAAGATCCAATAAAAAAATTCCTCATGTTCTGTCGGCCATAACAGTCGAGTCACTGGCACATGTTGCCCATCAAGAACAGAGAAAAAATAATTCTCAGCTTAATTCAGAACTGAATATTAGGATTTCTGAAGGCAACCCTGATGGTGCAAGCGGTGAGGTTCTAATGTTTTACCATTGTCAATTCTTTTATTCAATTGCTATTAAACAACCTTTTATTGGTTTAAAACCCTTGACCAGGTGGCAATAATGAGGTACTGGCAGCTGAATCAAACCGTGGTTCAGAAAGTCAAACTTTACGAGATCGAGCAGCATGGGTCTGTTGTGATGATTGTCATAAATGGCGGTCTATTGCGGTTGAACTTGCTGACGCCATTGATGAAAAAGGGTGCAGATGGTGAGGACTTTGCGTTTTCTTTCATTGGCATGTTTGAGTTTACTATGAGCCAAAAAATGTGGTGCAGTGCAGTGGTGCTTCAGTGCTTCCACTAATTGTTATTTTATAGTCTATCAGTGCATGAAACTTATAATTTACTCGATCTCCTCTTTCTGGAAATAATTAACTCGTTCAAATCTGTTTATTTGCATTGGTTACTTTTTCATTTGTTTTTGTTTGACCATGTGCATCTGATTTCACAATGACAATTAGATTCCTAACGTCGTCTGAATGAGAATTTGCTACAAGGAAAGAGAAACTCTTAGATTCCTAACCTCCTCGGTTTTGGACTAAATTCAGCTCCCTCTTTTCTGTTGAAGGACATGTAAAGACAATAAGGACAAGGGATTTGCTGATTGTTCTGTGCCTCAGGCGAAGTCAAATGCAGAGATCAACGCTGAGTTGGAAATATCAGATGATTCATGCGAGGAAGATGTCTACAAGGAGAAACGGTTTGCTTTGGTATCTGATCTCAAGCCATCAGGTACCTTGACTCTGATCATGGCAAACACAATAGAATTGAAGTTCATTTATTTAACGTATTATTTAGTTTTTGCGAACTTAATTTCCGAATGTATTTTTTCTAAAGAAAATTGTGACTGTATTTCTAAGTAATATTTAACTTTTCTTAAATTTTCAGCTTTTCAACAATCGGCGTGGGTTCAGATCAAAACTAACGTATTTCTTCACAGAGCTCGTAAATTGCAGACAATTGATGAGGTTCGAGATTTTAGTATTTTAGTTTTAGTATCATTTGTTTTGCTGGAAGATCTTTTGGGCAGACTTAAATGCAGAATTTCTTCTCTTTAACATAGTTTCGGGATCTAGCTTGGAATAGTCAATTTGAACATAATGACGCCTTTCTGAACCTCATGTTTCATGGTGACTTCCATGAGGCAAGAAAATAGATATTATGGGCAGGAAATTTACGTTCTCATTACTCTTTGAATTACAAGAATCACGTATGCAATATTTTTTCGACCTCTCGCTTCTTCTCCAGGTCTGCATGCTTTCTTGAGTTTTACATTTATTAGTAGATTTGTGCCCTTCTGTTTCTATTTAGTCTTTATGGTTAACTGTCAGCTTGTTCCATGGTCGGCTGTTAACCTAGCCGCCAGTCAGAACGAGAGAGGAAAACAAAAAAAAGAAACTTCATTAACCCATTCCTTGGGTTTCTCTGGTTTAAAACCCAGAGACTTACAAGTAAATGGGCCGGCCCATATAAGTGTGCTAGCGGATTAGTGAATTAGTGGGCCTCTTATGTATGGGGCCCACATTTACAGATAAACAGAAAATAGTAAACTAAAAACATAAATGTAGGGGCAATTGGTCTTCTGCTGTCATTAACAGAAAACAAAGAGCCTATCATTGTGATTTTATCCCAACTGGTGGTATCAAAGAGGAATAACTCATCAGATAAAAAGGTTTTTTTGATAGCTGGCACTCTCTGCAAAATAATAATCACTAGTGATTAGTTTTAGGCGCCATTATAATGTGTTAGTTGCTTATGTGAGCTAATCCGTTAAAGATATGTTTGGATCATGTTATCTCTCACATTAGAAAAATAATAATTATCCATTGTTTGCCCCTCTTTTGAATATATATTGTCCTACTTCAACTTAATTGAACATGTTTCCGAACGGTTCTACCTCAAAATGGTTTTATCTATTCGTAATGAGTTTCCTCTCTGAACGAGTCAGGTCATGGTTTGCCAATGTAAACCTCCTCAAGACGGTAGCATGGGTTGTGGAGATGAATGCCTGAACCGAATGCTTAACATTGAGTGTACACCAGAAACTTGTCCTTGTGGCAATCTTTGCTCAAATCAACAGGTCCGCCCTCATCGTATCAAAAGTTCACACTGTTGGCGGGTTACAATCATCTTCATTATATTTGTGATTAACTGTTGCAGTTCCAGAAACGTGAATATGCAAAATTTAAGTATTTTCGCTGTGGAAAGAAAGGGTTCGGGCTAAGGTTGTTGGAAGACGCAAGACAAGGGCAGTTTCTAATTGAATACGTGGGGGAGGTAATGTTTTGATGGTTTTGTATTTATATGGAATTTTATTTGTATGCTGATGTATTAAACACTATCTTCTTGCTCACATAAAGCCTTTCTAATCTTGACATATGGAAACAAGTAAAACATGTTACAGGGTAGGTAGAGTATCTAGATGTTACACATAACAATGTTGTGGAATGTATCTTGGGTATCGTAGTGGTACTGTTGTCTTTGTCACACATTTTAATAAAGCTCATGGACAAATGCCGAATAGAATGGGATGGAATCCAATCCGCCATCGGTCATCTGTCCTGAGCTCAGAATCCCTTGCTGGTTCCCATGCCTTCTGAGTTCATTCTGTTTAGACATCAATCACTGCCTAATGAGTCTAATTTTTAATCATAACGCCGTCCTGTTCATCATCAATTCCGTCCAACTCCCGGACAGGAACGGAACAAAACAACCAGCAATGTAATGGTTGACTGAATAGAAAGCCGTTCAGTCCTGTTCCGTCGGTCTGAAACAGTTGTCTACTGTCTGTCCTCGAGCCTTACACTCGAGATCCGGCAACTCACCCAGCACATAACAGAGGGCCGTTATGAGTGCTAAAGAGGAATCACAAAAAAGACTTAATGACTTAAGGGAGGATGTCTGCTGTTGGGTGATACCGATCAAGTATCTTGAATGTAATATCCCAAGAAGTTTCCTTGAATCGCAATCACCAGTGCTAGATGCGTAGTTCCAAATTGTCACAAGGATAAGATGAGAACGAGTACAAGAGTTCAGGAGAAGATGGAGAAGATAAGAAGAGTGGAAAATGACAATGAAGATCGGAACCTAGCTCCCTCTCTCCCCTTTCTGGTTGCGGACGGCTTTCCGCTCCAGCCGCAGTTCAAGCTGTCAAATCAAAATATGAATAACTACCTTGCTTGCCCCGTCATGGCTTATTTATAGTTGGGTCGCATGTGCGACCTGACTTAACATTGCCTCTTGGTGGCACGTCTCTTGTACGTTCTTGAAAAGAACGTATCAATACTCTATCCTTGGGCAGCAAACTTGCCTTTAAATTGAAATGAAGGTAAAGACCTGTGCAATTGGGATACTGACTCCCAGGTGTCTTCAGCTTCAGTCATGTTCTTCCATTGAATCAGCACTTCTGGGCCCGCTGAAGTGGATCTCGTTTTCAGGACCGCTTCCAGGTAAACCTGCCATTCCCAACTTGGACTTTTGCTAACACTGAACTTGAGTAACGATGCATGAAATACTGGGTGGATATTTGCGTCACTTGGGAGTTCAAGTCTGTATGCCACCTGACCAATTCTTTTAAGAATTTTATAGGGTCTAAAGTACTTTGGACAAAGTTTTTCAAAAGGTCGTCTTGCCAGGGACTTCATGCGATAGAGTCTGATCTTTAATAATACCATCTGTCCTTCCTCAAATTGTTCATCGTGTCGATGTTTATCAGCTTGTGCTTTCATTCGGGATTGAGCTTTACTTAAGTGCAACTTGAGTGAATGTAACGTGGAATCTCGTTCACTTAAGAGTTTGTCCAGAGAGTCAAAAGGTGTAGCAGGGGATCCATATCAAAGTAATGTCAGTGGTTGGCATCCATATAAGGCTTGAAATGGGGACATCTTTATCCCTGAATGGTGAGAAATGTTATAGTTGTACTCAGCCCAATGCAGCCACCTGTGCCGTTTTCTTGGATTCTCAGAAGTAAAACACCTTAGGTAATACTCCAGACTCCTGTTAGTGACTTCAGTCTGACTGTCTGTTTCAGGGTGGTACGATAAACTGAGCTTCAATTGAGTACCTTGTAATCAATGTAGTTCCTTCCAGAATTGACTGGTGAAAATGCTTCCTCGATCCGATACAATGGAACTAGGAATCCCATGTAGTCGCACTATTTCCTTCGAAAATATGTCAGCTACTGTCTTGGTAGTCGATGGATGTTTCATGGCAATGTAATGGCCATATTTTGTGAGTCGGTCCACTGTAACCATAATGGTGTCAAAACCATCTGAAGTTGGTAGTCCTACGAAATCCATCGTGATGTCTTCCCATACTTGATTGGGAATAGGTAGTGGCTGTAATAAACCCGAGGGTTCCAATGTGGATGCCTTGTGTTTTTGGCAGACCTGGCACTTATTCACATAGGGTTAATAGATTTTCTCATCCCTGCCCAAAAAAATTGTTGATTAATTCTTTTGAAAGTGCAGTGGAATCCACCATGTCCCTGGATAGTTGAGTAGTGAAATTCCTGTCAAATTATTGGAATAAGTGATGATGTTGGAGGTATAATAATCCTTGATTTGTAGCAAAGCAATCCTTGCCGAACTGAGTATGAGGGGTGTGAAGCAGGGTCTTTCAAAACTGCCCTTTTGATGGATGACAGCTTGGAGTCACTCTCAATTTCTTGTTCAATGGTAGGCTTGTCGAGCCAACGGATCATGGTTAATGATCAATATTGTGCTTCCTCAATTTCAGTTAGGGCCCTGGATAAAGCGTCAGCCACAACATTTCTCTTTCCAGTTTTATACTTGATTTCAAAGTTGAACTCCGGCAATTTGGATAACCATTTATGTAATGCAAGGGAATTTCCTTCTGACCGGACAAAAACTTCAAACTAAATTGATCGGTGTGTATATAAAACTTCTGGAACATCAAATAATGTTTCCATTTTTGTACGGCCCATACTACTGCAATCAACTCCCTTCCATAAGCCGATTTCTGTTGAGCGTGTGTGAGTAGTGGTTTGCTGCGTATGCAATGGGCTGTGACTCTTGGAGTACGGCGCCTACAGCTTGGTCAGATGCATCAGTCTCGACTGTAAAGGGTAATGAAATATTCGGTAACCATTATACCAGTGCATTTGATAAGGCCTTTTTGAGGGCTTTAATGGATTTTTCTGCTTCATCAGACCACTGGAAGGAATTCTTTTTCAGTAAAGCTGTCAATGGTTGAGCAATTAATGCATAGTTCTTGACAAACCTGCGATAGTAACCTGCCAAACCTAAAATCCTCTTAATTGTTTGATATTTGTAGGAGTTTTCCTCTTCTGAACAGCTTCAATCTTGGATGGATCGGTTGACACCCCTATGGAGGATATTCTGTGTCCCAAGTACTCGATGTGTTGGTGCCCAAACTGACATTCTTGTGGATTCACGAAACGATGATTCTTGGAGAGAATTTTGAACACCAACTTCAAGTGTTGCTCATGCTGGCAGTCGTCTGGAGTATAAATCATAATATCGTCAAAGAATACTAACACAAATTTTTTTCAAATATGGCTTGAATATGGTGTTCATCAACGATTGGAATGTTGCTGGAGCATTTGACAGACCAAAGGGCATCACATTAAATTCGAAATGCCCTTGATGGGTTTTGAAAGCTGTCTTGTAGATATCGTTGCTATACATCCTTATCTTGTAGTATCCGGACTTTAAATCCAGTTTTGAAAACACAGCCATTCCATAAAGTTCTTCAAATAATTCCTCTACTATGGGAATGGGATAACGATTTGGCACTGTGATACGATTCAACGCTCGATAATCATTGCAGATTCTGTATCCTCCATTTTTCTTTTTATCTACCAAAGCTGGGCTAGAAAAGCAACTGTCAGTGGTTGATGCTCAGTGGGCATGTTATGAGATGGCAGCAGTACATGGCCTGCATGCAGCGCATACATGAGGAAAGGTTGTCGGTAGCCACCACATGGGCAGACCATGGCTTGTTCACAAACTGCAGCGGCGAACAGAGCAGTTTGCCTGCAGCGTGCGGGTGACGTGCAGGTAAACAGTGTACATGACACAGGGGGATGTGCCGAGGTGCACTCTAATTGAAGGCTACAGTGGCTACTGGTTGGAAGGGGGGGCGTGGAAACTACTGAGACATAACTGAAGATTTCCTCTATTCAAATCATCACCAAAACCTACAACATGACTAGGTTCTCATAGAACCTTTGGAGGGAAGAAAAAATAGAAAGTGCAACAAATCGAGGAGGAAATTCAGAAATAAACAAAAACGGTATGTCTTTCTTTGGCAAGCACGGTTGTGGCAGGGTCCGACTTCTAGATGTTTCTGATAATGTGAGAGGTCCCCCTAACAAGGCAACGGCTCATGTTCCCCAGATGCATCGGGGAGGAGGGGGGGGGGAGGGTAACGTCATGTACTTCCCAAGTAAACGTTTTGGTGGGGTGATGGCATGTGCCCTTCCACATCGGCTTGTAATTTTCATGCTCAACAATTTGATATGCTCGTATCAGTTAGTGAGAAGAAGCGATTCCTACAAAAGCTGCCAAGGAGATGGCAGTAGACAAATAATTGAGAAAGCAGTTCAATAAGGTTCCTGAAATCGTTATGATGGCTTGAGCTGAGAAACTGAGTCTGTAACTTCAGGTTTGTGATGCGTTAAGTGTAGGTGCTGAAACTTTCTTCCAATTCACATAAGTGATAGTGGAAGCAGATGATTATTTATCAGCTTCTCACATTCCCTGAGTAGTGGAGATAGTGAGGAAGAACCGAAAGGCATATTGGGACTCGATATGATTCTGTTTCTTTTCATTCCCTTTAACTAAAGTAAGGATTGGAAAAGAAACAATCTTTCTTTTAGTTGCTGAATCTCTGTTTGATCGATCAATTTGTGATATTCCATATCCTCATTTCAAATGGAATCAAATCAATCCAAGTGAGTGCTTGCTTCACAACGGTGCAAGATCATATCTTCATTCTTGTTGGCTGTTGGCTGGTCTCTCTTTGGCAGAGCTGTACCTACTCCTGGCTTGTCTGAACTCGCCTTAGGTGCCACACAAATGTGGGTAAAGGAAAAGAAAAAACCTCTAAGTGGATTCCATAGAAGGTTCCCCACGATAAATATGGGTTTACACATTGAGTTTGTGTATACTTACAAGTGTCTTGGAGTTGATTAAAATTAGATCTCTATGGATAGAAATAAATATTAAGGGAAAGGGTTTTTTCCAAAAAAGGTGTCAAGCAGACTCATGCTTACAATTCTAGGAGGGCATAAAAATCATCATTCTCTTCTCCAAATGATTGATCATGCTCTTGAGTTTTAAACTTTTATTTTTCATTTGTCGCCTTTGCATATTTCATGCTCACCGTATCTATTGGCCTAATACTCTATTTGATTAAAAATATCTTCTTTTGCTACTTCTTTTCTCAAAATAGGTGCTCGATATGGTTGGTTATGAGGCCCGTCAAAGAGAATACGCCTTCAGGGGTCAGAAGCATTTCTATTTCATGACGTTGAACGGCAATGAGGTCGCTCTTCATTAATTTTTTTATATAGTCTGTCGTGTTTTGCTTATTGACGAATTCTCCTGCAATATAATCATCTATGTTTGGGGTTTATCTATCCATATTGTTTTATAACATATTGCAATTTATTCTTTGGTACAATATTTTGATAGAAAGCTTAATAAATTTAAGTTCATTCAAGGATATGTTCGTGAGTAGTGCAATACTCGCTTCTACTCATTTTTCCAAGTGCTAATTGGGTCAATTCATCTGTCGATGGGAAATTGGTAAGAACTCTTGAGTTCTCATCAGGATTACTGGCAGGATGAACATCGCATGTTGGCGAGAGAGAGAAACCAACTTGATTATACTTCCCCATCTGCCCTCTTAAAGGAAGGGTCGCCTATTTTGATGGGAATACTTTCCCATCTGCCTTCTTTAAGGCAGGGTTGCCTAACAGGATGAAATTACAAAATTAATCATAGATACTAAGGGGATCGTATTAGAAAAATGTTTCTAATTTGTGGTCAAAGCCAGTGGATAGAAGTTCTTGTTTTGTCGCTGATACAGCTAGAACTATTATAAATGGGAGCATGCTATTTTCGTTAAAATTATTTAAATTCAGGTTTAATCGAAGTTGGACTGGCTTGCATGCGTAATCTGATTCTTTATTTTTTATGAAGATCACTGATTTACAGTCCCATGATTTTTTTTTACCCTAACCCAACTGTCAATGATCCAAAGTTTAAGTTGACTATTTTCTTCAAAAAAAATTAACTTGTCTAAATAAATTATTTCTTGAGTTCTAGAATTATGGGTAGTTTTTCTATCTTCAGTGAAGTTATTGCCTCAAGTGAAATTTCAGGTTATTGATGCTTGTGCCAAAGGAAACCTAGGGCGTTTCATTAATCATAGCTGTGATCCCAACTGTCGGACAGAAAAGGTCTTGATCTAATTCTGGCCCATAAATTCCTTTTCAAATGCCTTCTTCAAGTGAATTTACTGATGAAATGTTATTTAAATCAGTGGATGATAAATGGAGAAGTTTGCGTTGGGCTTTTTGCAACGCGAGACTTGAAAAAGGTACATTTCATATAAATCCGGCTATGAACTTAATTTTTGCAGAAATTAAACTTGATGGTGCCGTTTAGTTCTATTCATCAATTTCATCTTGATGGCGATGCCGTTCTTTTCTAGGGAGAAGAAGTTACATTTGATTACAACTATGTCCGAGTTTTTGGAGCGGCTGCCAAAAAGTGCTTATGCAGCTCTACCAATTGTCGTGGCTACATCGGCGGTGATCCCTCAAACGAGGTACTCATTCAGAGTGACTCGGACGAAGAACACCCAGAACCTGTGATGATAGCTGAAAACGGAGACCTCAACATTGAAGTGGAGGAGGCAAATTCTGAATCAGATCATTTAATTGAGGAGAAAGTGCAGACGGGAGATAATGTTGACCCTACAGTTGACTTGTCCTCACTGGTGAACGATAATGTCGTTCTGAGAGTTTCTCTCCAGCAATCTTCGGAGAAGGACATGACGTCAGTATCAAAAGACTCTGAGAAACCTTCGTCCTCAAAAATAACTGCTGATTTAAAATCATCTCGAGTGAGTTCTGGAGTGAAAAAAGGAAGATTGAAGACAAAGAAATATGTGGCGCATAAAGAGAAAACGACATTAGTAGTGTCGCAATCTCAACAAGAAGTATACCAATCTGTTCATGAAGGGGGTAATGTTGTCGTAGTTCACTGTCATTTTTCCATTTTTCTCGTTTTCAGTGTCTTAAATTATTTTCCCTTTGCAGTGGAAGAAAAACTCAATGAACTGCTTGATTCTCGTGGAGGCATCAAGAAACAGAGGGTATTTTATGTTTTTTGATTTCTTCCTATAATCCTCAAATTTTGCTTTTGGGCTCTCGCTTTGATGACAACATGCTCTTAGGCTTCAGATTAGGGTTTAGGATTTAGGAGGCTCCCGTCACTTATGGCAGATTATAAATTCTAGGGTTTTGGATTGCACGTCTAGGGTTCGGAAATCAGCGAAATGAAGGTTGAATTTTAATTTTTCATGGCTTGTGTTTAGGATTGGTAGACCATGACAAACTCATCGTCGTCATCCATTTTTGTACAAGACAAATGATGAGATGATACAATGACAGATGTATGACAATTGGTCATCGTCTTCCTGGATCCTGAATCCTACATGGGTTGTTTGTTCGTACACATTTATTCTTTTACAGTACTTATCGTGAACAATCATGTTTGGGCTATGATGTTTGGATTTTAAGGAATCAGATGGTTTAGGAGTCTAGATCACAAGACTATGTTTCGCTCTCTGGAGCTCACAGAGCGATTTTTATTTCATTTATTACCACATCTCAAATAGCATAATTTACGCTGTTTAGGGTTTCGGTGCTCTATTAAATTTTTGAATCCTTTTTTTTACTGATACCTTTTAAACATCAGGGCTCCAGATGTTTTATTTTACACTTTTATTTTGAGTTACATACTCGTGATATGGAGTCTGGGAACCGGTGTCTTGTTTTAAGTCTCGACGGCTTCCAGTCTAGGGCTTGTATTTGTTTATTCCTGTATTTTTATGAATTATAATATATTTATCCAGTTTTATACATGGATGATCTGCATAACTTGAGGTCTCAGGATTGTACTCCTATATGCCTACCATTGTCATGGCTTAATTAATTTATTTCGCCAGTTATAAATATGAATGACGCTTAAAAACAACCAAGTCTTTCAGATGTTCTTACTAGGGGTCAGCCATCATCGATAATATGGACCCTGTTCATTGTAAGGGCCGGGTTTATCTTTTTTGATCAGATGGATCTAATTTTGATCTGGCCTAGCTTTTATTGATTTGACTTGATATTGACGTATCTTACTTATTTTGTAAACCGTTAATTGTTGGGCACTTATGGTTTTCTTTCCCATCACCAGGATGCTACGAAGGGTTACTTGAAGCTTTTGTTCTTTTCCGCTACATCAGGAGATGACATGAAAAGCGAAGCCTCTCAAAGGTAATTTCGATAAGCCCTCTGATTTCAGTCAGCTTATAATATTTTTTTCTATCTTATTATTTTGGTCATCTTTCAGCACGAGGGATCTTTCATTGATTCTTGACGCTCTCCTGAAGACAAAATCAAGGACCGTCTTGGTCGATGTGGTCAACAAAAATGGTATGGTCTCTACTGCTATCAAACCCAACTTTTAAATTGCTTAATTTATTAAGAACGTTGTAATATAATGTTCTTTTGGCTTATCAGGATTGCAGATGTTGCACAACATCATGAAGCAAAACAGGAGAAATTTTAACAAAATTCCTGTTATTCGTAAGCTTCTTAAGGTGATGTGATTTTTACAATTTTTGCAGAATTCGCCTAATTTCAATGTCATAAAATATTTTCTTAGTTTCACAGAAAACTGGTACAACCCTGATGGGTGTATCTATCGATTGTGAGGTTTGCCCTACTTTTTCACGTCCATTAGATAGAGAGATTGAGTGAGAAGAACTTGAATGGGTGTGGATGATGAAGGATCGCCGATGGAAGGGTCGCTCCTCTCAAGAGAACGTTCTCGAGTTTGTAGAGCAAGGAGAGGAGTTACGAGAGAGAGAGAGAGAGAGAGAGAGAGAGAGAGAGAGAGAGAGAGAGAGAGAGAGAGAGAGAGAGAGAGAGAGAGAGAGAGAGAGAGAGAGAGAGATGACAGCTAGGGTTACTTATGTCTCAATTCCTGTTGAGCATGCTTAAGTTGCTGTGTTAGTTTGCCAGATCTCCAGATTTGGCCAGCTCATTTTTTCGGGATTTCTTCTGCTTGTTGATCTGACTCAGGATCATATAGAAAATATTGAAGTCAGACCAGTTCATCATATTTCGAATTTTATTGTGACTTTTTTGGACTTTTTAAATTTTCAGTGTAGTTACATGTGGGAGAGCTATATGTGAATATTTTTCATCCCCCAGGTGCTCGAGTTTTTGGCCGTTAAGCAGATAATTACCCCTTATCACATGAGAAGTTTACCATCAAATGCAGAAGTAGAGAGGTAACTATGGGATTGGATGGTATCAGATCCAGATCCTCACTCTTTCTGTCATATTCTTGCATAACTAGAGAAACAAATCAATGCATTCCAATTGCGGGCATTTTGTGGAGTTCTGTTTCGTATTTAAATGAAAGTAATGTTGTTAATCATCTTCGCTTTCTGTTTTTCTCGCTATGACTCTTCCTCTGTGTTGAATGATGTTCTCCAGTGGTTAAGTTCAGTGACTTCTTTTCAGTATGGATGTAGAAACGCATTAATAATACGTTTCTTCGTTTTTTGTCAGAAGTTATGGTACTGCATTACTGTTTGTGAAGAAAATTACATTTTTAATCGAATGAAATGATGGGGTCAGTGGTCCCTTGTTCTTCTCTCTAGGACTACTCTTCCTATTTTTTTTCTTTTATGAATATTGAAGAGGTATTGTAGATTACTTTTTCCGAGGTTTTTTCAGCAAGAAAAATAATATTCAGTAGGAAGTTTATGATGAATATCCCATGAAAAACTTGGTTATTTTCTCCAGTTTCCATGTTATTTCTGTTTATATTTTCCCAGTGTTTTCTTTATTTTTACCCCCTAATACTTGCTCGGAGGCTGTTTTTCATTTTTGAGCAGGATGTTGTATTTCATCAGTACTTTATCATAAACCCATAGTCTTCTTTTAGCATAATTTTTCTCATTAATTCTCTCTTCTTCTCCCTCTCTGTCAATATCTTTCCCCATTTTATCTCTACATCCATTTTCTGGCCATTTCAGTTACAAAGATTAATCAATTTATTTGAGACATGTGCATGCCAACAACCATAATCATAAACTTTTTTTTGCAACTTTTCCAATTTTCTTTCATCTCATTTATTATTACCATGTGATAGATCAGATGCCCATTTCTTATAATCTTTCAATTGCCACTTAATTTTTGCAGTTTCAAGGAATCCATCATCGAATTGACCTACCACAATGATCCGCAGGCACTTCTCTTCGTCTTTGAGATATACCCTTCTTGCGCATTCCCCCGCCTTAAAAAATATTTAACAAAACCAGGCCCGTCCTTCGGCAGGTTCATCATATGGCAAGGAATTTCCGGAACAAGTGGCTTCCTCGGCCGAGCCGGAGGGCAAAAACGTCCAACCGAGACTCGGGCCGGTCCTATTCTGACCGGTTTGACCGGTTCACTCCAAGGCGAGGCAGTGCGGACCCCACGCAGCGGCGGGATAGAAATGACGATCTTACCCCCAGCTTGCCCCGGCCTCGGAAGCGAAAGAGCCGTTGGGACGAAGTGGGCCCGTCCGAGTCAACCAAAGTCAACCCATCCATGTTGGAGCCTGAGTCAATGGTCGAGGAGGCACCACCAGGGTTTGGGCCACTGCAGTCGTTGATCCAGACCGATCTCAGTGCAATCCGACGGTCAGCGGCGGCGGGTGATCTTCAGGACCGGTTCCGGCCCCACCTGACAGTGTCGTATGGGATTCCGCTGGCCCTGGCTGAGCAGCTCGGGACGGCAGTTGACTCGAGTCAACGGGTGTTGATGTGGCAGGTGGGGCCGGGGATGCCGTTCCACCCGTTCCCACCTCTGCCACCTATGCCGCGTCGGGAGCTTGTGCCGTCGTCTCCGGGAGAGTCGGTGCCACGTGGTGAAACCCAATTGGTCAGTGTTAGTGGAGAATCACGGAGAAATCAACAGAAGGCAGGATAGAGCGGCTTTGATCGTGACCGTTGATCTGCGGATCGAGGGGCGCGAGTTGTTGTGTTATTGGTTCGTTCCAATTGGTGCTGGGAACACTGATTATTATTTGTGGGGCTGCAAATGTATGCCCCCTTCATGCGTATTTTTTTCAGTCTGAGAGAGAGGTGCAGAGAGAGAGAGGGGGGGGGGGGGATGAGAGAGATAGAGAGATGCAGAGAGATGGGGGGGGAAGCATGAGAGAGAGAGATGCAGAGAGAGAGAAAGGAGAAAGAGAGTCGCAGAGAGAGAGAAAGGAGAAAGAGAAAGAGAGTTGCAGGGAAGGAGGGAGGGAGAGAGAGAGAAAGGAGAAAGAGAGAGAGGGGGGAAGAGGGAGAGAGACAGAAAGAGAAAAAGAGAGAGGAAGAGAGAGAGAGAGAGGGAGGGAAAGAGGAGAGAGACAGAAAGAGAAAAAGAGAGAGTTGCAGGGAAGGAGGGAGGGAGAGAGAGAGAAAGGAGAAAGAGAGTTGCAGAGAGAGAGAAGAGGGAGAGAGACAGAAAGAGAAAAAGAGAGAGGAAGAGAGAGAGAGAGTTGCAGAGAGAGGGAGGGAAAGAGGGAGAGAGACAGAAAGAGAAAAAGAGAGAGAGAGAGAGAGAGAGAGAGAGAGGGAGAGGCAGAGAGAGGGAGGGAAAGAGGGAGAGAGACAGAAAGAGAAAAAGAGAGAGAAAGAGAGAGTTGCAGAGAGAGGGAGGGAAAGAGGGAGAGAGACAGAAAGAGAAAAAAGAGAGAGAAAGAGAGAGAACGAAAGATGTAAAGAGAAAAGGAGAGAGAAAGAGAGAGAAGCCGAGAAACAAAGGGAAAAAGAGAGAGAGTAAGCGAGAGAAAGAAAAGAGAGAGAAAGAGAGAGAGGGCGAGTGAAAGAAAGAAAAAAGGAGAGAAAGAGAGAGAAGCCGAGAGGCAAAGGGAAAAAGAGAGAGAGGGCGAGAGAAAGAAAAAAGAGAGAGAAAGAGAGAGAGAAGGCAAGTGAAAGAAAGAAAAAAAGAGAGAGAAAGAGAGAGAGAGCGCGAGAGAAAGAAAAGAGAGAGAGGGCGAGTGAAAGAAAGAAAAAGAGAGAGAGAGAGAGAGAGAGAGAGAGAGAGAGAGAGAGAGCTACCCTCGAGTTCTAGGGAATGACTTCTCCTCATGGAAGGTCTCTTAGGTGGAACCAAGCCAAGATTTCACCATCCTTCTGACAAAAAAAATAAAAAATAAAAAAAAGAAAGAAAGATACCTCGAATACAGAATCCGACTGTGCCGGTCCGGAAGACATCACCCCTCTTTCGGCAAAAACAATAACCAATCGAGTGGAATTCATAAAAAAATAAGAGAAAAAAAAATTACAAAATACAGGTACAAGCAGGATACTCCTATGAACATTATGCAGGGGCCCCAAGAACCATCCAGCTCGCTCTTCCAGTTTCCAATGTGAAACAAACAGTCAAATATTTTTGATCTCACTTAAACCCGGCTGGGGCTTCTTTCTCTCTCTAGAGGGCCCTGATTAGATAATATTGCCCCCCATAATAATGAATGGAGACGTGTGTTTCTGCTTCAATATGTTGATAAAATTCAAAGGGTCCCCATTGTTGATTCCTGGCATCTGAGGGGGATGCCCTCTAATGAGAAGCCGTCATCGTCATTGTCGTCATCTACGTGTTTTCGAGCATGCATGGGAGGGGACCCTCCTGAAAATTTCAACTCTTTCAATTAATCCTATGTTTTATGATGATGGGTCCAAAGAATTTATTTAAATGGATAAATGGAGGATTTTTTTTCTTTTTTTTTTGGAGAAAAAAAGGTGATAGAGGATGACGATACCGTCGACCATGTCCTTTGTTTTATGTAGGAGAAATGTGCCGGAGAGGATGGTCACGAACCCGCACATCTCCGTGACGATCTGGGTTGGACTCTGTCGGTCCCAATCCTGGGCGACGAATGCGAGTGAGTATCAAATTCTTGATCCAAAAACCGAAAACAGCAAGCCTAGTGTTACTTATAGACGAGATAAAGACTTTTTTTTTTTGAAGAAAATAAGGAAGACCACCCTTAATTGGTGGTCAACCTGATACCATTAACAATAGAAAATATGTACAATCAGAACACATATATGACTGAAATAGTTTAAGGGCTGACAGGGCTAGTAGATGAACGGGATGGACAGATCAGGAAAGAACAGGTTTTCATTCAGTCGTCTGTTGCAGGGCTTGTTGTCGCGTTATGTTCTGTTCCCGTCCGAGGAGGTGAGCGGAACGGATGACGGACTAGACAGGGGACGCGTAAAATTAATGAAATTGAGCAGCGTTTGATGATGGAACGAAATGGAATGGAACAGAACAGGAGCCTTTAAGGGATTTTGTTCCGTGTCTATTCCGAGATCCGGACAGGTGACTCATCCTCCCACGAACATTACCCAAAAGTATTTGAAGGGAACTAAAATAAATGCAAAAATCTCTAAAATACCCCTGATAGGGGACGGGGATCGTCACAGATACCAATTTCTGAGAAGCGTGAAGAGTGTAATGAAAGAAGGAGGCTAAATTGACGGAGAGAACACAAACAAAATGATTAGAGGCTGTGGAGAAAAAGGGACATGAAAGGATGTTTTTTATGATAGTGTTTGTAAAAATTGACCTCAATGGGCAGGTCTGATATAAGAGAAATAGTTTTGGCTAACCTTGAACATTATTACACTGGCCAGAATGGTCAGGGATGTGAACATCACGAAGTAGATGGGGGAAACCACAGCCGTGTTGAATGTGTCAAGGGCCTGCGGATTGACACAGATATGTGAAAATACCAATTAGAAAAGAAAAGAAAAAATGAAAAAAAACAAAAAAGGCAAAGTAGATGAGTTAAATGGAATTATTACAAAAGAAAAAGTTAGAAATAGAAAAATAAACGAGAGAAACATTGAGATATGTCGATGGGAGATCTAGTCAAAATCTGAACGTAGGGATAATATTTTCTTCATTTTTCAGGAGCCCTGAAGGAAAAGTTAATGTAAATAATTTCAAAAAAAAAAAAAAGTTAAATGTAAATCCAGTGAGCAGCAGATACATTGCCTCGATTTGGATTGCTAGTGACTGAGTTGTGACGAAGCATAAAGGTCGATGCAGCAGATGGAATGTCGATGAGGCCCGGAGAGAGAGAGAGAGAGAGAGAGAGAGAGAGAGAGAGAGAGAGAGAGACCTCATAACAAATCAATTGAGAAGATTCCTTTTTTGGGGGTCTTAGAGTGGTATGTTTACAATTTAAAATATATAAATAAACAAATTCGATGAATAATTTCTGAACAGTGACAACAGCTGACGAAGAGAAAACATTGAAGCTGGTAAAGAAAAACAAAGATCTTTTCTCCCACCTTGTTCAAATAATTCATCTGGGTCACCACACAAATGCCCACAACAATGGCAAAGACCCAAGTTTGTGGGTAAGTCAACTGATTCATCCCCGAAAAAGTCAACTTTAGGGCAATCCCCAACGCCTTCACGCCCATAACCTGCCAAAAAATAAACCAAACATAAAAAATCAAGACAACAGAATGAGTTTATCAACACAAGATTAATAATAGAGAAGATGCATGGGCTTACTGATAGAGAACCAACTAGAGAACAAACGCCAATATATGCCATTAAATGTGTCTCCCCGTAATGTGGAATATACTTGAATATAATTATTAAAACAACAATGATGACGATGGCTGTGTACAAGAGGAAAGCTGCAAAGAGAAGATGGAAATTGAAGCTATCATTATAAGTTTAAACAGACGGTAGGAATAGTCAAATAAATGTCTTTAAGTCAAACCTGGTTCTAGGGCTAGAGCCCATACTTCGCTGACCGACTCAATTTGACGTTCCTGAGGTGCATGAAGGACAATCGTGGTGGAGCCCACAACGCACAAGGCACAGCCGAGCATCCCAAAGATGTGCAGCCTCTCATGCAAAATAACATGAGCAAGTGCAGCGCTGTCCTATGAAGTAAATAGTTTTTAATGTATATTCACTGAGACTAAAGCTTAATATGATATATATAACTGATTTTCATGCCTGATTATTATGCTAAGCGCACCAAGAGGAGTAACAAGGATTGCAGGCGCGAAAGCATAGGCAGCAAAGTTAGCGATTTCCCCAACTATCACTGAGAAAATTGATAACACATAAGTACGAAACATCCCAAAGCCTATGAAAAAAGTCCACTGAAAAGACAAGATTGAGGAAAAGTTACCAGAAAGAGAAATTCCATTATATCTAAAAGGTAAGTTCTTCAAAAAAAAAGTTTAAGATAGAACAAACTCACTCGTAATCATTCCTGCCCACCAGAGAGGCTCATATAAATAAGAGTACCCACCATATCCTGTTGGAAAAATGATCTGATGATGAAATAGAAGAAAAAGGTTTACTAAGATTACAAAAGAGTCTCGCGAGAATAGATTGACGATAAACCACAATTTAGGTACCCTAATACCTTTTCCAAGAGGGATATTAAGGTTCCTCAACAAACAAGCGATCAGAATAACTTTTTTTCTATTTCTCAGAAAAAATAGAGAAGTTAAAATAAATAGGGAAATTTGATCTATGCGAGATAAAAAAAACCCTAAACCTAATGGAAAGAGATAGAGGGAGAGGAAGAGATCTCACAACATGGATGCTGCAAAAAGAAAGATAGCGGTGGAAGGATGGACTTTGCCAGGGAAAAAGGAAATTGGGGACACTAACACAACTTCTATATTTCATCTTACCCACAATCCTAAACAGAGGGCTATCTAATTTAAACGAAAACATATGCATGGGAAAAGACTAAATGTCCCGAGTGACCCAAGAGGGTAGACGCTTGTATCAGAATGCTCAGGTGCAGGGACAATAGGGTTCTGAGAGTAGGGAGAAAAGAAGGTTAGGAATTCTATTTCCAACATGGAGAGGGGTAACCAGGAAGAGAGTACGAAGTATAGAAGTTCCTACCGAGGAGATTTATGGATCCTGCAGAGCCTTGTGGACTAGACTACTCTGAAGACTGATATGATCCCCATTATTTGCCGGGAATTCTTGTCATTTTACCTGCTAGGGTTACTTTCATTATTTCCACACTACATGTATGTCTCTATAATTAGGGCTGCCCTCTTTAGGAAGGCAGAGAAGAAATATATGGAATTTATTGCTTCCCAATTCTCCTTCTCCGTCGACGCTCTTCCCGCCGCTTACCTCCCTCTGTCAATGATCTTTCCGGCATTTACCCTCTCTCTATGAGTTCTTGGTGATGATCCTACCATCAGTTCTCCTCAACCCCCATCTTTTCGCGATAAGGACACCCTGGTTCTAATCAAAGACTATTCCTCTTGAATCTATATGTCATTTAAACCATGCCATTTTTCCACCAGCCATATCTCTTCCATCCAATCTAGTTTCTCAGGTTAGCATCAAGGATCCTACCACGACAAAACCCTAGAATATTAAATAAGAATGAGTAGAGACAATACTACCATGATTGTACATCGACCATGTAACACTAATAACGGTGTATCAGGATGTCTCGTGGAAGCGATGTATTATGGGGTTCACCTTCCTCAATGACTATGATAAGAGAGCAATTATGAGTCGTCATCATATTTATCATTCATCCACACCAGGATGATGGAGATGATGACAAAGTCGCCATCGTCATTGTCACTTGTCCACAACTACGACTGCGATGATGAAAATAATAAATTTGTCATAGTCATTGTCCTCTTAGCAGCCTACAGCGACGGGCACAATGAAAAATGACAAATTTTTCTTGTAACGATAAATCCAAACGGACTATGACATGGGGTTTGGAGTTGGAGATGAATGGACCATTCTGATAGGATACAGAATATCCCAGCAGAAAATTTTCGGTGGTTAAACACAGAATAGAAACATAGATCCTAAACTCGGCTAACAAAAGTCATTTGAAATTGAAAGTATGATTGAATCAACTTGTAAGAACAAGAGGAATAGCAAAGCAAATGAAAAAATTCAAAAAAAAGAGGAATTTTGAACAGAGCTCATGAAAGGAAATTCTTGGGGGAAGCATTGTGAGGGAAATTTGAACAAAGCCGAAGGATATTCAGAGGTAACAGCGCCAATCTTAAAGAAATAAAATAACCAACTCGCAATCAGTCTACAGAGGTTTCTGAAAAAGCAAGTGAAAGGATAACAGGGAGGCAATGATTCCCATGATTCCTATGTTGAAAATCCAGATCAATTTAATGTAAAGTACAATATCACCACAAACATGAGGAAACCCAAGCTTGTTTTTTGTGGATCGAGGAGGAAGGTACATACAAGGTACTTCATGACATTTCAAGAGTCCATACCGCTTTGGAAAAACCAGAGATTGTCATTACGATTGACTCCATAGTTATCAAAAAGGACATCTAGTATTTTACATGAAGATACACAGGAAAATCGGATCAGCGAAACAACAGCATAGCCTTTCAGATCTTCCCTCAATTTAGAGTATTTTCATTCTGAATTTTTGAATTACTCGACGCCTTTCTTACAAGGGATCCTCTCATCATTGTCGAGGTCGGAGGAAGCAGACCAGAGAATTGGGAGACATAAACAAGCGCAAATCCAATCATGGAACACTGATAAAAGGATCTCCGATTCAAAATTTCACCAGATCCAAAAGTGTCCTCCAATTCTAGAAAAATTAACACGTCGAATTATAGAGACGTACCTGCCCTTACACCCGATGCACCGGCCTTCTTCAATCCCTTCTTCTTCACGATGAAACTGGCCCCGATGAAGAAGCTGGACGACAAAGCCAAGACCAATCCCTTGATATTGTCAGAGGACATTCCTCGATAGGTCCATCCCTCGCCACTATCCGCCGACTTCGCCTCCATCTCGCCAATTCCAATTCGCCTACAGTTAATATCATAAATTCGCGAATTTCAACTCGCAAATTCCATCATCCGACGACATTCATCTTCAAGAACTACATCCGCCACAAAATTAAAGCTGGAATTGCAGCGCAGATCCAACGCCGCTCCAATTCTGCTCCAGATCTGGCTCAAGAATTGCGGATAGAGACGATTTTTTCTATCAAGATCGCTGCCCCAAAGACTAGAATTTTGGAGAGAGAGATATAAATACTCAAAGTCATATACACAATAGACTCGGGAGAGTGACAGAAGAGAAGAGAGATAGATAAAAATAAATTACTACATTTAATTAAATTCACTTTCACAGTTAAAAATACAACCGGGATATTTCCTCTCTCAGATAAAGTTTTTTCATAAAGCTCTGAGTAACCAGATAAATAAATAAGTAAACTATTAGTTTAATAAATGATTTTTTTTATAGCAATAGCCTTTTTTCTTTTAAATTCTGCTAGTTTACATAAGTTTGAGTAATCAGAGAATGAAATCGAAGATATTTGGAAAAATAAACGCGTCCAACCAACTAGTTAGTGGATAACTTAATGACTTAAATTAAATAGGCCCACATTAATAGATGTAGACAAATTAATATTCCTTGTATGAGGTATGTATATATTCTATGTGACATTTCCAATCGAGTAACGAAGATTATATTTAATCAAGATAAGGTACGTGATGAAGATTAGACTATGACTTTCAAGAGATGGGAAGAGAGAGACTCATTACTCATCTACTGAAGTGCCTTGATGAGTTTGGCATTTTTTAAAATGCTACAGCTACCCATCACATCACTCATCATTGGTAGAGAGAGAAGCAGGTGAGAGTTAGAAAAAAATATAGGAAGAGATGACCAGAACGAAATATGTTGATATTGGGCATTTGGGTAGTAAGGATTAGGAATAAGATT
This sequence comes from Wolffia australiana, assembly GCF_029677425.1. Classification (NCBI taxonomy): domain Eukaryota; kingdom Viridiplantae; phylum Streptophyta; class Magnoliopsida; order Alismatales; family Araceae; genus Wolffia; species Wolffia australiana. The sequence continues at coordinate 2,338,713 of NC_135841.1, read as the reverse complement.
GCTGAAAAATATTTCAACACTATATATGGCTAGACAGAGAGAGAGAAAGTAAATTCAAATGAAGACGAACCTTATTGAAATATTTCAAGTGCCTTTGTTTCAGGTAAAGAAAACCTCCTTCCAATTAATCCTGTCATTTTCGAACCCATAGTTTTAACAAATGCCTTGACTTGAAAAGCTATAAAATTAGGAAAGTTAGGCTGTTCAAAGCAAAAAGTTTCCCCAAGTGAGGAAAATTTTCATTATCCTCGGCGAAAGGTAATTCGAATAATGAGTTGTATTTATTATTTATTTAAACAGTAAGATTGATTGGGCTGTGGAAATAGTGGTGGAGTCAAACCATGAGGGAAGGCAACACAGGGAAGCCAAAATAAATAGATGGGAGAGGGGGAGCACTATGTTCTATATTTAAATCATAATGTTCTAGTAGTATTTGATTCATGATCTACTACTCACCCAACTATAATTTATAAATAAGAAAAAGGGTACTAAAAAACTGATTTTTTCATTGATGAAAAAAGTCATGTATTTGAGAAAATGATTTTGCTAAAGAACCAATAAATGTATTATACAAATAACAAAAATATATAGAAGAACATAAATAAACATAAATATAGACATGCAAACAGAAATTAATAGACAGATAGACAAACAACAAACAGATCTAGATAACTAGATATGTAGGAAGATAGATATATGGATGGATGGATAGATGTATAACCAAATAAATAATAGATAAAGATACAAAAAGATTGATAGATAACCAGATAGATCGATAGGCAGATAGAATGATGAACAAATGGGTAGATACATGCACAAACATATATATATATATATATATATATATATATATATATATATATATATATATATATATATAGTCATCAAAGTTGATAGATTGTTGGCAAGACAGTACAAAGGTGAATTATAACTGTTGGTGCCAATAATGTGTCCAACTGTCCAGGAAAAAATAATTAAACTAGTTTAAATGTTCTATGAATTCAGATCTTTGTATAATCTATGATTAGCCTGAAAATATTTTATGAAAGATCCAAGGTCATTCCTTGAGATAAACATATTTTTCAGAATCTACACTGTGTAGCTGAACATTTGAAACGAAGCCAGAAGGATTTATGACAGAGTTATTGAGGACGACAACAGGCATGAAGAGAGAACTTTTTGGCAAGGAATTTTTCATGAAGAAGGAAACAGT
>NC_135841.1:2315000-2332500 GCF_029677425.1 Wolffia australiana | reverse complement strand
AAATATACATGATGTTACCTGTCTATCCCTCAGTCCAGCTATCTATCCAGATGAACGCATGCCAATTTAAAAGAAATGCGATACGACATATGATCATCTGTCTATATCTCTACATTCTTGAATCTTTATTCCCTCCCCATAGAAGCGTCTACTTCTTGTCCGAAGGCATAATAAACCGAAGAAATATGCAATAATTATAGTTCAGGGATGCGGACGGGACGATTTTTTCGTCCCGGGACAAAAAAATCGTCCCGTCTGAGGATACGGACGAATTTCGGGACGAAAATTCGTCTCAGGGACCACCGGAGGGGTTAATATATTATATATAATATATTATAAATCGTCCTGGCGAGGCCACGTGGCAACATTTCAACCGTCGGATGTGAATCCGGCGGTTTTCCGTCCATCGTCCGGAGACCTCCGGATGAACGATTTTTTCGTCTCGGGACGAATGTTGGGATGAAAATTCGTCCCGGGAGGACTGGACATGACGAAAAACCGTCCCAAGATTATTGGACGGGACGGTTTTTTCGTCGGTGAACAAAAAACCATCCCGTCCTTCGTCCCTGAGCTAACATCGGACGTAGGACGGGACAAAAGTCGTCCCATCCAGTCCTTCGTCCACATCCGGGACAATCCGGAGCTACAGCTATATGATATTATCATATATCATATATTATAGCTATATGATATTATGCAAAATTAATATTGACGAGAAAATATAAACTGACTGGGAGGATTTATTAATCTATCACCTGCGCGCAAGCTGGGAGAAGTCACTGTCTGACTCATCGTCGGAGTCAACCTTGACCAGAGGAGCAGCGGGAAGCTCTGACGCCGGTTGTTTGCCCTTGAGAAGTTCGTCATATCGTTGAAGTACCCGTTGCAGGTCATCATTCAATGCAAGACCTCGAAAGAGAACCTGCTCATCTCTGGTGAACAAGAAGTGGAAAGATCAACTAAAACCTTAGAAATTAACAGATAATATAATTAGCAAACTGATTTCTTAATGAAAGGAGCTGGAAACAAAAAAAAAACCTACCCAGTATTATTCACTGTTGACATGATGCGGGACTGGTAAGAGCGGCACTGTTCCACGAGGTCGACAATGACCTCCTGCTTCAGTTCCTGAGGATGAGTTTATATCATTAAACATTGAAATCAGACAGCGTTAATCTAGGTTTGCATCATTTAATGGTCCCACCTCAGAGTTATTCGGCTCAATTGCGTTGATCATTTCTATCAGCACGTCAGCTATGCCGTGTGCATTCTGGATGTCGGCCAAACTGAGAAACGTAAAGATCCGGCATCATTAATAAACGAGTGGACTTAATCAAAATATAAATATCAACTAATCGCACTCAGTCTAGGGTTTAGGGTTTAGGGAATACCTGAGGACAGGGGGTTCTGGTTGGAGAGAAGCTTCGATCGCCACATCTTCATAAGTTGGAGGCTCCGGTCTAATGATTGGATGTGTTTGAGGAGGAGTGAACAAGGGAACACTGTTTTCCTCACGAGGGGCGAACTCTATACCGGCAGACTGTCAATACCAGAAGATATACACAGATATGTGATATGCCATTAGCCATAATTGATATTTCTATAATTAATGGTGACCCCGTTAGTAAACTGGGAAAAACACCAGACTAGGAAAAAAATGAATAAATATTGGGAAAAAACTACGCCACAGAAGAATATCATATTAGTTATCAGGCCCAGGAAAAGACCCCTGGTAGTTGAATAGACCAATCAAAAAAGTGGAAACTAGAGAATGAGAAGAACCGCGATCGGAGCAAGCCGAGCATCGCCCGACCTAGGACAGGCTTTCATCGGGGTTTGTGAGTAGGTTTGGATTGGGTGTTCCTTTGTACTCTCTTCCATGGATAATGTAGGTTTTTTTCTTCATTAAATGCGATGAAACAAATCATTTCAATCCAATTAGACATCGTAAATCATCTTCCATCGTCTCCCCTCACCGTAGCTATTTCAATTCTTATTCAGGCCAATCAACTCTCCCATAAACCTTTCAAACACCATCTCTTTTAGTCATTCATGTAGAAATAACTCTCGCTTATTCGCTGCCATCCTCTGATCTCCCAGAATTCCCATCTCTCAACCTGAATTACTATCGTCTATTCATGAATACTTCTCTCTCACCACTAAGGAAATCAAGTTGACCCCACCTTCGACCCAGCCTTTCCGTCAGGTCAGGTCAAGTGATCTCATAATACAACTTACATCAACTCTTAAGTAAATATTATTATACACACATATCAATTTTAACTAGGCCGACTAAAATCAGTAACCTGACCCAAGTGCCTCAGCCAATCCAAATGGGTCTACTGGGCCGACTGATCAGGTAACCATACCCGACTCGCCAACCAGACCCTCGATCCAAGGGTCAGGTTTGCCAACCTGACCCCCAATCCTTAGGCATTAGCAAAGGCATAAAATTATTAACAACAAAAGGATAAATAATAAAAAGTAGAATATCCTATTACCAATCGGTTCAAGAACATACCCTTAGCTCTCGGTATGCTGCATGATACTGGGGATATCTTCCGCCCGACCCTCCAAACGCTTCTTGCCATTCATCAATAAGCGCCAAAATTTTTTCTTTCACGCCCAAGTCTGGCTGCAAGGCAAAAAACACAACCAAAGGGAGATCCAGTAAAGATCCGTTTTGGAGTTTTTTTTTTCAAAAAAATAAATGTGTCGAATGCCTAGAACAGGGGTAAATGCCGACCTTTTTCTTCACTATTTTCACCATGTCGTGTAAGATGTCACGTTCAACAATTTGGAGGTGCACGCTGTCTCCACAATTTTTGCTAAGGGTCTCAAGAACCTAAATTTGCGACAAAGGATATTAACTAAACGAATATCTGATTCAAAACACAATGTCCTATCAAATTTAAGAATTATACAGAGCCCAGGAAATTATTTTTAAAAAGATGTGTTCAAAGAATTTCGTCAAAGGAAACCAATATGTACACAGTTATGCAATTATACAGTTTAACAAAAACGAGTGCAAAGCAATATATTTCCTATTTTCGATCAAATTAGAAATTTCTTCATAGGATAATGTGATTTAACGCGAAAAGAAGCAAAATTTAGCTTCGGACTAAAATGATGAGATGATTTTGGAGATATGGTGGGTACGGCAAAAATATACCTTGAAGCATTATACATAAAAGATAATTTTGCGTAAATTCCATTAATGCAAATTCAAATAGTTATTACTAATATTGAAATTCTAACGAGAAACTTCATGAGTAAAACGTGTTTTTTATCAGATATCTACCAATAATAGCATATAAAAATGTCAAAACATGACGAAAATTACGAATCAGCGAACCCCAGTGCTGCAGAATCTGAAAGACGTCATATACTCACATAGAGCGTTAGGATCTGTATCTTGGGATTTTTACTTCCCAGCCGCTTCTTTAGAGTCTTCATTATTTCTTTCGCGTGTCTGTTTCCAAAAAAGAGGTATATTAGTCATAGTCAAATAAAATGGAGCAAAGATAATACAAAGAGACAGAAAATCTCATTAGTGTCGAATACATGCCATAAAAAGAAATCTGAATGTAAGTTGACGAACGTAAATTTTCCAAAAAGTCTTACCGACTGGCTACGCAATAGTTTAACTGCATTAGGTGGTAATAAACCCACAAAGTCGTCGCAATTAACAATGTGATCATTTAAATTTATCAGGGAGCAAAATTCCACGATTGACCATGTTACCGTCAAGGTATTAGCAAGCAACAAATGTGCAATCGACTCCTATCGTTTAAATTTTTTAGAAGGTAAGAAATCCACAAAGTCGTACTATTGACCATGCTCTAGGTCAATAAATAACAACATCGACGTTTACGGAACACATTTTTAACAGAAATTTGCCAATTGACAAGCCGATCGGTCAGTCAAGTTATTTGTGAGCTCTCTTCCAAAATAAACGGCTTGGGTTGGTAATAGATGTAACAGTCCGCCCTTGAATATTTCACTTAAGACAAAGACAGATAAACAAAGACGCTATATTGTTACATTTTAGGCGATCTATGAGAAATAATTCTAAGTAACGATGCGGCGATTTAACAGAGAGACGGCCTCATGGGATTTACTTGGAAGAAGGTAAAGTTACAAGGTAAATTACCCAGGATCCATATTAACTATGTCGCATAGCTCCATGTTTATCGCCCAATCAGGACCGATGAGCAGCTCACTGGTCGCTCTCTCGGCACAAGCCACCCCATTAGCCATCGCGAGCGACCACTTCAACTCTCTTTTCAACAGCACCACTCCCTTCAATAATCACCCAAAACCAACGAGACATTTCACCGATTCACAACAGAAAAAAAAAACACGAACCACAATTACAAGAGAACCGCAGCCGGATCTGCTCTTTCTCCGATCAATTTCCTCACGACGCTAAAAAATCAACTTGCATTGACCTTACCTGATCTCAGAAGAAGACGGCGTACACCGATCAGACCAAGCCGTAGGAATCGGATCCAGCGGATCCCTGTTCAAGCGAAGAATCGAATTTGAAGAGGAATTTCAATACTGCAAGAGAACAACTGAGAAATCTTACAACTCCCTTGCTTCTTTCCCAAGCTACTCTCCCAAGCTCAGGAAAAAGAAAGAGGAATTGGTCTTTCCTTCGATGACGCGTGGTCTGCCGAGGTATTTATAGGGTGGAGAAAAGGATACGCTCCTCCGCGGTAACAGTAACCTTGTCGTGTACCGCCTGTACTGAGTAGAGTATAACAAGGACATTCCTCGACCTGACACGCGGTAAGCACACCGCTTGTTCTTCGCCTCTATTATCACCGCCTGAGATCGGAGTAAAACCACAATATAAATAAATATAAGGTTCCGATCCTATGAAGTCAATCTGACATTTTTTCTCTTGTATTCATCTCGTGGAAAGTTTAAATATTATCCACTTTCGGATATTTTTGTGTCAATAGTATTTTGCGTTTCACATCCTTGGCGGTAACCTCACCGCATGTTCTTGCCATGAGAGGGAGAAGGGTAAAAACACAATATAAATGTAAGCCCACAAGCCCCTGAGTGGAGAACTTAGTTTTTTTTTTTCCTTTTAGGTTCTTGGGAGGTTTAAACTTTTTTTTATCAGAGTTGTTTATGCAAAATGAACATTCCATATCACTAATGTTCCGGATCATCCGGGACATGGATGATGGACGGGACGGGACGAAGATTGTCCCGTCCGACGTCCGGAATCAGTGCAAGGATATGGACGGGACTGTTTTTTCATCCGAGTGAATGAAAACCGTCCCGTCCATTGGTCTCGGGATGAATTTCCATCCCGCTTTTTGTACAACCTCGCGGACGGGACGATTTTTTTGTCTTGGGATGAAAATACCGTCCCGTTCGCATCCCTGCACTAGTATAGTTCCGGATCGTCCGGGACGTGGACAATGGGCAGGACAGGATGAAGATCGTCCTGTCCGATGTCCAGAATCAGTGCAGGGATGCGGACGGGATGGTTTTTTCGTTCGAGTGGACGAAAACTGCCCCGTTCATTCGTCTCGGGACAAATTTCCGTCCCGGTTTTCATCCAACCTCGTAGACGGGATATTTTTTCGTCCTAGGGAAAAAAAACCGTCCCGTCCGCGTCCCTGCACTATACATATCACTAATCTTAGGTGGTGTGATCACCTTCTCAACATTCCAAAATAGTGTTCGCCCGTTCGAGATCTGTCCAGTATCTGATATCTAACAGTCTAATTCCGAGTACAATTGAAATTATTTCATATGCCGATATTGAATGTCGGACGAAAAAATTATCTGTTATCGGATGTTGGGATGGATGTCGAAGGAGTCAGGACAGTGGCGGATAATTGAACCTAATATGAATTCAGACCCCGTATATCACTATCCAAATATCGGTTCACACAAAGACATTGTCCCATATGGAAGAAAAAACTAAAATAAACAGTCGTGTAAATTCTTCTATTAGAATTAAATATGCATGTGGTGAATCACGCATATATCAGTTTGGAAACGATGGTTGACCCCAATTAACTTTGACCACAGCCGTCTCGCTTCGGTTATGTTGACTTATTAAAAGATTTTTAATGTGTATTGGTTTTACGAAGACTTTTGGTGGAACATTTAATTGAGTTGACAGGGCCAATTGTATTCGTGTAAAGAAGAAGACGAAAATTTAACAACTAAATTATTTAATTATGGTGAATTATTTAAATTATACTTTGCTTTGCATACATGTATCATAAATGGAAAACCAGTCGGAGGTACCATAATCTGATCTCTGTATCCACCCCTGAAACGAAGGTGAATGACAATATCAAGATGAACAACAATATCAGATATTGGTACTGTAGTAACTGATATAAGATATCATCATCTGACATATAGATATTGATAAGCTTGTATATTTGGTTTTTCATTTTTTACATCTAATATCATCGTCGGATATAGAGATCCAGACAGATGAACACTAATCCAGTATCAGAGGAAAGGGTAAAACACAAAATAAATGTACGGCCAGTACTCTAACACAGAGTCAACTTAACTTTTTCTCTTGTTGGCTTCTCAGTAGTCCAATTATTTTCTTGTTAGGGTTGTTTATGCAAATGAACATTCCGCATCATAAGTCTCTCGAAAGGACATAAGTTCACGCTTGTTCTCGCCATCCAATATCAGAGAGAAGGGTGAAAACACAATATAAATTTAAGCCCGCAATCTCCTGAACAAAGTCAAATTTTTAACTTGTCGGCTTCTGAGATGTTTAAACCTTTTCGTGTTAGGGTTTTTATGCAAAATAAATATCCACGTCATTAAATAATCTGACGCCGAAACTACCAACGTATGAACCTGATCCGACCTTGTATTATTTAATTTATTTCAGGCTGGAACAAATATTATATTCGGGATTTGGAAATATATTTGTTTATAAAACTCTGTCATCTCTAAGATATTTTTTGCGAAAAAACTTCTGAATTTTTATTTTAATTACACCATGACCAGTTAATATTTATATGTTACGGTAATATATGGGTTCTGACACGGATTTATGATGTGAAATACATCAATCGTATTTTCCTACTTTGGCTAAAACGATCATCTGCAAGCTCAGAGAAATCTCAAATTCTTTGGGATCGTGTTCAAGGCAAAGATCAACTTTATAGTTCTACATATATGATAGAAATTTATGTTACTACAATCTTAATGTCTAAAATGTCACAAGAGTACATTACAATTTTTTTTTCTATTATTTGTTAATAAAACATGGGTACAAATTCACTTTTAGATCAATAAACAGTTGACTCTTCAAATTGTTAGGCAAAGTATATCTGCACAATTACCTTAACAGTCGCCAAACTTATTAGCTTGTTGCGCAATCAGCTAGAACAAGTCCATAAAAACATTGGTTGACAATAATAATTCATTTATGGATAAATATAAATACAGCCATAAAAATGATGGTGGATAATGTGTAGAAGTCCCACATCATTTTTTTGCGAACAACACGATGATTGAATTATTCTAAAGGCAGATATGAAGATAAATGATTATCAAGATAAAGTGGCATCCTCAAACTGGATGCATTTTGCCTCTAAGCCAATAATAAAGTCATTAAAACAACAAACAACCATAACATCCACATGGTCATTATGGTCCGTATTTTCCATTTTTGTGCTCCTACTGTAGGTGGGGCTTTAACATTTTCTTGTTCTTTGTTGCTCTTGATTGAAGAGTCTGTATAGGATGTAGATTGAGAGGGCTGGTGAAATTTTTTTTCCCGATTGGCTGGTTCTTGTATTTGGACCCCTGACTCAGGATACTCTCCCTTTTTATTGGTTATAAAAATGTAACATTGGTTTTGGGGACTAAATCTTTCTCTGGTTATACTAGAAATTTTACACAACAATTGGGTAACCACATAGCACCATATCAGAAATATATAGTTTTAAATTTGTGAATTTTTGTCTTTTTTTTTCAGAAATGAAATGTCATGGACAACACAAAAGAGTAATGTTTCCTGGAGTTCTTTCCTTGAGTTGTTTATGAAATTTCATAAATAATGATTTTCAAAACGCCATTTGGATCTCAGTAACCACAAAATATTGGACAAAATAATCATTTTAATTTTTAAAAAAATATATATTATAATTAGAAATCATAAGTTACAAATTATCAAATATCAAAACATAGAATAATGTGACTTGACAATTTATTTTGTAGTAGAAATCAATTTGCTACACTTCTATTTCTCCTATCTATAAATACCTTATAAATTTATACAAATATCCTTTTTTATCACCCTCAATTTACCCCTAATTCTGCTAATATGTATTGTCTTCTCGCCATCCAAGTCTCAACCTCTTAATCTTCTAATATTAACACAGATTCTTATCTATTTATTCCCTTAATACAGTTCATTCCATCAAAACCCTACACTCGATGTCACTTCACCCTTCAGCCTTTCTTTCTAGCTTTCCATTACTTAATTACAAACTTCTATTGCAATTCATATATTATCTAAATATCTTATTATTTTTCTATCTACTATCTCCACATTTTCACTTAAATCTCTTCTACTTTCTTTCCTCTCTGTCTAACCTTCTCATCCACCTAGGAATATAATAATAAACCCTTGATCCCCTTTTCATACTTTCTATCCATTAAATTACATCTTACATTTTATTTGATTCATGACCACTGCCAGGACTAATTTATTATGGTTTTTTTTCTCGCTGTCCTATAAAACTACTTTTCAAATAAATTATATTCTGGTTATTCTTCATACAGATATTATTGTTACCTTTATCTCTTCTCACTTCATTGCTCCTGAACCTGAATTAATCTTCAAATAAAATTACTTTAGCTACAATCCCCACGTAGGGGCCTTATTGGGATTCATTACAGTCTAAGATAACTGTAATGGCAATAACAGTATCTGGACTAATGATTTTCTGATGCCATTTTTACAATATCGTTGTAAGTTTATTGGTATCAGATATTGTTCTAGATGTAGATAAGTATTGGACTCTACCTTTGTACAGTTAAAATTGAGCGATAAGGACAGTTTTAGGATTCATAGCCACAACCTACCATATCAAATCATTTATCTTATGCCTTAAACAGTCTAGGTCAATTATCTAATGCACAGTGTGATATTTTGATGCTTTATGAGCTTCTTGACATTCGATAGTGAAACTGTACATCGAGGACTGAAACTTATAGATTTGTTCATCTTTGATGTAAAAGTGTCCGGCATCAATATCTGATACTGTTATGAGCTGTATTTTCTATCATGAGGAATATCCTTGACATACGCATCAGATGTTGATAATAGAGATAGTTTGAAAAAAATTTATATTAAAATTTAAAGGATAAAATCTTACTTATTTATACAAAGTTACTGAATTTAACATGTTATAACTATATCTTGCTAAAATAAACATTAGAATAATAATAATAAATAATAATTTCCTTCTATCACTATGCCCCCAACTTGAGTTTTATAATTAAGGAAAGATGGCCATAGTTTTGAGGGGACGTATAAAAAAACAATAGTTTTTATTAATAATTAAAAAAATGGAGTTTCACATTATAAACATGAATTGAGATAAAAATTCAAACTAAAAACATGTCCATTTTTAAATTGAATATTTTTAAAAAATAAATTTTAAATGGAAATTCTAGTTGATAAGAAGTGCTTGCATATAAATGTGTCATGTAAAGTGGCTTTATCTGATTTTTATGCTTCACTAGATTCTGGGTCTTCAGATATTTTCATTGGTTCATTTTGCTTTCACATTATGAAATAGAAGAATAATGTGATATAATCAAGGAAAACTACTTAAAAATGAATAGAATAATTGAATACATCCAAAGGGACAAAACTTCAAGAAATCAAAACTTTGAAAATTTTAGAGAAGCTTTTGTGGAATAGGTTGTGACCAATCATAGGTTTCTTAAAGATGATTTCATGAAATAAATGATTGACCTTTAGTAAATCAGGACTTGGTTTTGATGCCACGAAGGATATGGATAAAATGACGGATAAGGAGGAGAAAGTAGGTGTACCTAAGACAGCTCTACCTTAAAAAAATAAAAGTGCATAAAAGGAAAATCTCAAAAAAATGAACTTTTTGGGTGATTTAGACTTTGGGCAGTAATCATTATAAATATTTCCTTGAATCTGCAAAAGCTATCTATGATAGATGAAGCTATGTACTGAGTACAAACCAGCTACATCAGCACTTGACTTCAAAAAAGCGTGCTCGTTTGAATCTTCAAGCACATGATAACTCTCACAATTGGAATAAGAGTTCAAGGGAATAAATATAGCAAAGTTTATCCTCAAGTGTTATTTAGCTTGGCTTACAATGGCTATAAGATGAATAAACTCGAGAGAGGTTGATATCCCTTTTGGACTATAGATTAGACAGAAAATGTTGTGGTATGAGAAATGACCTATCAGATCTATGGGCAAACAACTATGATAAAATATATAACATTCTGGTGCTGAATTTCTGACATTTTTAAACCTCTGAAAAAGTATATAAAAAATTATAGAATGTATATGATAAAGGCATGTTAGTCTCATATGACTACTCTAAAAGTCGTCTAACTTTGATAAAAGGTGTATCATATTAATGCAATAGGTCAAACAATATGTATGAGACTGATCAGACCCCTCTGACAAATCATTCATCAAATTACACATTTGATGATACTCAATCAACATATATTGAGGTCTACATAGAAAATGAAAATTAAAATGTGGGTCAAATGGACCAATTAGATTTATCCCAAATATCTCTAAAATATCCCCTCTTTTGCAGATTCATGGGTTGCATTTCTATGAATGTATAAAGACATAATAATAGACCTATAGATAGGTAGAACTCAATGTAAATACACAAGATCACGTGAATATTAGAAAAATTTTCATTAAATACCAAGATTCAAGTTAATGAGAGTTTTCACAATTATAATGAATTGAAGGTTATTAAGAAACAACCAGAAAAAATACATAGTTGGCCAAAACGACAGAGAAAGATAAAAAAAAACATTAGAATAACAATATCCTAAGTTTAATAGACAATGAAAACTATTTTTTCTGACCATAAGGTTTTGATATGACAATTTTTATTGAATGATTTTGGTTAATATTTTATGTCCCTTGTGTTATTGACACAAGTATACAACTTAGTCAGCTGGATGCAATTGGTGGAGGAAGAATATTAGAAAAAGGTTTTCCAATGTGTGATTGAGTTTGATGATCTAGGTGATTGAGAAGTGGGGCTAATATCACCTGGAAGTGAAGACTCACCTTAACTATGTCATAGAATTTAAGCTAAAATATGTTTTTAAATTATAAAGGTGGCGTCAAAGTAAACATCATTGATAACTGATATTCATCTATACCTAGAAAACTATTAAAGAACATTCCTAATTGAGTTGAAAAAGAAGCAGATAAAAAAGAGAGATACTACGAACTCATAGAAAAGTCAGGCTAAAGTTGAGATTCTGAGGGTAAGCATGAGATTCATGAAGTGAAAAGAAGATGTATCATATGATGTATTACAATTCAATATATATTTTTGCCTCTTGTGGTTCTCCCTGTTTCCTTTGTGGTGAAAGAATCTCATTTGACTTTTTCATCAGCACCAATAAATAGGTTTGGCAAATTTTCTGCCCTTCAGATATTAATTACTATTTCATCCCCCCCAAACAAACTGAGATTGCATGATAAAACTCACTTTATGTGCTTTGAATGAACAAAAGTTGATTCAACTGTATTCATGGTTAGGAGAGGGAGAACAACAATAATTAATAGGGTTAATAGCACGGTACATCCCAAACTATGTCCAAAATCTGCGAGTTAACCTTAGCTTTTTTTTTTGGCACGGTATATCCCAAACTCACTAAGTCGACTGAGATATATCCCGGTGATGACGTGGAGTCCATCGTGGCTGCCAGGTGGATCTCCGGCCAGATTTTTACCTGGCGGAACCCACCTGGCAGCCACGATGGACTCCACATCATCACCGTGATATGTCTACCTGCCAAGGGTTTAACTTAAAGAGAGAGAGAGAGAGAGGCATTCTAGAGAGAGAGTGAAGGAGAGAGAGAAGGAGAGAGAGAGGTTTTAGAGAGAGAAACAGAGGTGTTCTAGAGAGGAAGAGGCCTTGTTCTCTAGAACACCTCTCTTTCTCTCTCTAGGACACCTCTCTTTATCTCTCTAGAACCCGCCAAGGATTTTCTGATAAGAGAGAGGCATTCTAGAGAGAGAGAGAGAGGGAGAGTGAGGCGTGCTAGAGAGAGAGAGGGTTTAGAGAGAGAAAAAGAGGTGTTCTAGAGAGAGAGGCGTTGTTCTCTAGAACACCTCTCTTTCTCTCTCTAGAACACCTCTCTCTCTCCTTCTCTCTCTCTCTTTCTCTCTCTAAAACCTCTCTCTCTCTCCTTCTCTCTCTCCTTCACTCTCTCTCTAGAATGCCTCTCTCTCTCTCTTTAAGTTAAACCCTTGGCAGGTAGACACATCACGGTGATGACGTGTAATCCAACGTGGCTGCCAGGTGGGTTCCGCTAGGTAAAAATCTGGCCCGAGATCCACCTGGCAGCCACGATGGACTCCATGTCATCACCGGGATATATCTTAGTCGACTTAATGAGTTTGGGATATACCATGCCAAATGAAAAGCTAAGGTTAACTCACAGATTTTGGACATAGTTTGAGATGTACCGTGCTATTAACCGTAATCAATAACCAAAAGGACAAAAAAAGGCCAAAAGTAGGGACGGTCCAAACCGTGCGAGCGCTGAGTGTTCGTGCACCGCACAACCGCCCAACCGCGCAAGGGTCGGTGCGGTGCGGATGTGCGAATTTTTTGACAGTGCCACCCGGCGCCCGCACCCCGCCCCCCCCATGTACATAAGTGGGCAGTTTCATGGGCGCTCACGATCCATGTACCTCTACCTTTTACATAGAGATGGTTGTTTTGTTCTCTTAGTTTGAAACGAACAAAAAATTCGCACAAAAGAACCGCATAGGGCCTCGTTCTTTGTTCTGTTCTTTTTTTAAAACGAACAAAACTCGCACATTTGCACAGATTTGCACAAAACTAGAACAAATTTCGCACAAAGAGATTAAAAGAACCTCACATAGGTCTGTGCGATGTTCTATTCAAATTCGTTTTTGTTCTGTTCGGAAAACCAAACAGGACGAACAATTCGCACAAATTTTCACAAAAAGAGTAGAACGACCACGTCTACTTTTACATCAATGCAACCCCAGGGGGCGCGAGTCTCATCATTAGCCAAAAAAAGTATATAATTTTAACATGATAGGGAGGGACATCTCTTCGCCTAACTATCTTACAACACATTCTGTTCTCTTATATTGTGCACTATATACTACGCAGGTATAAAAAGAGATGCAGCAAGGGATTCAAAAAGAGTGAGCAGGCCATCGTCTTCGTCAACGCCATCTTGTCCTATCCCAATGGATAAACATCGGAGTGCATCCCACCCCCTTCCTGCCAAGAGTAATAAAACTGTCTCATGAAACTGCCCAGGCACATAAATAAAATCCGGGACGGACGACGGATGACGGACAACAGTTTTAGACAGACGGAACGGGTCTTTCTTTCAGCCATTAAGTGGTTCCGTTGTCAGGACCGATTGCAGATGACGTAACACGCACCGTTCCGTTCCGTATGTTACCTACACACACACACACACCAAAAACATGCCTGAACTCTACCGTCCCGTTCCCGTCCGAGAAAAGGACGGGACGGGTGGCGGATACACGAATTTGGACGAATAAACGAGGACTGTCCATAGATTTAGATCGTCATCCGTCTCCAAACCGCGTACATAAGTAGAGTTTTTACGTCCCCAAACAAAAAATACAGTCCCGTCCTTCGTCTGGCGGACGAATCTCCGTCTGAGGCCCAAGACGGGACGCTTATCGTCCCTCTAGACAAAAACCGTCCCATCCGCGTCCGTGCAATATAGAGACGGGAGTCCTTCCCATCCCACAAATATATCATCATTATAAATCTAAAATAAAAACTCGAATATTCCCACCGTTTAACAGACACACCATATGCGACGGGACGGGACGGGACGTGAATGTCGGATGAATTGCCGTCCTAGGCCCAAGACGGGAATGATTTCGTCCCACAGACGAAAAACAGTCCCATCCGCGTCCGTGCACAATGAGGACGGAATTCCTTCCCCTCCCGTCCCGTTCCACAGGTAAATCATCGATTAGAAATTTAAAATAAAAAACTAGAATATTCCCACAGTTAACGGACACACCATCTGTGACGGGACGGGAATTTAACGTCATCCGTCCAGTCACAGAAACGCAACGATGACGGAAACCAGAGAAACCAGTACTGGAGAGTTTACCTTCTCTGCGCAGCGCTCCTCCTCTGATTCCGCTCACTCTCCTTGAGCGCAGGCTTCGGCGAAACCCTCGATCCGACCTTAACAGCGAAGAACAACCTCAGATTGAACAGATTTCCACCGAACAATCCCTTCCTCCGTCTCTCTCCGCTAATTTCCTTCTTAATCTCCTCCTTAACCTCCTTCTTCTGCACCGATTCTTCGCGAAACGGCGAGATCTCGACGAGATCCCTCAGCGTGAGCTCGTAGACCGTCTCCGGCGCGTTCCTGACCAGCTCCATCATCTCTCGCCGGTACTCGGCCAGATCTTCCTTTGCCGCCATTGACAACGCTTCGAGGTTTGGGGATTTCCGCTCGGCATGACTGAATAAATAGCGAGGAATCGTTCTCATTTGTACACCGAAGTCAATTTCTTCTAGAATCTAGAGCGAAGGAGAGGGAAGCTTTGGTCACACGCGGGGTGACGTGGCCGATTCTGGTCCGTTGGTTTGAGATCCGCGGTTTTTGAAGGAGTTATCAGGGAGGGGTTTAACTCTTATTTATAAAATTATTCAAAGAGGATATTTTTAATTGAGTATTCTGGATGATAAATTAGAGAGGGGATAATTCGCTCCAAGTCCTTGAGTATTATTTTTGTTACCCAATTGTGCATTTTTTTGACTTTTGGCCCTTTCTTTCGAACGCTCGCAAGTAGCAAGTTCTGAAAAAGTAAGGGGGTTATTTTTAATTACTCTATTTAATTTTAAAAGTTAGATGTGATTTCGTAGCTTTCATTGGTGCAAGTTCGGGTTAATAATAATTATAAACTTCTTTTCACATTTAATTTAGAATTAGCACTTCATTTCGAGTATTTGCATGCATGTCTGTAGAATATTTGTGTAATCAATTAATAGAGGCTATGAAGCCAATATTTAACAATTTCTTATTTTAATAACTGCAAGAATTCGCTGTAGGAACTGTCAAAGTTACGTATGTTACACTCTTTCTCTCTCTTAAGCAATTCTTTTTTTTTTTTTTACGAGTAGAAAAACAGCTTAATTCCCAGTTCGAAAGTTAAGCGCGTGTTTGTGTGGAAGAGGAGAAGGAGAGAGAGTGGAAGATATAGAAGAGAGAAAGAGAGAATAAAAGATATAGAAGGGAGAAAGAGAGAGAGACCGAAAGATACCGATAGAGAGAGAAAGAGAGACAGAAAGAAAGAGAGAGAGAGAATGAGACCGAGACAGTGAGAGAGAGACAGACAGGTACCGAGAGAGATAGAGGGAGACAGAGAGACAGAGAGACAGAAAGAGAAAATGAGATCAAGTCAATGAGAGAGAGACTGAGAGAGGTAGAGATAGAAAGAGAGATAAAAGAGAGAGAGAAAGAGAGAGAAGACTGAGAGAAAGAGAGAGAGAGCGGAGATAGAATGTGAGAGAGAGACTGAGACTGAGAGTGAGGGAGGGAGAGAGAGAGAGAGAGAGAGAGAGAGAGAGAGAGAGAGAGAGAGAGAGAGAGAGAGAGAGAGAGAGAGACCGAGAGAGAAAGAGAGAGAGAGACTGAGACTGAGGGAGAAAGAGAGAGAGAGACTGAGGGAGAAAGAGAGAGAGACTGAGACTGAGGGAGAAAGAGAGAGTGACTAAGAGAGAGAAAGGCAGAGAGATAGAAATAGAGAGATACTGAGAGAGAAAGGCAGAGAAGCAAATATATAAATAGAAAGAGAGTGGCAGAGACTGTGAGAGAGAAAGGTAGAGGGGAAAATGGAGAGAGAGAGAGACGGAGAGAGAGAAAGGTAGAGAGGAAAATGGAGAGAGAGATGGAGAGAGAGAAAGGTAGAGAGGCAGAGATAGAAGGAGATGGAGAGAGAGAAAGATAGAGAGGCAGAGATAGAAGGAGATGGAGAGAGAGAAAGATAGAGAGGCAGATATAGAAGGAGATTGAGAGAGAGAAAGGTAGAGAGGCAGAGATAGAAGGAGATTGAGAGAGAGAAAGGTAGAGATGAAAATGGAGAGAGAGAGAGAGATTGAGAGAGAGAAAGGTAGAGAGGCAGAGACAGAAAGAGAGAGAAAGAGAGAGATTGAGAGAGAGAAAGGTAGAGAGGCAGAGATAGAAAGAGAGAGAGAGAGAGAGAGAGAGAAAGTTTGAGAGGAAAATGGAGAGAGAGACAGATTGAGAGAGAGAAAGAGAGAGACAGAGACAGAGAGAGAAAGGGAGAGAGAGAGAGAGGCAGACATGGAGAGAGAGGGGCAGAGGAAAGAGAGAGAGAGAGAGCGTTGTAATCATTGTGGCATAGAAATTTGTTTTATTTGAATTTCATGTTGTCATCGGTCAAGGATCCTTTACACACGATCATGGAGTGGACCACAATCTAGAAACATAACGGATTTGACCACGACCGTGGATTTCTCGTTTATAATGAATATATTTGATAAATTGACATACAGAAACTAGATCGGTAAAGTATGTGCTCAAAATCAACATATAAACTATAAACATTATAAAATTATTGATAAATAAGTACTAGTTAGAAGGGCGGATAGATGGATATGCAGCTAGAATTAGAAAAATAGATATATTTGATACGTAGAAATAATTGTATTATCAGAAAAATGATGTATAAATAATTGATGGAGACGTTTCTTTCCCACATTAAATTACTCAGGTGCTTGAGCCCACAAAGAATTAACCAGATTGGTTATATAATTCAGATAAATAACTAATTCACCTCCGTCAAGTAACTTCTGAAAATTAAGGAAGTTATTTTAATCAGAGTACCCATTAATTTTTCATGTTACTGGCAACACATAATTAACTGTAGATGTTATCTCCAAGAGTTTCTTGGTTCGGGTTTTGACTGATTATTAGGAATTAAGATAATCCTTTTTGGTAATCAAAATATACATCTAGTTTATTCTAAACTCTTTTTAAATGTGATAGCCGTGCGTTTCTTGATGAGGTTGCTGGGTAATAAATACAATTTTACAAACTATTTATTCTTTTTCCTGTCAAAATTATACATCTGATTTACAGTTAACCCTTTACTTTTCTGTCGAATTTAACAGTTTCTTCGGCTTACTTCATGACAACAAATCCACAGAATGAAACAACA
>NC_135841.1:2210000-2312500 GCF_029677425.1 Wolffia australiana | reverse complement strand
AGTTATTGCTCAACATAATGGCGATTGTTGTAGAAGAGGATGACCGCTGTTGTTGATGGGGACAACAACCACATCAACTGTTGTCTACGTGGAGGATGGAGGTGATGATTGTCATCAACGGGGATAATGATCATGGTAGTCATCATCGACAGAGATGATGATGTTATGGATGGGAACAACAAACACCAAAACTGTTGTTGTCATTGATATGGAGGATAAATGTTGTGGATGTGGACGGTAATGAAAACAGTCGTCCTCTATTGGATGACTAATGGAAGCAAATTACGATATTAATTGTAGTGTCATTGTAAATTAATTTTACCAAATAAAATAAATTCATAATTATAGAAAACTCACTCAAATGTATAGTACAAGCGAAGTTTCTCCACAAGGACTGGCCTTTAGAGAGGTAAATTTAGTGATTGCGTTATTGTTAAGGAGAATTAGGATTTTATGTAAAAATAATTACTAGTAAGTAGTGATTGTTTGAGTATAGAAGCCTCTTCAATTTCTCTTTTTAATTAATTATTTTTTTTCCTGGAAAAAATATAATAACAACTAGAGAGAACCCCTTTTTCTCTTTTTAATCCACTAATA
Organism: Wolffia australiana; assembly: GCF_029677425.1. Taxonomy (NCBI): domain Eukaryota; kingdom Viridiplantae; phylum Streptophyta; class Magnoliopsida; order Alismatales; family Araceae; genus Wolffia; species Wolffia australiana. The sequence goes on along the minus strand of NC_135841.1, from coordinate 2,311,903 downwards.
ATTTTAAAAATCATTTTGCAAGAAAATAATTGGATTTGTTATTTAGGCAGAAAATTACATTAAAATGTACTATTGTATCCAAATGCTACATTTAATGCATAAGATGAAAATTAATATAAATATGAAGATGATATAAATAAAATGATCCCAAAAATGGCCATAAAATATGTATAATTTTTGTTGCATTTAGGGTTCATCAATGGCTACTGTGGTCAACATGTAAGACGACCATCATTGACAGGATGGCAATGATGACCAAAACAACCACGGTGACCATGATGATTCTTTTTAACATGATGCTTGTCCATATGACTGACAGGGATGAAGATTATTGTCACTGAGAATGACCACTTTAAATGATAGGGGCTGGTTGTGTCATGGACAGGGACACTAGACATCATTGATGACTGATAATCTCAAATTTAGGGTTTTAATTTGTTGTAGGTGATTGAGAATATAAAATGAAAAATATATTTACTCACACTTACTTAGGAATATTTATCTGGTGATGAGTATGGATCGTCTCCACTAGGAACAATGATTAAGGATTTGATTTTCTTACTATGTTGATTGATAATTTCAAATTTAAGGGATTTAATTTATTATTATATTTATCCACACTCAGGAATATTTAGCTAGTGATGAGTACGGATCGTCTCCATAGGGAATGATGTTTAAGGATTTAATTTCTTATTATAGTGATGATCAACACGAAAACAAATGAAGACGAGAATAGAATATGTGAGCTAATGATATCAAGTAAAAGGAGTAAGTGAACGTAAGATTGTGTGAAACAATATGGTGGTGAGATAGAGAACATGAAGGACACAATGATGATCGAGTGCGTAAATGATGATATGGTAGGAGACGAGATATGGGGATATAAGGAAGTGAAACGATAGTGAAAAGAATATGATAAACCCTAATTAAGCTAACTATGATCGGGAAAAGAAATAACGTAAGGCTAAGATGCTCACCTTAGATCCTTATATATAGCTACGATCACAGCGATTTGCAAGTGCTGGCAAACTCCCCCTCTTCTCCAATGCTTCTCCCAACACACCTAGGACACCAAGAACACACTTGATGGATCTCGAAACTCACTATCTTTCAATCAGCCCACACAAGTAGGAAGCAAGTTCAAGATAAATTTGACAGTGATCAAGGCCTCTATTTGTAGATCAGAGGAAGGGGAGATGAAGCAACGCTGAAAATTTCAACTCAACCAGAACTGTTGATTGTCAAATATCGTCGTTTGAAGTTGGTGCAATCCTAGCCCTTGATTTATTTCTCTCTCCTCATTAGCATCGCTGACTATTCCTCTTTTTAGGTTTTCATTCAACTATCACTTCGTTCAAAATTTCGCGTCACTTCATCTTCTGCGCTCATGTTTTCCATAGTGCCCACGTGTATCTGCAGGGGAAAAGACAAAAGAGAGTAATTATCTATATTATTTAAATGTATTTTATTTTAATATTCTTCGCAGCTGACGTGGTGTCGTGTCATTGCGCACCACATCATCACTCATATTTCTTTTATCCAATCAAAGACTGACAATTGTGCACCACATGTACATGCACGGGCCACGTGTACACGTGGCGCCGTGTTGTGCAACCACATCTCACAACTGCCTTCCAACAAGAGAAAGAAGAAGAAGAATAAAGTGAAAATTTGTCTTTTTGCATCGGTCCACATGACATTTGTTACAAAAAAAATCGTCCCTTTTTTATTGGTCCACGTGAGCCCCTACGTCAGGAAAAATCTGAAAATTGATATGTTAGACATAAATGCAATCATGGCTTCGCGAATCACGAATCCATGATTGCTCGGTTAAATTATTGGCCGATGCCAATCATTAACTGAGTTAATGATTGAATGTCGCCAATCATCACTGATAGCTGTGATTCGTCACCATTCGACGAATCAAACGGTGATACGTGGCGGTGTGAGATAAAATAAAAGCCAGAAAATCTTCTAAAATTCAAATTAAATAAAATAAAATCCCAAAAAATAATATATATATATATATTTCGACTTAGAAAAATCATATCTTTCCAAAGTCAAAACATTTAATGTCAAAAAAATTTCAGAAAAATCATATTCTGTCTCAAAAAATTATATTCTTTTATAATCTATTATCATAAAAATCCCAAAAATACATATAATTATAGACAACTCAGAACATTTAATGTCAAAAAAATTTCAGAAAAATCATATTCTGTCTCAAAAAATTATATTCTTTTATAATCTATTATCATAAAAATCCCAAAAATACATATAATTATAGACAACTCAGAACACCATTATAAAATTACATTTTATCATATTAAGCTTGATAACATACAAAGATAAGTAATTTAATGCAAATATACATGTTAATATGATCACATTAAGGTACTAAAAATGCATGTTATCAGACCCCCAACTTTAATCATTGCTAGTCCCTTAGCAATGGCTTTGAAGACCCCTTGGGTAGTTACTCACATTGTGTCCCTAGAAACTTGGGTATGAAGTGTTGATGATATCAAGTAAACTTTTAAGTAAGAATATTCCATGCATTGTTGGACCATAAATGATGAATTTCCCTCATGATTTTGGGAAGAACGGGTGGTCAGGAGGAGGGAAGTTTACTTCTCGCATGGTATGATACTATAATCAAGGTAATGCTCTCTATTTCCTTCCAATTCTAGGGCACTCTCTCACTTGTGATTGCTATGTTGACTCTGGGTTTCCCTACTAACCTTCTTCTTACTTGAAATAAAAAGGTGAACATTCTTCTCCTCTTGTTTGAGCAAAGAATGGGTAAGGGTAGGTAAAGGATGTCGGGTGGATAGGTAATACTTAGATAGCTTACTCCCAACAATGGATGGATGAGTAGAGTACACTAGAAGGCGTAGAAAATGACGATGATGGTGGAAGGTATTCTTCATAAGTGTGGAATTAATACAAGCTTGTCCCCTAAGCATGAGATGATGCATGTAAAGATCAATAAATTCCTCTAATTAATGAGCATATAGCTTCCGGAACAAGAAACCCCATTTGTAACGGGGTGCAAAATTTGGAAGTTTTATAAACAAAGAGGTATCTGATCGAGTAATCTAAAAAAAAACTACTCTCATAATACTACTGAAAATGATGAGATGATGTAGATGAAGACAAAGGGGAGGATAACTATGAGAAGATATCATGAAAGCATAATAGTGCAAAGGGAAAGAGGGGAAAGCTATGGGAGGAAAACATATCATAAGTAATAAGGGTTACTAGTATAGATGGTTTCGTATAAGGATACATAATGATTGGTGAACTGCTCAAGGTAGGCTAGGCAAACAGGTGAAGCTGATATATTTCAAATATGGCTTAAGGTGGCTCAAGACGAGTGATTATGTGCTCTAAGACTTGAAAAAAATGATCACCCAAAACCCAAGAAAGATTCCAGTTAACAAAGATCCCTTTTATCTGAGAGATTCAACTAGCGGAAAGTGATATGATTGGTGGTTTATTCGGCGCTCAACCTAGAAAATAATACTTATACCCTTTGATTTTCATGTATGTTCCTCACCCTACCAGATATCCTAGACACTTAGGAAGAGATCGTAGGTCTAGAATCATGGCTCCTACCATTAAGAGGTATACTTGATCTGCTACAAGAGCCTAACTTCTATACCCCTATTTCTAAGATTCAAAGTGGATCACTTCCCACGGTGGGGTTGGTTTAAATAAAGGGAGATATTTTGAAAACAAATTGTACATTTTTAGAAACTCAATTTACTCCTCAATTGATTTGATTCATGAATTTATAAATTAATATTCTTCTCCCCCCAAATAAAATCTGCATTTCCCCTCATGCAAGAAATAAAATTGTGGAGAAGGGATTGTCAAACCATAATTTGTGTGCCACTGATGTTGTTGTGTTGCCGTGGATCCTTGTGCTCAGTATATTCGCCTCCGGGCAATTTATTCTCCTAAAAATCAGAATCATCTAGAAAGATAGTCAATGAGATCAAATGGCTAATTTAATAGCCAATTATTAAAGGAACATTTTAAAAGTGAATGAAGAAAATCTATAAATCAAGCAATCTATTCTAATGCAAGATTAAACCCCTAGGTCATCATGAAGATCCATCTTCGCTTCCATAGGTTGAGGTTTTAGCTCCAGGTATGGCTTCAACCTTTGTCCATTTAATTTAAGCTATCAACCTGTCTTTGGATCTGAAATCAAAACACCGCCATATAGGGACATTGAATTATCCTGAAAGAATATCACTATCTGATCGTACTTATATGATGAGTATGGTTGATCCTATGACCATTAGTGTTGCGACACTAAGGACATATAGTGGGTGCTCTTTGGAGAAAGAGTTCATTGTATTGATCTATATGAATCCCCAAATGGTATGTACCTAAATGTCAATCAAGATGATTCATGTCACAGTTGTATAAGTGATTCACTGACATGAGACACTAAGGATATCTCGTGGATGGATGAGTACATTAAGACTACAACTTACGAGGCTCTAACTATGCAATTCAAACAAGTCATAGCTTGGGTGTAGTAAGAAGCTCACGAAAGTGATTGAGTGGTCAAGATGGGATCATCTGCCCTTGGTATAAGAGGAGATTGACTCAAGGAAGACAACACAGAAAATCCCTAGCTAGGGTAGTGAGAATACTAGAGAAGTCGTTCTCTAATGACCCCCGTTATGCATCAGAACTAATTGAATGATAGATTAGGATTTGATGATCAAGCATATCCTAAGTCATTCAGGAGTCTCGCGCCGATGAAAGATTATACATCTATAGTAACAGATGATGGTTAAGGTTCCATGAGAGAGTTTAAAGAATACTTGTTGTCTTCTAAAGCATGAGGCATAGCTTAACACCCCATAGGCTATAAATTTAATGTATCCTTTGGGTTAAATTGATCCTTAATAAATTAATCTAGATGTTGATATAGTTAATTAATAAGGTTGGACAATAACTGTTATTGGACCACGAAAGTTATTAACTATAATGATATGTGGGTATGTTTGATCTTAAAATCATATGGGCATTGGTGAATATATTTTACGTGATAGTTTTTTGAGAAAAATCTTAAGTAAAATATAAATAGGGAAAGGGGCACATATTTTAGGCACCAAGGCAAAAGAGAGCCGGGCACCCCTAGTTTCTTCATTCTAAGCACTTCTCCACTCAACCAAGGACAAAATCTTCATGGTGAGAAGATCTTCAAGATTTTCAAGAAGAGTTGGAGAAGAAGTGGAGATCCACGAGCACCTTGATTGTGTGGATACTTCTAGAGGCCGGGCACATGAACGGCTTTAGAGAAATCTCAAAGTGAGGGAGTCAGGGGTGGAACAAGTTCCCCACTAGGTACATATGATGTATCAATTTTAAATATCGATTTGGAATCGATTACAACTTTGGTTGCATAGATAAACTTGTTTTCTATCATTCAACTATGGCACTATAACCCAAGACTAGAGAGGGGACACGCTACGAGATCGTGATAGTGAAGGTGATATTTGAGGTGGATGATAGATGATGATATATAGGAGTGATGATGAATGAGGACGATGGATAAGAGTGATAGATGATCAATGTATCATCTATCACTCATACATAAATGAGTTGAAGAATGATCAATGTAAGGAAAGAGGTTAACCTTAGATCCCCTATGTTTTCTTAGGTCCAAGGCATCTTCCTGATGCAGATCAGCCTCCCCAATTCTTTGTAGATCCTATCCAAGCACTCAAACCACCAAGAACATTATTGATGCACCTTCAAAAGTTTAGTTTCTTTCAATCTTCTTCTCTATGAGGAAGTGAGCTTAAAGATGTTTTAAAAAAATATCAGGAGAGTTCAATTTATAGATTCAACCATATGGATGGATAAATGACATAAAGACAAAGCTACCTTTAAATTTTTAGCTCAATTAGAGTTCTAGATCGTCAAATGTAAAGCATGGAAGTTGGACAATTCTTAATTGTTGGTCTCATCAAAATATTTCTCTCTCCTCATCCTGGCTAGTGTCGTCATCTCGTTCTGTTAGGATTTTATCTTATCGTTGCATTAGATGCAATCATCAATTCAGATTGCACCACATCATCCTATATCAACGGTTCTCATCACACCATTTGTCGCCTATAGAAGTTGACAAAGTTAAAATATAAATGTTTAACATTAAAAAAGTATTCACTAAAAAGCATGCTGATGTGACACATCAGCATGCGCCACATCAGCCCACTCCCTTTACAAGTCGATGATCGAATGACACATAGGGCCATGTGTCTCGTGACACACAGGATGAGCTGCAACTTTTGAGCAGTTAAAAAGAAAAAATATTTCTTTAGTCTTCCAGCATAAAAAAAAGCTTGCCATTTATTTGATCGGAAAGGACAAATTAATGACTAATAGTTTTATTTGCCTTCGTAGCTCCTAAGCGCCTCAGAACCTTGCTTTAAGATGGATGAGGAGGTCTTTTCCTTTGAAAAACCTCCCATCCCTGACAAGAAGTGCCAAGGTTCAGTTGTTCTGTTCTGCAATAAAGAACATAAGATGAAGTTCTGTGATAATGCTCGGCGCCTTCTTCATCTGAATCTGAATTGACTTCGTAACCTAAGGAACCAGATTTATCGGAAGTCTATTTATTGATCTAGTTTCAAGATCTAAACTCTAACATAAAAAAGAGAAGAATAGATAGGGCTGAGTCGATAGCTGGGTACAATGATGGGCGATATAGAGTTCTGTCACGATCGATCGGGAAAGTGACCTTGATTTCTTGCAGAACCTTAACATAACTCAGGTGACTCCGTTCCTTACTTCGGAACCTAGAATGAGCCGACCACAATGAATCCAATCTGCCAACCATCTTTCATCATCCTGCAAAAATAAAATTAAGAGAGAGAAACTAGTAGTCATAAATGTCATTATCACATCACAATTCACATTAATGATTGGCTAACACCAATCATTAACTAGGTTTAATACAATTATGGCATCGCTGGTTTGTCACCGTTCATTGAATTGAAAAGTGGTACATGGAATTGCTGAAATAAAATGCTAAAAAATACTTAAAAATTCATATGAAATTAAATATAAGCCCAAAACTATATATATCGATGTATAAAAATCATCTTTTTATGAATATAAGGCCAAAAATTTAAGGAAAAATATCCTTTGACTTAGAATTTTTTTCTATTGGAATATATCGTCAGAACAATCCCTAAAAGTATTTAAAATTTCGTAAGTTTCAAAATATAATTCTAAAGATAAATTTTAATAATTTTAAGCTTGATAACACATATATAATTGATTTAGTGAAAAAATATGGTCAGATTAACCTACTAAAAATATGTATTATCAATTGGATTTCACGTTATCTCCTTGAAATAATGTAACACTAGAAATCCAATTTCCTCACCATCTAGTCTTGCAAGAAGCACCAGTTGGGAGTACAGTGCACGACACAAAAGGGATGGTTTTTTCATCCCTAGATGAAGAAATCATCTCGTTTTGGGGGGGGGGACGAATGAATAACAAGGATGGAAAATCATCCCTTAGATGAATGACAAGATTGTTTTCTCATAATGTGATGAAAAAACGATACCGTCTAGTGGACTTGAACGAGGGACGATAAAAAGAGGTTAAACATTTTTGGTTTATTTACTTTAATATGTTTTTAAGGATTAGTCAATGTAACAAAATAATATTAAGGATGGAAATAATCCCTTATATTGAATTCTTCTAAGGGATGAAAAACTATCCCCCCCTCATGACGGCATATAATTAAGGATTAACAGAAAAATTTTATCCCTTAGATGAGTGACAAGATTGTTTTCTCATAATGTGATGAAAAAACCATACCGTCTAGTGGACTTGAACGAGGGACGATAAAAAGAGGTTAAACATTTTCCGTTTATTTACTTTAAAATGTTTTTAAGGATTAGTCAATGTAACAAAAAATAACAAGGATGAAAATAATCCCTTATATTGAATGCTTCTAAGGGATGAAAAACTATCCCCCCCTCATGATGGCATATAATTAAGGATGAACAGAGAAATTTTATTTATTTTCTTCACTGTAATTATTTTTTATGGATGATTATTTTTTTTACATTGACTTTTTCTCATGAATGATACTTATCCCCCCTATGGAGATGGTGATCAGTAAAAAAGGGCTAAAACTCATTTTGTTTGCGGGAAAATGAAATAAACATCAAGTTAAATATAAATTAATTTAATTTGGGATGGAAAGCGTGAGAGTGAAAATTGAAGCATCTTGTGTCACTTGGTAAATAATGTAAGAGCTTCATACTTGGAATCGTTTATAAATGTCCATCATTTAGAGAAACTGTAAAGAAAAGCCCCAAGTTAACCACCTTTTTGCGGTCATTTCACAAAGTAAAATAATAATCATGAAAACGAGATCTAATCCCATAACTGAATGTTCTACAATGATCAAATATTGAATGTTCTACAATGGCTTTGTTGAATATTCTCACAATGCATAAAAATTTTAGCAGGTATTATTTGTTTTGGATAGACAAAATTGATATGTTGACTCGTACTTGAGTGGCGGACTAGGTCAATAACCACAACAACGATAAGGATAATATCATTGACCACAAGTTAAGGTTCCATGTAAAGTGATCCAGCTTTTTTATGGTTATGGTGTTAAGAGCAAAGCCAAGAGAACTCCATACAGGGCAGACGTCTATCTTAGACAGCAAGCAAGAATATAAAGAAATAATTTACATGTTTATGCAGATCATGTTAAGCTAATAAGAAATAAATAGAGAGACAAGAGATCTGAGATGGATATAGATTTAAAAAACGAAGGATATGAAACATAGACATATCTGTAACAAGTGAGAGAGGAAAGTGGAGAGAAATAGAAAATGTGAGAATAATATGGAAGGGATGCACGTAAAGGATTTGATGGGCGAGAACATAGATGAAAAGAGTAATAGAGGAAAATGGATCCAATATGTTTAGATACAAGTTAAGATAGAGAGATAAAAAGTTAAGCCATGCTTAGTTTTGAAATTCTAAAAGTATTTTGACAGAAACAAATCATAAAGAAATCAAAAGGCATGATGAATAGTCATTTTTTGCTCTTGAAATAAGACTGCTAGTTGGAGATGCAGTTTGAACGCACCTTAGATGAATTTGAAGAGTGAATTGAATCCTGTGGAGTGCATTATAAGTGTTCTCTCTTCATTATTCTATTAGATGGAGTAACCATTAGTCTTTGTATGAAATAGAATCAATTAAAATAATTAAAGTGATTGGACATAATTTACGTGCTCATAAATTTTCATTATTGTCGATATCATCATCAGAGATTGAGGAGCATAAGTTGAGATGATGAAAGCATACTCACAACATTAGCAACATCTCAATGCTCTATGTTTGAAGGCGTGATATGTGACACGTAGTGCTGCCTTGACTGGCGGAGAAAAGTTGTTCCACTGGTGCGCATGTCAGGCCCATGGCAAGAAACTTGAAGGCAAAATTGGACAACTTTGGAAAGTGTCGTGTGTCTACCTCCTTACACCATCTCAAGGGGTGTCTTTCTCCTCGTTGCATGGGTTGTTGAGGTACTTCTCTCACTCTTACTTGGCCATTGAGTGTGGTCAATGATTATAGGCTGGCTGCATAAACTGTGAAGAGATGAGTTAATGTGGTGTTTTTTAGCATTGTAACACATGCCCTTGCCCAAACTTATAGTCGACTATGCTTGAATCTGATGTATAATCCAAGAAACTGCTAAGATAGGTGAGCCCATCTTGGTGGCTTGCTAGGTTCACTACGTTTAATTTTCAACAGTGGATCCAATATTTCTGCACTAGGAAAGGTTTGATTGCACAAAAGTAAGATTGCATACAATGTCAGGTTTGCATGCGTTGGAGCACACACATTTTGTAATGCATTCCTCTGCTCTAATTTTAATAATTACCCTGAATTCTGGATAGTGTCTGCAACGTAAGTTGTGAGCGCAATGACTAATGTTGTAGCTTCAGTGATTGGTAATTTCTTCGTTGAACATACAAATTCAGCACCGTTGCATTATGGAGGGAGGATGCCCACATATTCATCAAGCATGGTCCAGTCATTCTCACAAATGACATAGTCCTTCATTGGTATCAAGATGGATCGTAGAGCCATATTTTTGAGTACTTCTATTCAAAAGAGCACCCTCCAAAATGTCAAGTGTGGAGTTAAAACACACTGGGCAATCAAACCCTATTTTTTTAAATTTTAACTTGAAACATTTTGCAAAGGTTAGTATATTTATCTATTCGTTGCGTGGAGCCCTATATGGCATTAATGATGGCTCTTGCCAAGCAATGGTTCCTCCTAAAGGTGCAAGTTTGTATGTTGTACTATCATCCTTGGGTGATTCAAATGGTCGATCAGCATTTGACCATGCGTTTTTGTGGAGTTCTCGTGCACGTACGACACCACTCCCTAATGCCTCTGGATTATAAATAATCCTTAGTTTGGCCTGGACTCTGAGGTTGGGGATGTGAGCGATGCAAGGTAAAAGGCATTCCATTGTAAATTGCATTTTCATGATCTTCAATCAATCCACAATCGCCACTACCATCATTTTGTTGTTATATGCATTGCCCCTACTGATGGCGCAAAGCTTTGACCCACTGCCATATGCATATACAAATGCCATTATGATCCTCACTAGGTTTGAACAACTATGCAATCATTTGGTTTGTTGGAGGCCAACAACTATGCAATCCACAAGGTGAATTTTTTGGGATGTACAGTAAGATAGACGTTGTGGACGTCAATGAAGATCACAACCTGTTTTCACAGCAACTAGACCAGGAACGCCCCCCGCCATTTGTGTCTCATAAAACCACAGTCTTCGGAAGGACTTCTTCTTGACAAGTCTCCAAGGAAGAGTATTATCATTGATAAATCTAACAAATTCCTCCTTAGTGTGCTCCATGGTGACGCCATGAATAGAGCTTGTTGGAGCGTAAGTCATATTGGAGAAGTGCTATCTACAGCACCCTTAATATTCAAGTCTTAGAGATAATAGTAATGATCATAAATCCATGAGAAATTACTAATGATCAATGAGATTATAAAGAAGATTTGAGCTTTAAAGTTATCAAGAAGATAGAAATTCATCCATAAAATGCACAAGATGATATCATAAATCAACAGATAAAGACATGCTTTGATATTTATGACATCTAAAGTTAGGAAACTTTGGGCATGTGTGAAAAGTGTGTGAAGAATGTCTTCAAGATATCCCACTGCTTGTGTTGTTGCTCAATAATGGCTGATTTCCTATGCTTCTCTAATATATAAAAACCACTAGTGATAAGCTTGTTTTTTCCAAAGAGAGAAAGCTTGCCGATACTTAAATCCAGGTCAATATACATAGTATGAGGCATATAGTGCCACCAAATCTGGAACATCAGGTAAGTATGATTGGAGTGAAACCAATCCAATGTCCTTAGTAATGGTATGCCCGATATAAAATTGACATAGCTAATATTAAAGCGAATAAGATTGTATTCGAATGTGAGAGTCTAGAGGGATACTCTAATAATGGTGCATATTCCTACATTTTGTCTATAAACTCTGTCTCTCATAACTATGAGCTTGTGATATGGTTGAGTCAAGATGCTCAAGAAATGAAAAACATCATGATTCTTAAAATTGGAAGTAGCTCATCCATTTGATAGCACTCACACCTCTGGTCCCATGTGCCTGATGCTTCCTAGCCTTCAACCATAGCTGCCAACTTGAGTAACCACATCTTAAACATATCCCCTTCTAGTCTCCCCCTTCTTTTATTTATGGGCTTCCTTAATACGTGTGAGGGAATACTCATGTGTCTCCTGGCTTCACGGGCTCTTTTTTGGGGTTGTCAACGCTACGTTTCTGAAAGAACATATCAGTTTCTAATCTGAGTTTTATATTTCCAATCTTTTTTACCGAATTAAATTCAGAATGACGATACAAAAATAGGGAAGCTAACATCCTTTAATATATCAAAACTGAAAATTTTAAACAACTCACTCAATGGAGGAAAAATTTAGGATTGATGAGTAATCCTAAGAAAATGATGTAATGGCCCTAATGAGAGTGGAAAATAAATGATTTTTTTCTTCGTCAAACATAAACATTATGGAAAATGCTGAAGCTCTATCAATAAGTGATTAATCCATGTAGTGATTAGAGATAACTAAATCAGAGAATTTTAATTTCCTTTATCACAAGATTAAAAAGTTTTGCCAGATAAGCTCAAATTTATTGATATCACGCACTTCTTTCAGTTCTGCACCATGAGAATTTTATGCCATTGTATAGTCAGAGGAGATGAAAATGGAGAAAAATGTTACAAATTAAGAAGTATTGCGTGAACATGCACTGGTCAACGAAAATGGAAAATAAAAATCTCCTTATTTGCGTGAACAAATTAAATTGTACATTTAAATTCCATTTTTGTATATAGAAGTAGGTTAATTATAATTACTTGATTAGTTTTCATTTGTATCATAACTAAGTTTATAATCAGATATTTGATATACCACTAAATTATATGATAATTATGTAAAAAATATTTTGAAAATGCAGAAGCAAACTAAAGCAAGACGAATGATGATGATGATGGATATTATGTGGCTGTCAAGCCAATCACACTACCAGGTTTATTCAAGTTCATTGGATAAATTATTTACATTCATTATTATTTTGTGTGATGTTTATAATGAAGTATATGAATACGTGCAATGACTTAGTGAATTATGATGAAATCATAATACACGGATCACTAGTTTTTAAATGTGTATTCTAAATATTCCTATTCAATGGATAGTCGAGATGGACATCAAATTATCCATGTAAAATAGCACTCGCTGATCTTACTTATACGATAAGTATAGATGATCTTGTGGCTATTAGTGTGGCAACACTAAGAACAGATAGTGGTGCTCTTTGGAGAAAGAGTTCACTAAATTGATCTGTACGAATCCCTGAATGGTATTGTACCTAAAAGTTAGTCAGGTTGATTCAAGTCATGATTGTATAAGTGATCCACTAACCTAAGACACCAAGGACATCTCATGAGTGGACGACTACGTTTTGACTATGACTTATGAGCCTCTAATCATGGGATTCAAATAAGTTATAGTTCGGATATAGTAAGAAGCTTACGTAGATGATTGAGTGGTTAAGAGGGGATCATCCGCCCTAAATATAAGAGGAGATTGACTCAAGGAAGACGATGCAGAAAGATCCTTGGCCAGGGTAGTGAGGAGATTGGAAAAGGCATTTTCCAATGATCCCCATTATGCATCAGTATTAATCAAATGACAGATTGGGGTTTGACGATAAACCATACCCTAAGTCGTTCGAGAGTCTCGCACGGATGATAGATTACATATACGGTAACAGATGACGGTAAATGTTCCATGAGAGAGTTCGAGACTACTCAGTATCTTCTAGAGCATGAGGTGTAGCTTGGCACCCCACAGGCTGGAAACATAACCTATCGATTGGGTTAACTTGATCCTTATTTAATTAATATATATGTTGATATAGTTAGTTAATAAGCTTGGTCAATAAATTTTATTGGGCCACTAAAGTTATTGACTAGAATGATACATGGGCCTAGAGGGTCACACGCACAAGGTCACAAGGGCATTGGTGGATATATTTTACTTTGTATGGTTTTTGAGAAAAAAGGGGTCTCATTTTAAGCACCCATGCAAGCCTGATTTAAGAGCCCTCCCTTTCTTCATTCTCTAGATCAACCAAGGAGAGAGTCTCCAAGAAGAGTTGAAGAGGAAGAGGTGGAGATCTAAGCGCCAAGTGATCGCGTGGATACTTCTAGAGGCCAGACGCATGAACACCTTCAAAATGATCTTGGAGCGGCAAAGTCAATGGCGGAATGAGTTCCCCACAAGGTACATTCAATGTTTGATTCTAAAGATCAATTGTGAATTGATTGACATGCTTTCACATCCATGGAAACATGGTTTCCATGGACGAACCAAAGCACATAACCCATTAGATGATTCATTGTTCCTTCTGCTTCTTGAACCTTGGTAAAATGGTGAAACATCTAAAAATAATGAGAAAATAAGTAGACGTAAGAAAACAAAGAGATCGAAAAAGTTCATATAATTTCAGAATGATCGACTCCAAACAAAAAATATCTCATAAGGGAAAAATATAGTTTTAGCTAGGAAGTCCAAGAGCTGAGAGAGAGAGGGCCGACAACAAAGCTCACACCATAGAGATCTCTGCCCTCACACCACAAAGATGTTGCCTTCCGAGCACCTCAAGGAGTGAGATTCTACTGGGGGGGATGAGAGGGCGAGCATAGAGGGAGAGTCGAGAAGGAGATTGATATGTGAGAGAGAGCTAGGAAGATACTGTGAGAGATGACTTAGTCAGGTGATCTATTTTCTCCATCATGGATGCAAGAAGGGATGATGATATCTTGGCCGGCACGGTTTCCTGACGGGATCTTTTCTACATGAAAGGAATCAAGATTTGAAGTATTACGAACATAATGGTTTGGATGATTTCATGAAACATGGGACGCGGGACGGGACAAAAATTGTCCTGAACCGTCTTGTGTCCTGGTCCCGGATGATGGTGCCCTATACTTGGGAAGAGCCAAAGAAGCAAGGAGAGGGACCTAAAAAATGACTCTCATTGGTATCAAATGCAGGTGCCTCCGATTTATACTATCCCTGAAATTTTTATCAAGTCCAAACTTAGAGGACATTTATACTATCCTTAGCTCCTCTCCATTCCCGATGTGATCAAGACGGCGTAACAACAATGATGAAGAGTGAATTGAGCTTGTCAAGGTTAAGGGATTTGATGTGCCAATGATTGTGTAGATACGTCTAAAGGTTGCACACATGAGCAGCTCAACATGTCTCACTTGATGATTCAAGAAATCATGAATGTGATTCGATTCCATGGTTCTAATGATATCATTTTGATTATGTTCAAAATATTGCCATGTGAAGCATTCTAAGTTTTCATCCAGATCAAGGCCTTAGACCCCAATAGTGTGATTCAACAACAACTCCATCAGATCTAATAAATAAGTGATTTTTTAAAAATTGAATAATTTATCAAGCTAATATGAATTTATCTTTCCCTTGCATTTCTTAAAAACTGTTTATCTTTCCATAATCAAGGTTGAACTTCTAAATTCTCAAAATTTTCAAATTTTATTCAAATATCATATGAATGCCATCAATATCATCAAAATGACATAAAATGTTTTCATCCACATTATGGTTTAATGTCTTTCTGTTTGATTTAAGCATATATCATTTTTACAATATTCATGAAGATCACTTAAAGCTATATTTTTAACACAGGAGAATAACTTATCTAAATCAGACATTTCATCACAAGGGCATACATCACGTATGATCCAATTTTCATCAAAATAGTCCTCTTATGAATCTTTTTTAGTTTTTTTAAACTAAATGTGTATTAAAAAATACTGATAATCTTCATTTTATCCTCTTTATTTTCATTATAATTACAATTTATCAATTTCACTATATTCCTCAAACTATCTAGAGAAGAAAGAAGAGATGTCTTTCAAAAAGTTTAAAATTTCTTAAAAATATATTTCATACACATCTTAAATATTATGAAATTTCTCAATAATCCTATTTTGCAGTACCCTGATTATTAGAATACATTTATACTTGAAATAATTTGTATGCATCTTAATAGATGAAGATTATAGAGAAACATCAAGCTGAAAACTTATATTCTGAATTAATGCTTAATTACTAATTTTCTTTCAGAATATTTAAGTATTTCCAAAAATCATAATTTAAAATTTTTATTTTTTATAATATTATTTAGGAAAGTTATGATTATTAATAAGTTTCATATTTTCAATAGAATGATTAACAAAATTTATAATGTTTTTTCAGTTTATTATAGATTATGATATGGTAATGGATCCTTTGAATCGTTGATATAATCAAGAAAATAAAAGTTTTTATAATATCCATAATCATAGTATTCATGATGTATTTTATGAATGTATGAATTTATATTAAGATCAATAAAAGGATAAATAAAGACATCTTAAGTGTGTTTATAGAAAATAAGAGTGATAAATTGATACGTGTGTCTCTTAAATTATCCAAAACCTTGGCTGACTAAAATAAAATAAAAACCACTAGATAGAATAATGACAATCATATCCAGGCAATTGTGCCAATTGATAAACTCAACATAAGGCATGTTTAAATTTATTTTTTTGGTATTTTTAGGCTAATCAATAATATTTATAAACCTTTTACTCTCTTAAATATGGATAGCTAGTGATAATATAATATCATATCTACAGAGTACAGTAATTCAGATGATGAGATGTGCTACTTATAAGGTAAGAATTATAGAGCTACAAAAATGCTGATGTATGAAGGTGAGAGTTAATATTTTTAAAGACTAAAAATTAGAAGTATGAAAAGAGGAAGATAGGAGTTATTGATTTAGAGACAATGAGAGATATATGAAGAATGGAATGTTGGAATGGTGAGTAAATAAGAATATAGGTAGTAGAGATATGCATGGGAATGTAGATAAATTTATAAATATGTATGTGAATTGAGACAGTTGGATGATGGTGAAATGTGATATGGAAGGTTTTAGGCAGTGGATAATAGTTTTCATACATACTTAAATAATAAATGGATGGGTGTGAGCTAGATGGTGTTGATGAACAAGAAAACAATGTTAGACTCGGAAGCAAACCTTAGGTCAAATTTGGTGATAAACTCAAATTTAGGGTGTTAATTTTTTGTTGATATTTCAGTTAATCAATAATAATTTAAAAATATTTAGTCATCAAATAATTTGATTAGTTCGTGATGATCAAGGGTCATCTCCACAGGGAATGCATATTAGGGTTAACATACTCTTTAAATGATGATTCAAGAGGGATGATAGGAGATACGTATAAATAGGAGATTATGATGTGACTAGTACGAGGTGGTGAGAGGGTGATAATAATTATTTAAAATGATGACATGAATAATTATATGAGGAATATGTAGGAGTATGTGGATAGATCAAAGAGAAATGAGAGTGTGAGATAGATAAAGACGTGAAGTGATGATGGATGTAGAAGATGAATAAGAAGAAAGGATGTTGAAATGGGTGAATGGATGTAAGTGGATGTGGATGAACAATGGTGAAATACAGTGGTGGAAGAATAAATGATCATGATCTAACTAATGATGGAAGAACATATAGGTGGCTGTGAGATGAAGAAGAGGATGATGGAAATACAGATACAGATCTAAACGAAGGGATGTGAAAGCAGGAGACTAACATAATCTTCCAATGTATTGTCGGGATCAAAACATTTTCCTGATGTAAACCAGCCTCTTCACTTCTCCCTTCATCTAACATAATCTTCCCTAATCAGTCAAAACACCAAAAACACTTTGATGGAATTTCAAAACCTCACTCTCTTTCAATTTGCTTCTCTAGGAGGAAGTGAGTTTAAAGATAGTTCTTAAAAAAAATCTTATGCTCTATTTATAGATCCAACCATGTGGATGGAAATGGGCAGGGAAAAGAAAGTTACACGCAAAATTTTATCCTGAAACTCCTAATGGTTCGTCATATATCACAATTTCAATTTGGATCATTCTCAGTCCTCTGATTTTGTCTCTCCTTTGATTTTGAAATAATGTAAAAAGTCAAAGAGCCGTTAAATAACTCCAAAAAGAAGATATAAAATCATAAATATAATATAAATATATATTTACTTTCAAAATGATATCTCTTCAAATTATGTTATTTTACAATATGATGTCATAAAAACCATTAAAATCATAAAAATTCCAAAAATAATATTTTAAGAACAAATTTAATCATGTTAGGCTAGATGACATGCATATGTAAACAATTTAATGCAAATTAACATGTAAATATTTTCATATTAACGTTCTAAAAATATGTTTTATACTTTACCCGAAACCTTAATGATTAAAAAAGTAATGTGAGGTCCTACTCTTCTCTATGGTCTTCCTTCAGTCGACCAGAACCACCAAGACACCATGATTTATCTCCACCTCACTCTCTATCAATAAGTCAAAAAATTTAGGAAGAAAGTTGAAAGAGGATTTTTCAAGCATTCCCCTATAAATCAGAGGGTACAAATGTATAAAGGTGAGAGGAAAAAAGATTTCCTCAAAATTTCAGCTTAATCAGCCTTCTGGATTGTCTATAATTAAGGTTTGTAGGTTTCACATCATCAATGTGACTGCTGTTGCATTGTTCTAGGGGTTTGTACTTTTAAAATTCTTGAAGATTTTGAATTTCCTCAATGGCTTTGATGTATCTTAATAATGGGAATGTATCTTACTAATGCCAAGCAACACTTTTTTTCTCATTTTGGCCAATAATGGGATTACACGTATGCATGCATTGTTAACTGTAATTACATTTTTATCCATGATAATAAGGACACATGTTGCTGCACTTTTTCCAGATCCTAAGATAATTTATGACAAATCAAATCACCAATTTTAGGTGCTGCCAAGTCTCATCCTTTCACATATAATTCATTATGATTCTAGTCGAGCATTTTTCCAGTGATTTTTCACATTATGATTCTAGTCGAGCACAAAATCTCATACCATTATTAGCACATTAAGGCTTGTGATTTTTTATGCCATTTTGACAAATTTCCATAGTGATTAGCATAGCTAGTATTTGGTAAGAAACACTAATTAGTCCGCATACAACTAAATTAGATGGTGGTACATGGCAAAGTAGGATATAAAAATGAAGAAGACATTAAAGGTAAATGATGAAGATCACCCATCCGGGATCACTGCCACAACGTCTAAGCCATCATCATCGTCACCGACAACCCGCTGGCTCGCGCGCCGCATGACAGGCACGCCAAGGCTACAGTGAGGAAATCCGGGTTTAACATCCCAGATGAGAAGCACGACTGGGCCATCGACTGAATCAAATCTCTCTCCGGCTCGTGCTCATTTCATTCACCAATTTATCATGTTTTCATTTTCATCGTCCGTATCATTATGTTTTTGTCATGTCTGTATCGCCGTATCCGTCCGTATCATTTATTTTTGCGTCGTTTTAATTTACCTAGCTTCTTTATTTATGTTGTAAAAGGGGGTCACTTAATGGACCTCCCTTATTGGACTCCTTGTAAGGCCCTATATAAGGCCATGATGGGCACCAATTCTCGGCAGATCTGGATTTTCTATTTTGACAGTTATCGTCGCCAGATCTCACCCCATGAAGAAGAAGGAGAGGGAGAGGAAGAGGAGGAAGAATAGAGAGAAGAAGAAAGGGAAAGGAAGGGAAAGTATCATCGTTAATCCTCCCCCCCCCATTCTCTTTTCTGCAAAGGCGTTGGCATTCCCTAGCATCCCACCGTCCATCTCCCCCGATCCGTTGCATTTTCTATCGGCTACGTCGGTCTTTCTTTGACCTATGAGGCGTGCCCTGATTGCACCGACCACCCCAATAGTTCCCGTGAGTACAACCCAGTAGTGTTCACCCGTTCTGATACCAGTACTGGATGACGGTATCAGGACGAATGCTGTATCAGATACCGAAAAGGGAATTTCTGGCATCCAGATATCGGATGCCAATATCTGGATATCCAGATATCGGATCTCGATATCGGATATCGTTTTCTACAGTGCCCTCACAGTTGGGTGGGGCCCTCACAGTTGGGTGGATATCACAGCTCTTCCCGTGAGTACAACCAAGTAGTGTTCGCCCATCCCGATACCGGTACAGGATGACGGTATCGAGACGGATGCTGTATCAGATACTGAAAAGGGAATTTCCGGTATCCATTTTTTTCGATATCCAGATATCGGATATCATTTGCTACAGTGCCAATATCCAATATCGAGATCTGTCTCGATGTCATCATCCGCCTCCATCTCAGGGAGGAGGATGACGACATCGGATATTGGTATTGGATATCGGATTCCGATATCCAACATCGAAAACCTCTCTTTTGTATTTTGTCAATTCGTGTATTTGCGATTCGATAATTTGAATCGAAAATAGATGAATCGGCGGAGAGGGTTTGGCGCCTTGGCGGACGGTGGACGGCAGACGGCGGAAGGTGGCATCGGCGGAATTGGCGGTCGCGGGTAAGTTCTTCTTCGCCCTTCAAATTTTTTTCCTTTTTCTTCTGTCTATATTTGACTGCTTCATCGGCCAATTCTCATTTCTCAATTCTCATCTGAGCCATTCTTCCTCCGAAATTCTAAATTATCATATGAGACCTTCATCCGCCAATTCTAAGTTCTCCTGTATTTCTCATAGCTCCTTCTTGTCCATAAAATTGTTGGAATTTCCATTATGGTTGCATGTACTCAAAGAGTTGTATTTCAAATTGAAGCTACTGAATTTCAGTTCTCGCTCCCCCTCTGATTCTAGTTATCCTTTTTTATTTGATTCTCCCTCTCATCTCTCGTTCTGTGTTACTCTCTTATTCTTTTTAACTTTTTACCTCGAATTCTCCCTCTTTTCTCTCATTCTCTCTTACTCTCTAATTCTTCCTCTCTCCTCTCATGCTCTTTTACTTTTTAACTTATTATTTCTAACTCTCCCTCTCTATTATCATTCTTTCTTACTCTCTAATTCTCCCTCTCTCCTCTCCTCTCTTCTCTCATTCTCGCTTGCTCTGTAATTCTCCCTCTCTCCTCTCATTCTCCTTCACTCTCTGATTCTAGATATCTTTTTTTCTTTAATTCTCTCTGTCATCTCTCATTCTGTCTTACTCTCCGATTCTTTTTAACCTTTTTTCTAATTCTTCCTCTCTTCTCTAATTCTCTCTTACTCTGTAATTCTCCCTCTCTCCTCTCATTGATTCTCACCCTTTGAATCTTTTTCACTTTTTTATCTGTAATTCTGCATCTCTTCTCTCATTCTCTCTTACTCTCTAATTCTCCCTCTCTCCTCTCATTCTTTCTCAAGCTCTGTTTCTTTTTAATTTTTATTTCTAACTCTCCCTCTCATCTCACATTCTCTCTTACTCTGTAATTCTCCCTCTCTCCTCTTCTCAGTTCTCACATTCTGTCTTAGTTTGTAATTCTCCCTCTCTCCTCTCTTCTCACATTCTGTCTTACTCTGTAATTCTCCCTCTCTCCTCTCCTCTTTTCTCACATTCTCTCTTACTCTATAATTCTCCCTCTCTCCTCTCCTGTCTTCTCACATTCTCTCTTACTCTGTAATTCTCCCTGTCTCCTCTCCTCTCTTCTCACATTCTCTCTTACTCTGTAGTTCTCCCTCTCTCCTCTCCTCTCTTCTCTCATTCTCTCTTACTCTGTAATTCTCCCTCTCTCCTCTCATCTCTTCTCTCACTCTCTCTTACTCTCTAATTCTCCCTCTCTCCTCTCCTCTCTTCTCTCATTCTCTCTTACTCTGTAATTCTCCCTCTCTCCTCTCCTCTCTTCTCTCATTCTCTCTTACTCTCTAATTCTCCCTCTCTCCTCTCCTCTCTTCTCTCATTCTACTCTCTAACTCTCCCTATCTCCTCTCCTCTCTTCTCTCATTCTCTCTTACTCTCTTACTCTCCCTATCTCCTCTCCTCTCTTCTCTCACTCTCTCTTACTCTCTAATTCTCCCTCTCTCCTCTCTCTCTTCTCACATTCTCTCTTACTCTGTAATTCTCCCTCTCTCCTCTCATTCATTCCCACCCTCTGACTCTTTTAAACTTTTTTACCTCTAATTCTCCCTCTCTCCTCTCATTCATTCCCACCCTCTGACTCTTTTTAATTTTTTTACCTCTAATTCTCCCTCTCTCCTCTCATTCTCTCTCACGCTCTGGTACTTTTTAACTTTTATTTCTAACTCTCCCTCTCTTCTCTCATTCTCTCTTACTCTCTAATTCTCCCTCTCTCCTCTCTTTCATTCTCACCCTCTCATACTTTTTCACTTTTTTACCTCTAATTCTCCCTCTCTCCTCTCTTTCATTCTCACCCTCTCATACTTTTTCACTTTTTTACCTCTAATTCTCCCTCTCTCATCTCATTCTCTCTTACTCTCTAATTCTCCCTATTTCCTCTCATTCTCTCTCACGCTTTGGTACTTTTTAACTTTTTTTTTCTAATTTGGAACTTTTACAGTCTGATGGCAAAGTTGGGAGTATTTTTTGTCCCAATCTGGATATTTGAGTGATTCAGTGCGAGTGTTCAATGCTGATTATTATTGATTCATTGCATATGAATAAGTACAGCAGACGATTATAAATCCGAGTTATTGATTCCCGTAGATTCATTCTTAGTTTTATTTTGTATTTTTATGTTCCAATTCGGATCTTATACAGTTTGATGGCATAGTTGGAAGTTTTTTTTGTTCCAATTTGGATTTTGAGTGATTCACTACGTGTGCTCAATGCTGATTATTATTCATTCACTGCATATGAATCTGTACTACTGACGAAATTATTACTTCAGCACCATGAGCCTACCCCAAGACGGTAGTGCCCCCTACCCCAAGACGGATGTGGATCAGGAGCTAACTGTCCTGAACATACAAACGCGGGAACATCTCGTGCCATACAGAGTCACCATTGTTTGAACCGATCAGTCATCATTAACTACTTTGAACATATTGGTGATGGATATTATGAATGCTTGTTGTGCCGAGAGAAGAACCCGCACAATAAGACAAAAGCGATAAAGCGGCAGGCAGACAAAAGCACCAACGTATTTTGGCTACATTTCAAAGCTTGCCATCCTGCTCGTCATGCAGAGCTTAAGGGCGAGGTGTTGGAAGACCCTGATCAGCGACGTATATCCAAGAAAATGCAAAGCAAACAACAGGGAGAGCCAAGTCAACGAGGGTCATTTAGAGGGCATATGCCAAATGAGATGAAGAATGTCATTGCACGGTTTATATACATGTCTGATTCACCGTGGAGCGTTGTTCAGAATGTCGCGTTCAAGGAGATGTGGCGCTACGCGACATTACTCAACTTGGATCCTCCCAGTGCGCAGGTCATTAAGCAGTGGACCATTCAAATGCATGGACGCATGAAACAAGATGTGAAGAAGCTATGAAAGAACGTGGACCGAGTGTCCCTCACCATAGACGCGTAGCCTATAGAGAATGGTACTGGACTTCTAGGCATCACCGTCCATTGGGTGGACGATAAATGGCTGTACTGAGAGCGGGTACTTGCCATCCGAGAAATCATCGGCAAGCACGATGGGGACAACATGGCATCCATTGTTCTCTAGGCCCTAGAAGAATTCTGTCTGCGGCCGAAGGTCAGCATTCAGCATCAAACTTATCTTATTAATTAAACATGTGACTTTACAAGTGACCGATATTTATGCAGGTTTACATCGTGACCACTGACAATGCCTCGGCACACAAAAGGATGTTGGCTTTGATGGCAAAAAATAAAAACAGCGTCAACCCAACGTTTAGCGCTAGAAGGCACGTCCCACGCGTTGCACACATTCTGAACTTTGTCGTGCAAACGGCAATAAAAAGCTTTGGCATTCCTTCGGCCCAAGCTGTAGAGCCCGAAGAAGGCGACATGACCAGGACAGCAGACCACTATGATAGCGACCACGACAGTGAGATCGGAGATATATTCTCAGCATCCGACGACAACGACAAAGCACACTGGCCATTATGTTTGGGTGATGCAGTTGGGAAGGTGCGAACACTAATGTGCAGTATTCGAAGCTCTACGCAATGGAGAGAACATTATGCAAAGGTATGTGAAGATGACCTCGAAGTCGAGGACTCTAACATGGTCATCTTAGACTGTCCAACCCGATGGAGCAGCACTTACACTATGTTAGCCGCCGCCGTGAAGAAGCGTGATATAATTGATGAAGTATCAAAGGCTTTTAGCCGAAAGGGGAAGGCGACAAAAATGTCGAAGGACGAGTGCGAGTTGGTGAAAGAACTTTGTCGCATCCTTGGACGGTTCGCTATATCCACCGATCATGTTTGCAAGATAGTGACGTCGGCGATATGTGATGTATTATATCTCATAGACGGCCTCAAAGCACACATCGAGGAAGTGGTCTGATAAGCCAAAAATAAGGGTAAATTTTACTAAATTTTAATCCCTTGTCGTTGTCAATTTCAGCTTATACAATAAAATTTATAAAAACCCCACTTAAGATGTGTAGTGATAAGTAAAGGGTATCGTCCAAGGGAAGCTAGCAAGTTATTTCAATTGATGATCTAATTGAATAATTGGACACTAATTAAAGCTAATTTGATCTTCAATGAAGATCAAATCACCCTAATTAAATGAGAAATTTAGAAAGGAAGGTAGGATAGATGAGAGTAATAGAAGAATATGGGGCTCTAAATTGGCTTCTTTGATCCAAATAAAAAAGGTCAAAGGGGCCAATTAGAGAGGTTGAGAGGAGAAAATTTTTATTTGTTTTGGTTGGTTCTGTAGGCTTGATAATTCAAAAATAACTCCTCTATTGGATAATAAAACGGGAAATTTAATCTCCAAGAAATTGAAGTTTCTTTATAGCTTTTTTTTAATGTGCACTTGGAATAGCTAGGTAAATCTCTCAATTTCTCCTCAAAATCCTAGTAAGGGCTTGTACATGCCGCTCAAGCCAAGCGATTTAGAAGTTCAGACCAGAATCAAGAAGAACAATCAAGAAATTAAACTAACATCATCCAAAATACACCAAAAATTCAAATGCAAAGATGGAAAAAGCACCAAACAGATTGATCCAAGCTGGAGATCCTCTCCGTCTTGCAGCTGTGATAGAGCACTATCAAGAATAAGCTCCCCCTCTCACAATTCAGCTTTTATACTTAGGTTACATGGTGAAAATTACCATTTTACCCTTATTTAATAATTAATTTTTATCTATTAATTTATGTTTGATTTGAATAATCCAACTGTACAGATAGAAAGAGGGGGTCAAGATGAGCAATACCATAAAAAATCATCTCAATCGGAATTCAGGATCAAAATTTATTAATAAATGAAAATTGACCAATCATAGCCATTGGATCAATTTTCATTTATTCAATTTAAATTTTCTTTTACACGCCATGATGTGTTGATCGCTCATTGGCTGGCGCAATTTGAAATGTAAATGTCGAAATCATTCTTGTTACGCCACATACCCCTTTCCTGAAATCAGAATAAAGAGAAAAAGAAAAAAATAAACATTCTACAAAGCGCATTGCACATATGTGTGCGCATGTATTTGTGCCTCCCAATGAAAAGGCACCACGTCATCAGTTGTGCCTACGCTGTGTATACACTGCACGGGAGAGAGAAATCCCTGGCAATTTGCAGAAACACCTCATTAAATGTGCGCATGCGAAAGGACGCCGCTCTAAAAATATTTATGCATATGTCCTTTTCACTTTCTCTCTCCTCTTTTTTCTCATAAAAACTATTAAACAAATACTGCGTAATTGCAATAAAACCCTATAACTGTTTAAACAACATCTTTACGCCTACACACATGACCGAGCGCTATTTTAAGGGCATAATTGAAACTACAATTTAAGAAAAGCCCCTCTGACTTTCAAAAGTGCTCTAAAACTCATATTTTTCATATAAATATATCATTTTCCTATTTAAAAATCTATTTCTTCCTCAATCAAATCCCAGAAAAATCCAATAAAATCCAATAAAATCCTAAAAAATCCTAGAAAATTCTAGAAAATTCAGTAATTCATCCCCACACTGATTAACCTCAAAAGTAAATTTTAAACCTGCCATTTTCCTTAAAAAATAATTATTTCCAGGTCAAATAAATCCCTTAAAATTCATAAAATTAACAGAAAATTAGGGGAAAATCAGAAATAAATTGAAAACAGTATTTTCATGTAAATAGATGATAACAAACCCTGTTAATCTCGTTAAATGCATAAAATTGTACAAAATTCCACAAAGGGGCAATGCTCCGTCTGGGCATCCGAGAAGCAACCATCACATACATACGGTCCTTGTTACCATGTGACTCGCCGAGGCATGGACCGAGAGGGGACGCTGAAGAGGGGCAGTCAAGAGGTAAAGAGTTGGACTCTTGGCTACATAACGTTATGCGGAAAGTCCAACCGACACCTACGTCAACGAGGTTGGCGTGGGAGGAGTTCAACCAATACCTAATGGAGGCCGTGTCTAATGAGGGAGTGTTCACTCCACTATCTTGGTGGGCCAGCACAGGTGCGAAGCGCTTCCCATTACTTGCAGTCATTACAAGGGAGCTGTTGTCCATATGTGTGACAAGCGCTCCTGCCGAGCGCATGTTCTTGGTGGGCAATGATATTGTCAGATACAAGAGATCACGTCTATCGCCAATAATCATTGAAACACTCATCACTGTGAAGTGTTGGCTCCGTGCGGACAACAAACGATGGTACACTGACGTTGAGCTGGATTCAGATGGCGAGGATGGACAAGATGGGGTAGTCGCATGTGCTCGAGGTACACATCAATTACGTAATCATCGCTATTTATTTCTTATCTTTCGCCATGCAGGTGATGACCAAGTAAGCACAAACCTTTGACAGAGCCGTGGGGAAATTACTAGGGGAAGGGTGTGTTTTTGACGATTACATATCTATTGAATTTTGTTAAAAATTTAGACTTAACCATTTTTGTAAATTAATATTTTTATTTATTAAATTTTGCAACATTTTCCTTAGAAATGTTGAATTTTCAAAAATTAATAATTCACACTTAACCACACAAGTAAATTACTTAGTTCAAATCTGCACTTTATTTAATAATATAAATATTGATTAAATAAAATTGTTGAAGCACCAAAAAGTGGGGGAGAATTTATTTAAAAATTTTGCAACATTTTCCTAAGAAATTGTTGAATTATAAATGTGCACGTGACCAAATTAGTTAATAACCTAGTTTGAATTTGCACTATGTTTAATAATATAAATATTGGTTCCATAAACCATGTTGAAGCACCAAAAAGTGGGGGGAGAATTTTTTAAAAAATTTTGCAACATTTTCCTAAGAAATTGTTGAATTTTCAAAAATTAATAATTCACACTTAACCACACAAGTAAATTACTTAGTTCAAATATGCACTTTATTTAATAATATAAATATTGGTTAAATAAACCATTTTGAAGCACCAAAAATTTGGGGAGAATTTAGTTGAGAAAATTTGAAACATTTTCCTGAAAAACTGGTGAATTTCCCAACAGTATAAATGTACACATAACCAAATAAGTTAATTACCTAGTTCAAATTTGCACTTGATTTTTTAATATAAATATTGGTTAAATAAACCATTTTGAAGCACCAAAAAGTGGGGGAGAATTTATTTGAAAAAATTTGCAACATTTCCCTAAAAAATTGTTGAATTTTCCAAAATTATAAATGTACACGTAACCAAATAAGTTAATTACCTAGTTCAAATTTTCACTTGATTTATTAATACAAATATTGTTTAAATAAATTATAATGTTAGGGGGAGAATTTATTTCAGAATTTTTGCAACATTTTCATAAGAAATTGTTGAATTTTAAAGAATTATAATGTACACGTAACCAAATTAGTTAATTACCTAGTTCAAATTTGCACTATGTTTAATAATATAAATATTGGTTTCATAAACCATGTTGAAGCACCAAAAAGCCGGGGAGAATTTATTTAAGAAATTCGCAACATCTTCCTAAAAAATTGTTGACTTTTCAAAATATTAATTTCAGTCAAACATTAATTGCGGGCTTTGAGTATGAACTTTTATTTTCATAAAATTCCATTATATTAATTTCGTTCAAACATTAATTGTGGGCTTTGAGTATGCACTTGTATTAATTTTGACATTTGACAATAATACGTCATAGGGACAAATCTAATGTTTACAAGACTAGAAAATTTTAGAAATTAGAGATTAATATAACGGAGTGGGATTTAAATTTAAATTAATTTAAATTAGAAATTAATTTAAATTCAAATCTAACATTTGTGGGCGCGCGCTATGGGATTTATATATATGACGGCTGAGGCAACTGTATACCTCAAAAAATTTAGAAGTCTCCCATATGGGATTACAATGTAGTGGGAAAAAATATGCAGATATCGGTTACCGACAACCGGATATCGAAATCCGATATCCGGATATGGAAAACTGATATCCGGCATCCGGTATCCGTCGCGTCCCGTTACCTACAGTATCCGGTACCAATATCCGTCTACACCTCAGAGACGGATATCGTCCGATATCCGATATCCAATATCCGGCACCGTCCCATTTTTTCTCGGATATCGGATATCGGTTGTCCGATATCGGATATCTGTTGTCCGATATCGGATATCGGTTGTCCGATATTGGATATCGGACGGATATCGGTTGGGCGAACCTTACAACCCGGTGTCGCGATCCGCGGCCCAGCTTCTTCGCGAGGCACTCCCCAACGCATGTCAAGGAGTGCTATGTTGTACGTCAGACAGACTTCTTCGCGGCCCAGCTTCTTCGCCAGACTGCTATGTTGTACGTCAGTCGACGGTTCCATCCCACCCGGAGCATGGTAGATCTACAAGCCGCTGAGGTCTTTTCGTTTGGGAAGCTGTGATCATCGTGTGACATGCATTGCACCGTGCGATAGGCATCTCAGTCGACCAACGCGGTTGACCATAATTGGTTACAACGGACACCGTGGCCGTGTATTCTGCACCTCGCGCGGCTCCCTTGTATGCCAAATGTTGCCGACTATTCTATCGTGTGTAGCACAACAGAGAGCGCCGGCTCAAGGAATATCTTCCGGACGTCTCAGCCCGTGCGCCAGCAACTTCGTGTGGCGACCGCACGTGCTCCCCCGTGCCACTCAGATCACTCGGATGCGCATTGGACAAGTGAGTGTTGCATGACACAGTGCTGCAACCCCGGTCGTCATGCCTACTACACCGCGACGTTGGCACTTGCGCCTCCCAATCCTTGGTCATTTACTTCAGAGTCCAGATTCATCAACGCCGCCCGTTTACTACTACTGGCAGCGTTCTCTGATTCCCAGCCATTGCGCATCCTTCGGGTTATTGGCTGCTACAACGCCGATCGGCTACCCCGCCATGGCCCTGTTTGATCCCGTCAGTGAACCTGCTGCTTGTGTGCACTGCAACTTCCAGCGCATTCAAGCCAACGCCATAGTCTCAGCATATGCTATCGCTTCGCCGCCGTATGCCTCTTCCTATTCTTCCTTGCCGCCGCTCTGACTTTCGCTCGTGCGCCGCGACATCGCCGCCAGTTGAGCCCGCCGTGCAATGTCAAGGATGTGACTATGCCTTCTTGCTCACCCTGTCGCGTGCACTGACAAAAATTTCAACGATGAGTGACACCACCGACGAGGTACGCCGTCCCCTTGTTTGTCCACTACATTACTTTCTTCAGTATATTTTCGACTAAACTCTACCATGCTTGGGTAAGAGATAGGTGAGAGAATTACTTCGAGAAAACTACGAATTGATTGTTTCCCTAGGCACGGGCCAAGCCCGTCCGTTACGTGCGAGCCCCTATGGAATTATTCTGCTCGGCACCGTAGTCGCCGTCATCAATCCGACGAGGGTTAGGAGGTCACCGTCATCATCATCGGTCACCCGCCCAGAGCTTGGAACTCGGCAAAACCCCACGAGTTGGGGCTTGCACGTACACTCCACCTAGTTTATTTGCATTCACGTAGTTACATTCACCTTAGTGAATTACCCGTCGGACGACGCCATCGACAACGTCCGACATCATTTTGGTATCAGAGCACCATCTCGGTATCTACCGGACGATGACACCGTTGACGTCCAACATCATCTTGGTATCAGAGCTTTGTCTCGATACCCAACCGCACGACATCCTTGACGACGTCCGGCATCATCTTGGTATCAAAACATCATCTCGATACCTGACTGGACGACGTCTCCAACGATGTCCTGTATCAGTAAAATATAGTCCTTTATGAATTCCATAAAATTTTATTCTGAATTATAAAATAATACCTATTTGAATTAAATGTCAAAATTTTAATATATATGTAATCTTAAAATTTACTCCCTTATGAATGGGACATATTTTAAATTCGTAAAATGTATACATAATAATTTTAGAGTATCCAAAAATGAGAAAATTCATAGTATTAGTGTAATACTTAAAGTGTTAACAGAAATAAGCATATAAGTTTATTATTGTATGGATAGTGTCTAAAAATGTTAGAGATAGAATCTCTGAAAAAAATTAAATGATTTTATTTTATGGATTCAGATAAAATATAGAGTATTTTAGGATCACCTACAGTCAATCTGATTACCCTATTTTACGTACTGAACTGAAGGGCATGCAAAGACAAGTTAGATAACAAAAATACTAAGGAAAAGAATAAGTTTAGTTCAAATCGAGTGATGATTTCATCAATATAGGTATTATTGAATCATCTTTTAATGAAACAGGGAGGAAAGACTACAACATCTGAAGGTTTAATGAACCTAATGATTGGTCAAACCTTCAAGGTCTTACCTTAAGGGAGTTCAATATTGGAGGAAATCATTCACTACAAGGGCTTAGAAAGAAATAACTGATCATATCACAGTCAAACTCCCATACTTGTAGACAAAATTTCAGATAAAACATACACACAACATATAAATTGCAGCACTTCTGGGCCATTATTTGGGTTACAGGTGACTTTTTTGGGGTTTCGTGAGGCCATTTAAGAATCCCTAGATATTGGTACATGTTTAAACCAAAAAATTTTGATTAGAGATTTGGGGGTATTATGAATGTCCCTTTCTTGGAATTGATAGGAAGTTGGAGGTGGATATGGATGGTCAAAGGATGTGTCTCTTAACTGTGTGGCATATCCTTAGATAAATATATAATAAATATGTGGCCTACACTATCTTCTACCAGACATATGTCTCATGGAGGGATTAGTCAACTTCATCTTGGTCTGTTCGATGTACAGACAAAGATTGAATTTAAAAAACACATGTTCCCATCATTTTTTGTCAGATTAGAAAACAAATGATTTAAAGATGAAAATGCGGTTGAGTAGGTAAACAGAATTTCCTACTGTACATAATATAGATTATATTATTTAAACTAGAACGCTTCATATTTCATAATAAACACTTTAAAAAATCTGGATCATATCATAAATAACTGAGATCAGCTGAGATTATTGTAATGAGAGAATAAATGGTCTAACTTGAATATTTATCTTGTTTTACTGGAGGAACCTTCATAACAAATATGATGTATGTTGAGAAGATGTTTTGCATTATGCATATGCATATATAACTTTTATCAATAGCAGCTAGGGATATCAGAGTAAATTTGAAAAATACAAAGGATATTCTAGGTGAAAAATACCTTAAATAGCACTTCGTGAAATTAGTGAGGATATTGATTTAGTAGTCAGAGAAGTTTAGTAGGAGAAGAATTTACATTCAGTACAATCCCCATGTTGATTGATTGAGCTGGCTCTTAATGGCACCATCCCCTTAAGATCATATTGAAAATCATCTGTTCAATTTTTTCAACATTTTTCCTATGTATTTTCTGAGGACAAGTCCAACATGAAGACCAAACCAAACTTGAAGATTTGTGTGGATTGGCTTGTGCAAAAAGTCAAGAACGTTTGCTTACAACTAGGTTGTAAAGTTTCACTCAGCACCTGTCATCTCAAGAAAAGTAAACAAAGAATGGAGAGGAAAAAAAGGAAAACGAGAGAGATGAAGAATGGAAAATGACAAAGTTGTGGACCCCAATGCCAGCAGTGAAAGAGAGCTTTGGATCTCTACTATTTGCAGATTTCTCAGTTTTATCAGTTACAACTATTTTACTCACCCAACAGTTCAATGCCTGTTTACTCTATTACAATAATATTTCAAATCCATTAATTTTTCAACTTGTCCCTCTTACATGGTTCTTCATCTTTGTATTCCCCTTGTAAAATACCCTGAATATTTCAAACTATTTCTGTTTAAATATCCTCAATATTTCTAACCAATTAAGTAAAATACTCCAAACTCTGTAAAATAAGATGGATGTTTCTACGTTATCTCATGTTGTGCAAGATCCAAAGAAGAGACAGGTAGGTTGGGTGAACTTGTTGAAGCTTACGTCTTGCGCCAGCGTTTGACCTTCCACTGGCCTAACATCCTTCGTTGCATGGCCAAGGATTTGGAATCGGATGGCCCAGAAAGAGCCACGTGGCGTTGAAAGTGTAACCTTTTAGGAATATTTTGATGAATGAATGTGGGGGGGAGATGAAGAGCTGGCGTTGTGGAGCTGGTTTGGACTCTTGCTGGTTCACGGGCTGGACTGTTCTTCCCAGTTGGCATTGCAAATATCTCTCCTTGAATTCCTCTCCAAGGGGTCACGGGCTCGCCCATGATAGGCTGGCCATCTAGAGAAAGAAAGAAAAGAAAACTAAACAAAGAGAAGAGAAAAGAAAGAAAGTAAGAGAGAGAGGAATACACTTCGGCAGGAAGAGAGAGAGGGACTCGAAAGAGAAGGATAGAGATAGAGATAGAGAGGAAGGGCCAAATAGGGGGATAGGGATAGAGATAGAGAGAGAGTGCCAACAGAGAGATATTGATAGAGAGAGAAAGAGAGAGGGAGGACCAAACAGAGTGATAGAGATAGAGAGGAAGGGCCAAATAGGGGGATAGAGAGAGAGGGCCAAAGAGAGATATAGATAGAGAGAGAAAGAGAGAGGAAGGACCAAACAGAGGGATAGAGATGGAGAGAACGGGCCAAAGAGAGATAGAGATAGAAAGAGAAAGAGAGAGGGCCAAAGAGAGATATAGATAGAGAGAGAAAGAGAGAGGAAGGACCAAACAGAGGGATAGAATTGAGAGAACGGGCCAAAGAGAGATAGAGATAGAAAGAGAAAGAGAGAGGGATAGAGATACATAGCAATATATACATATATATATCAATAGATAGGTAGGTAGATAGAGGGAGAGAGGGAGAGAGATATGGAGAGATATGGAGAGAGAGAGAGAGAGAGAGGAAGGAGGTAATATGGGGTGGATAGATTTTTAAAAAAGTGGCATCCTCAGCCACAAGTCAGGTAGAGTGCATTTCCACGTTTATTGGATTTTTACCCCTTCAATCTCTCTCTCTTTCTCTCTGATTCCTGTCCTTTGATCATACCAATTATAACCATTATAATGTAGGTTTATTTAGGGTAATACTTTCATAAAGAATCCAAATATGGGGTTTGATGATCAGGTTTCTTTGCTGAGGAAACTTTAAGCATCCTAGGAAGTCCTACGCAAATGTCAGCCACAATTTACCAGCGTGGATTCTATCGCTGGCCCAACTACATTGTACCAAGTGTCCTTTCTTCCTGCAGGTCTCATTTCTGTCGCTTTCGACAACCTTTCAGCTTCAACGATTTCTACGGTACAAATTTGAAAAGTATGGGGAAAGAGAAGCAATTGTCAAGGAAAATTGGGAATTAAAAGGAAAATCACTCGTCAGAGGGTTCGGCTTCTCTGCATGGCCACCTTACAGGCGCCGCGAAACAAGCGTCGGCCTGCCCATTTGTCCGCGAGGTGAGAGGGTCCCCTCCTCCCTTCATATCCCATCAAATCATCAGCAGATAGCCTTACAAGGAGAAGGAAGCGGAGGAGAAGAAGAAGGAGAAGAAGATGAAGAAAGATACGAAGTAATGGTAGAATAAGGAGAAGGAGAAAGAGAAAGGAGAAGGAGAAGAAGAAAAAGGAGAAGGATAAAAGAGAAAGGAGGAGGAGCATAAGAAGTAGGAGTAGAATAAGTAGGAGGAGAAAGAGAGAGGAGAAGGAGACGAAGAAGAATATAGGAGGAGGAGGGGAAGGAGAAGAAGAACAAGGGTAAGGAGGAGAAGAACAGTAAAGCAGTAGAAGAGCAAAGAAAGAAGAAGAAGAAGAAGAAGAAGAGCAAAGGAAGAAGAAGAAGAAGAAGAAGAGCAAAGGAAGAAGAAGAAGAAGAAGGGCAGCAACAAGGAGGAGAAGGGGAAGAAGGGCAGCGACAAGGAGGAGAAGGAGAAGAAGGGCAAAGAAAGAAGAAGAACAACAAGGAGGAGAAGAAGAAGAAGAAGAAGAAGAAGAGGAGGAGCAAAGAAAGAAAGAAGAAGAAGAAGAAGTAGAAGGAGAAGAAGACTAAACAAAGAAGAAGAAGTTGAAGAAGTTGAAGAAGAAGAAGAAGAAGAAGAAGAAGAGCAAAGAAAGAAGAAGGGTAGAGAAAGAAGAAGAAGTTGAAGAAGAAGAAGAAGAAGAGCAAAGAAAGAAGAAGGGTAAAGAAAGAAGAAGAAGAAGAAGAGCACCATCAATGGAGGCTCGCAAAGGCGGCGGCTGCGAGCTAGAAGCCCGCGGCGTGAGCTACACCATCAAACTCCCCTCCGTCCGCCACGTCCTCGACCGCGTCTCCTTCACGGCCAAGCCCTTCGAAATCCTCGCCATCGTCGGCCCGAGCGGCGCCGGCAAGTCCACCCTCCTCCAAATCCTCGCCGGCAAGCTCTCCCCTTCCCCTCCTTCCTCCGTCCTCCTCGACGGCTCCCCCGCCTCCCCCGTCCTCCTCCAAAAGACCTCCGCCTTCGTCCCCCAGCGCGACTCCCTCTTCCCCCTCCTCACCGTCCAAGAGACCCTCCTCTTCTCCGCCCTTCTCCGCCTCCGCCTCCCCGCCCACCTCGCCTCCGCCAAAGTCTCCTCCCTCATGGCCGAGCTCGGCCTCTCCCACCTCGCCCACGCCCGCGTCGGCGACGACGCCCGCCGCGGCCTCTCCGGCGGAGAGCGCCGCCGCGTCTCCATCGCCGTCGACGTCGTCCACGACCCCCGCGTGCTCATCCTCGACGAGCCCACCTCCGGCTTAGACAGCACCGCGGCGCACCAGACCGTCGTCCTCCTCAAGGCCATGGCCGAGGCCAACGGCCGCACCGTCGTCCTCTCCATCCACCAGCCCGGCTCCAGAATCGTCAAGCTCTTCAGCTCCCTCCTCCTCCTCGCCGACGGCCAGGCCCTCCACCACGGCTCCGTCGACCAGCTCCAATCCCGCCTCGCCCTCTCCGGCCTCCACGTACCCCTCCACGTCAACGTCCTCGACTTCGCCATGGACGCCCTCCACGCCCTCCCCCCCCGCCACCGCTGCACTCTCCACCACCTCCTCCAACGCTCCCCCGCCGTCGGATCCGCATCCCACGGCGGAGACCGCGACTTCCCCAATTCCTCGCTCCGCGAGACCGCTATTCTCACCCGCCGCTACCTCAAGAACGTCTTCCGCACCAGGGAGCTCTTCGCCGGGAGGACCGTGCAAATGCTCGTTTCTGGGCTCGTTCTGGGGTCGATTTTCTTCAAGCTCGGTGAAGCCGCCGGGGCCAACGCCGCGAGAGAGAAGGTCGGTCTCTTCGCCTTCGTTTTAACGTTCTTGCTCGGCAGCACGACGGAGGCTCTCCCCATCTTCCTCCAAGAGAGGGAAATTCTCATGAAGGAGACCTCCTGCGGGACTTACAGAGTCTCCTCCTACGTTCTCGCCAACAGCTTGGTTTTTCTCCCCTTTCTGCTGATCCTCGCCTTGCTCTTCTCCGCGCCGCTCTACTGGATGGCCGGCCTCCACTGCAGTCTCTCGGCGTTTCTCTACTTTCTTCTCATCATCTGGCTCGTCCTCTACACGGCGAACTCGGTGGTGGCTTGCTTCGCTGCCATGGCCCCCAATTTCATCGTGGGTAATTCCATGATATCGGGCGTGCTGGGGGCATTCTTTCTCTTCTCCGGGTACTTCATCCGGAAAGAGGAGATACCCAAGTACTGGGTTTTTATGCACTACGTGTCTCTCTTCAAGTATCCTTTGGAGGGGTTCCTGGTGAACGAGTTCTCGGACCCGGGCAAGTGCTTGGAGTACAGCCACGGAGTTTGCCTGGTGAACGGCGTGGAGGTGCTCAAGAGGGTCGGCTTGGACGTGGAGAGCCGCTGGAGGAACGTGGCGATCATGGTCTCTTTCATCGTATTGTATCGCTTTCTCTCCTACGTCGTTCTGAGGTGCAGGTGCAGGTGCGCGCATAGAGGGGGGATCAGGAGAGCTCTCTCTTGAGACTTGAGAGAGGTAAGAAAAGA
Organism: Wolffia australiana; assembly: GCF_029677425.1. Taxonomy (NCBI): domain Eukaryota; kingdom Viridiplantae; phylum Streptophyta; class Magnoliopsida; order Alismatales; family Araceae; genus Wolffia; species Wolffia australiana. The sequence continues at coordinate 2,275,806 of NC_135841.1, read as the reverse complement.
GTTTTACTTCTTTCTCTCCTCTCTCTCTATCTCAGGCCTGGAATAAGAATAAATGATTTGAATTTCGGGCGTTGGTTATAGTTATAGTGGCTTCGGTTGGGTTGCCTATGAAAACTTGTGCTTTGCGCTGTGGATGCGTTTCCTCCCTCGTAGAACGATAGATTTTGGCGCGTTGCGGATGAAAATCCTTGAAACTGCTGGGGTATTGCCGTATTGGCGAAGCTTTCTCCCGCCCTGAACTCCGATAGCTGTTGTATCTTCTTATGCCTTTCTCTCTCTGTCTCTATATCTCTGTATATCTCTCTGTATATTATATATATATATATATATATATATATATATATATATATATATATATATATATATCTATCAATCTCTCCCTCTCTCACATATACATATATATATATATCTTTCTATTTCTCTATATATATATATATATCTTTCTTTCTATTTATCTATATATACACATATATATCTTTCTTTCTATTTCTATAAATATATCTATCTTTCTCCCTATATAATATACATCTATCTTTCTCTTTCTCTCTCTTTATATATATTTCTGTCTTTCTCTTTCTCTCTCAATATATATATATATATATCTGTCTTTCTTTCTTTCTCTCTCTCTCTATATATATATCTATACATCTATCTTTCTCTCTCTCTTTATATATCTATTTTTCTTTCTTTCTCTTTCTCTCTCTTTATATATCTATCTATCTTTCTCTTTCTCTCTCTATTTATCTTTCTTTCTTTATCTTTCTCTCAATATTTATCTATATATATCTCTTTTATATATATATTTCTCCCTCTATCTATCTTTCTCTCTTTTTCTCTCTCCCTCTCTCTTTCTCCTTATCTTTCTCTCTATCCTTCTCTCTCTCTCTCTTTCTCTTTATCTTTCTCTCTATCCTTCTCTCTCTCTCGTTCTCTCTCTCTTTCTCTCTATCCTTCTCTCTCTCTCTCGTTCTCTCTCTCTTTCTCTCTATCCTTCTCTCTATCCTTCTCTCTCTCTCGTTCTCTCTCTCTTTCTCTCTATCCTCTTCTCTCTCTCTCGGTCTCTCTCTCTTTCTCTCTATCCTTCTCTCTCTCTCGTTCTCTCTCTCTTTCTCTCTATCCTTCTCTCTCTCTCTCGTTCTCTCTCTCTTCCTCTCTATCCTTCTCTCTCTCTCGCTCTCTCTCTCTCTCTCTTTCTCTCTATCCTTCTCTCTCTCTCTCGTTCTCTCTCTCTTCCTCTCTCTCTTCCTCTCTATCCTTCTCTCTCTCTCGCTCTCTCTCTCTTCCTCTCTCTCCTTCTCTCTCTCTCGTTCTCTCTCTCTCTTTCTCTCTATCCTTCTCTCTCTCTCGTTCTCTCGCTCTCTTTCTCTCTATCCTTCTCTCTTTCTCTATAGCTTTCTCTCTCTCTTTCTCTCTATCCTTCTCTCTTTCTTTATCTCTCTCTCTCTCTCTCTCTCTCTCTCTCTCTCTCTCTCTATCTCTTTCTCTCTCTCTTTCTCTCTATCCTTAACTCTTTCTCTATCTCTTTCTCTCTATCCTTAGCTCTTTCTCTATCTCTTTCTCTCTATCCTTCTCTCTTTCTCTATCTCTTTCCCTCTCTCTCGTTTTCTCTTTCTCTATCTCTTTCTCTCTATCTCTTTTACCTTCTCTCTCTCCCTCTTTCTCTCTCTTTCTCCCTCTCTCCTTCTATCTCTCTCTCTCTCTCTCTCTCTCTCTCTCTCTCTCTTTCTGCCTAGACAGCGAGCTTATTGGTCTTTGTCTAACCGTTGGGCTCCAAGAGATTCTCGCGACTTTTAAGGTCAATGGTTTCAATTTTCTTTTCTTCCAAGGAATAATTAGTAGTTGTTCACTCACATTTCCCACGACGACGAAAACAAAATCTAACACTTTTGTCTTCCCTTCAGTGACTAAAAGGAAAAAGGCTTAAAGATTCCCGTTATCCATGCATTTCCTGCCCGGAAGAACACGAGATTTGATCAATCCCGCTCAAACTTTCCATCTTTAACTCTCGAAAATAGTTGGGCTTTCTCCTGCAACGCTTGCAGGCTACAAGTTGTAGTCGTCCTTTCTGCTCCAAAGAAACTACTTTCTCTCTCCTTCCCTTCGACAAAGAAATGGACGATGTCTCTCATAACGAACGCGACGTTGATCTCTCTCTCTCGCACACACTCTTCTCCCTTTCTCTCTCTCCTTCTCTCTCTCGCATGCCCTCTTCTCTCTCTCCTTCTCTCTCTCTCGCATGCCCTCTTCTCTCTCTCCTTTTCTCACTCTGCTCTCTTTCTCTCTCTCACTCACTCTTCTCTCTTTCTCTCTCACTCTTCTCTCTTTCTCTCTCTCACCCACTTTTCGCCCTTTCTCTTTTACTCCTCTCTCTTCTCCCTCTCTCGCACTCTTCTCTCTTTCTCTCTCTCACTCACTCTTCTCTCTTTCTCTCTTACTCCTCCCACTTCTCCCTCTCTCTCACTCTTCTCTCTTTCGATCTCTCCCTCACTCTTATCTCTTTCGCTCGTACTCCTCTCTCTCCTCCCTCTCTCTCTCACTCTTCTCTCTTTCTCTCTCTTACTCCTCTCTCACTCTTCTTTCTTTCTCTCTCTCACTCACTCGCTCACTCTTCTCTCTTTCTCTCTCTCTCTCCCTCTCTCTTCTCTCTTTTTCTCACTCACTCCTCTCTCCTCTCTCTCTTCTCTCTTTCTCTCTCTCACTCACTCGCTCACTCTTCGCTCTTTCTCTCTCTCACTCACTCTCTCGCTCTTCTCTCTTTTTCTCTCTCTCCCTCGCTCTTCCCTCTTTTTCTCACTCACTTCTGTCCTCTCTCTCTCTCACTCTCATTCACTCCTCTTTCTTCTCTCTCTCTCTCACTCTCATTCACTCCTCTCTCTTCTCTCTCTCTTTCGCTCTTATCTCTTTCTCTCTCTCACGCTCACTCACTCCTCTCTCTTCTCTCTCTCTCTCGATCTTCTCTCTTTCTCTCACGCTCACTCACTCCTCTCTCTTCTCTCTCTCTCTCGATCTTCTCTCTTTCTCTCACGCTCACTCACTCCTCTCTCTTCTCTCTCTTTTTCACTCTTCTCTCTCTCTTTCGCTCTTCTCTCTTTCTCTCTCTCACGCTCACTCACTCCTCTCTCTTCTCTCTCTTTTTTCACTCTTCTCTCTCTCACGCTCACTCACTCCTCTCTCTTCTCTCTCTTTTTTCACTCTTCTCTCTCTCACGCTCACTCACTCCTCTCTCTTCTCTCTGTCACGCTCACTCACTCCTCTCTCTTCTCTCTCTCACGCTCATTCACTCCTCTCTCTTCTCTCTCTCTCGATCTTCTCTCTTCTCTCTCTCTCTCGATCTTCTCTCTTTCTCTCACGCTCACTCACTCCTCTCTCTTCTCTCTCTTTTTTCACTCTTCTCTCTCTCACGCTCACTCACTCCTCTCTCTTCTCTCTCTCTCGCTCTTCTCTCTTTCTCTCTCTCACGCTCACTCACTCCTCACTCTTCTCTCTCTCTCGGTCTTCTCTCTTTCTCTCTCTCACGCTCACTCACTCCTCACTCTTCTCTCTCTCTCGGTCTTCTCTCTTTCTCTCTCTCACTCTCACTCACCCTTTTCTCTCTCTCTCTTGCTCTTCTCTCTTTCTTTCTCTCTCTCACTCTCACTCACTCCTCTCACTTCTCTCTCTCACTCACCCTTTTCTCTCTCTCTCTTGCTCTCTTCTCTCTCTCTCTGTGTATCTATCTATCTAAACTACTGAATATGGTCGATATCTTTGGGCAAATAGTGGCCAGCTGTGGAGTAGTCTCGTTCTGCAAGAAAACCGTGATATATAGCGATCACAGCAGGCTCTGAGCCGGCAAAATCTCCCACGGAGGAGGGGAAAGCGTGTAGGGCCACGGCAAGCAGGGTGTGTCGGCAGTGTGGGTGGCCAACACCCCACTTTTGGAGGGCAGCTCCTCGGGACACCAAAACTCATATCACATGCCAAGATGACCTGATCATGGAAAAGGACAGGCTTCTATTAGCAGATCCGTGAACCCCCCATTTTAGAGAGAGAGACTTTTGAGAGATAGAATTTTGAGATAGAGAGAGGGAATTTTGAGAGAGAGAGAGAGAAATTTTTGAGATAGAGAGAGGGAATGTTGAGAGAGAGAGAGAGAGAGAAAAAATTTTGAGATAGATAGAGGGAATTTTGAAAGAGAGAGAGTGAAAATTTTAAGATAGAGAGAGGGAATGTTGAGAGAGAGAGAGAGAAATTTTTGAGATTTAGAGAGGGAATTTGCAAGAGCGAGAGAGAGAAAATTTTGAGAGAGTGAGAGAGAGAATTTTGAGAGAGACTTTTAAGACAGATTTCTATCAAAGAGAGACCATTTTTTGTTCTCCCTTACGTTGAGTACAGTGACTCACTAACTAGAACATGGTTTGGGAAAGAGATGATAGAACACAGGGAAGGAAGACACACACAGAGAAAGAGAGGGAATATTAAGAAAGAGAAACTTTTGAAAGAGAGATAGAGAAAAATTGAGAGAGAGAGAGAGAGGTAAATTTTGAGAGAGAAATTTTATGACAGAGAGAGAGAGATACCTATTAAATAGAGACCATCTTTTTTTGTTCTCCCATGAGTTGAGGACGTGACTCACTATTTAGAACATGGTTCCAGGCAGAGGGAAGGAAGAGGCAGAGTAAAGAAAATAGGCGTGTTTGGCTCCATTTTGAGGTTTGAGTTTGCACTGAAGGTTCATGCATGTTTATTATATCACCATTTAAATCCGAGTGAAAAATAAATTTAAACTAGTCAATCGTAAAAATATTTTTCAGGTCCCAGGATGAATTTTACCAAAGAAGGGTGCGCAAAAATTAGCTTTAGCAAATTTTTGCCTTAATATCAGGTTTGCTCAAATCAGTTTGAGATTTATCTGCATAATTTGATTTCTTTTCTTTTAGTATGATTATATGTTGCAAGGTTCATATACTTTTCATATCTACAAATATAATAAACTTATGTCATAACTTCATTGTGCAATGGGAAAATCATATACATCATGACCCATGGGTACTTCCAAATACTTATGTCATATACCCCCCGGCCCAAGTCACAAATCAACCTTTCAAATTTCTAGACCACATAAGCAATTAGTCAAGCCAATAGGCTTGGTACACTACTCCCAAAGATAAAATAGACATATGAATCATGTACGTTTTAATAAGGATGAATGTTTCCTAGTTCCATGTATGCAGAATTTTACGTGAATTAAATGGTTTTGTTGTTAGTGGACTGGAGAATTCTAGTGGATCTTGAAAACAAATCATTGGTTTTGTTCGGCTAAACAGAACGTTTTTTATTGTTTAGGCTTCAGAGAATATAAGAGGAACACTTAGATAAAGAGGAGCACATAATTGACTTTCTGGGGCCCTGATATCATGAGAGTCCACAAAATTTAATTCATGAGAAATGTGCTCTAGCAGGGGCTATCCATCACGAAAAGGCTCTCAGGATCTTGATTGTTTGTCCTGGTTAATGTTAGTGTTGAAGTGTTTGTCATTTTTTCATCGTCTTATGATGGATAAAAATGTTAGAGCTGGAAGAAATACAAAGATACAATTTGACAAAGGCATTCGGGAGCTCAATGCATGATCAGTAGAATTTTAAGAACCTAGATACACTTTTTTCTCTCATGTCCATCTGTTCATTCTACTTTTGATCTCTTTTCCTCACTTTCTCTCCCTGTCGTCCCCTTTCTAATTCTTTATAATTATAGAAACCCAACATTCTATCTCTAGGATTTCATGAAAAAAATCAGTTTGCCCCTCCAAATCCTATTTCGATCATTCCTTTGACATTGACAATTTACTCCATCGCTTGATTTGGGACACCCGCCTACTGCTTAACTGATAAGCGCTGCCAAAATTCATAGATTTTTGGCTAAGTTTGGACAAGGTCAAGGAGATCAAAATCTTCCGAGATCCCCTAGACTGTGCGCATCAACTGTGCACCAACCACTGCATACCTCCACCAACAACTGCTTATCAAGTAAATAGATACCCTTATCCCAAAATAAGATTCAGCTAGTAGGTAACCAAGACACATAAGTTTGGTCGGCTTATAAAAATTGATGCTGAAGTGGGGTTTCACAAAAGTCACTCATCACTCCATCCACGATTATAGTACTCCAACCCTTTCATTTTCATGTCTGTTCAGTCACCCTACCAGATACCCTCGCCGTTGTCTAAAATAATAGTTTGTACCATCTAAAACATGTTCATGATCCACTCTAAAAGCCTAACTTATCTACACATACTCCAATGTTCAAAGCTGAATGAACTTCATAAGGTGGGCTTATATTGTTACACCAGTTTATGAAAAATTTACCCCCCCCCCAACTTAGATTGATATAGGAAACTTGAAAAAGAAGTGGCAGTTTATAGACTAACTCCCCCACTACTATTTCATGCATGGACCTCAATGCATAAGAAATTAATAAATTAAATAAATAAAAGAATTGCAAACCAACGGGGTATTTCTTACTTTCCATGCATCATGCACCTGTTTTAATTATCGCTTAGCCTTGTGGTAATTTGCACTTATTTTAAAAAAAGGTAAAGTCCTGAAAATAAAAACAACACCAAGCGAACTAAGGGATAATACAAAACCAAACATAAAAATTAAGAAGATATCAAATAAATTCTAAAAATAAAGGATACCACAAGGTTTTAAAAAAAGTGCAAGAGATGATCAGTAGCCATAAGATTATATTTATATTTCAAACTTGTTCTAAATACTATCATGTTCCAAGATTTTGAAATGCAGAAATTTAGACTTGGATGAAATAATATTCCTTTTACTCACAAAACCAACTTTGAAGATAAGTTTTTGTTTCTCTTTAAGCATGTGAAAGGGCGAGCAGCTAAAATCCATCAATGACGTCGTTGTTGCCCACACCATCATCATTGACCATCGCTGGTTCGAGCGCAGCCTTACTGGCACGCCAAGGCGAAGGCGTAGACACGTCCATGCTAGTAAGGTTTAACGTGTTTCGGGCCATATCCACCCGCACGGTCCTTCCTTTTGACCCCTGTTTCTATTTTTGTTTGTATTTTTTTTCCTTTTTGCTTTTGGGTTTTTAAGGGGGGCCCTATGTCTAATGGGTCCCCCTTGTTGGACCTCTTTCAAGGGCCCATTACCATCCCCCATATAAGGGATGGAGTGGGGGCCCTAATGCCTGGGTCAAAGTAAAAGTTTTATTTTGAAAATAAGGACCCACCATTCCACGTTCGTGAGAGAGAGGGAGAGAAGAAGGAGAAGAAGAGGAAGGATGAAGAAGGGAAGAGGAGATCGCCGGCGCCGCCCACCGTGTCAGCGCCCACCAGTGCCCTGCCGTCTTTCCGCCGTTGAGCGTCGCTTGTGTCGTCGCCAATGTTGCCCGTGTCGTCGTCGCTGCCGCCCACGCTGCCGTGTAGGGCAGCTCACGCCACCCATGCACGACGCATAGTGCCGCCGCATTGTGCTGCCGCATCGCCTGTGCCACCGCTTGCACCGCCATCGCCGCCGCCCGCGTCGTTGCCGCCACCGACCACGCCGCCTCTCGCGCCGCCATTCGTGCCGCCATTCGCGCCACCATCCGCCCCGCCCCCCTCGTTACCCATGCCATCGCTGAGCGCCACCTGTGTCACCGGTGATGTCAACCCGCTACCGTTGCTGCTGCCCGCACCGCAGCAGATCGCCATCCACGCTGGCGTGTAGCGCCGCCGCATCACCTGCGCTGCCGCTCGCGCCTCTGTCACCGCCGCTCGCTCCTTTGTTGCCACCACCGCCCGCACTGCCTGCGTCATTCGCGCCGCCATTGTCTCCATCTGCTCCGCCCGCTCCGCCAATGCGGCCACCCGCACTGCCGCCTCGCTGCCCGTGTTGCACATGCTGCTATCGAGTGCCGACCACACCACCCGGGCCACCTGCGCCTTTGAGCCACGCCACAACTGCCACGCCCTGGGCCTCCACCAAGCCTTCTCCACTCCAGCGTCACACCTCTAGAGCGGCGACTACGCCGCCTGTTAAATGACGCTGTGCCCAACTCCAGCAAAGCTCCACCGAGTCCACCGTCGGAAGCTGCACCGAGAAGTATAACCGCATCGGGACGACGCAACCCCAGAGGTACCTCGCTCCCCTTGCCCGCTAGTTAAATTATCTCTGGTCGTATACTTTCCCGATTGCACTCCATTACGCTCGGGTTAGTGTAGGTGTGAGGGTAAACCCACATGAGAGATCCTACCGAGTGTTTTCCTTAGGTACAGCTGCGCCCGTCCGTTACGTGAGAGCGCCCTCAAACTTAGTACGTTCAGTGCCGTAGACGCCATCGTCACTCTGACGAGGTTCAAGAGGTCATCATCATTGTCATCGGTCGCCCACCCGGAGCTCGGAGCTTGGCGAACCCCACGAGTCGGGCCTACACATACATCCGCCTAGGAACATCGCATCACATAGTTGCATCTCTGTAAGTCCATACCCAACAGACGACATCCTCGATGATGTCCGGCTACATCACAGTACCGTCTAACGACGTCCTTGACGACGTCAGACATCAGCATGACATTTATATTCATCCCTAACCATACATGTGATTACATCAAATGATTGGACCAATGATTGAAAAGAAGCTTTTAATATTCAAATTAGGCTTGGGATATTCAATAAATCCAGAAAAAATAGACTTCTCATGTTTACCAAATAAACGATCATGCCAATAAGTGAAAAGAATTTTCTTCAAAAATAATTTAATAAAATATGGTGCAATAAATATTATTCTGATCATCAATGATAGCCTATTTCAAGTTTGTGATCCTTCATTTTTCTCAAAGAAATTACTCCCCTCGCTGTAATTTATGTGCCTATGAAAATCATCATGTATCTTTATTGAAATAGCATCTAAAAATAGTAAATGAATATCAGAAACGATTTCATCTTCTTTAAAACTATTCATATGCTTATGTAATTCTTCATGAGAATCTCTTCAAGTGAAACTATGGAAAATGATTCATGTGACTTAATATTAGATAAATATTCAGGATTATGAAAGGGGGGTCACAAGATTGGCCAGTAGTGTAGTTCATCTTATCTTCTTCATATTGAATGTCTTCTTGCACTTGTTCAGAATGTTGATGACATAGCTTCTGTTATAATGCATGTTCCAGATCTACATAATTTTTCCTTTGAAACCGCAAAACTGTACGTAATCCTGAATATTAATAATTTCCATACAAGCATAGAGGGAAATTAAGGGTCGAATCCATAGAGAACAAGAATTGAATAGGTGAATTTTTCTCTTTGATTTATATATTTTTTACAATTTTGAAACTGATTTCAGGAAAAAGTTATACTTTAACAAAAGCAAACTAATGAAAAGCAATTTAAAATAATTTTAGGACGGTCAGAAAATATAAGTCCAATTTAACCTAATTTATTCAGATTTTATAGCATAATTATGAGTATTTTACAATGATTTTGTAGTAAAAAAATAATAATTAATGCTAACTTTAAAATACCTTAACTGACATTTTGGGATCTTTGGGTGATGGAAGACAAAGATAGGGAAGGTCCGTTTGTGCGAGTGAACGGGCAATTGTGCGAATTTGCGGTGCAGTGCGAAATTACACTGCGCCGCACATGATTTTCGCACACAGCACCGCACACCGCGCTGCATGCCGGTCTGTGCGGTGCGGTTATGTGCGAATGAGCAAAAAATTTGGAACCTCCCCTCCCATGCCCCTGCGCCCCTGGCCCTCTCCCGTCTAAAGGCAGTCCACCCTCTCCTCTCTTGTCTGAAGGATTCCGCCCCTGCTTCAACGCTGCCCTTGTCATCTACAGAAGAAGAACTGAAGAAGATGCACACCACCCTCTGCATTCGCCTTCATAAGAACTGAAGAAAACTCCCTATCTCCCCCAGTGTGGCTGTGGGAAGGCGAATGTACCTTCTTCATTTTCTTCCTTTCGTATAAAATCTTCTCATCTTCATTTTCATCACTTCGAGAATTTGTGTTACGCGGATGCGTTGGAGGAGCTTTTGATTGCTTTTTAACTTGAAAATGTCATATGTTTGTGTTAAGTTTGATTCATGGTGGTCGTACGAAGTTGGAGATGCTCATAGATCTGGCAAAATCTAGAAAGCTTAATAAGTTCGACTACTTAATCTTCAGTTCTTTCTTTTCTTTTTATTCTTTTTTCTCTTCTTCAGTTCTTCTTTCTTTTTTCTTCTTCTTCTTTATTTTCTTCTTCTACCTTTTTATTCTCTTCTTTTTTCTCTTATTCTTCTCTCTATTCTTCTTCTTGTTTCTTCTCTTATGCCTATTTATTTTTTCCTTTCATTCTTCTTCTTTCTTTTCTTCTTCTTTTTTTTCTTCTCTCCTTCATTCTTTTTTCTGTTCCTATATTTTTTCTTGTACGGCTAGAAATTCTTCAGTTATTTTTTCTTTTTTCTTCTTCTTATTTTTTCTCTTCTTCTTTTTTATTATTTTCTTCTTCTACCTTTTTCATCTCTCCTTATTTTTTCTGTACTTCTTTTTTCTTGTTCGGCTACTTAATCTTCACTTCCTGTTTATTTTCTTCCTCTTGTTTGTATTCTTGGTCTTCTTCTTTTTTTCTTGTACGGCTACTTATCCTTTTACTGGTGTTTACTAGTACAACGTAGGATTGAAATTTCCTTTCAAAATGAAATGGCAAGGTACAAATTTGCATATTTTTATATAATTGGCTCGATACCTGATTTGATTGATCTGGTTTGATGCTTTACTATTTTTGTCTTTTAGGTTAGCAATTTGGGGATTCAATGCTTTTTTTGGTCATTGATGAGTTTAAATGCATGAAGGTTTGTTGCATAGAGTACCATATGATGCATTTTTTGCCTCATAAACACATTAACACTTAGGAGAACTTAAGAGTGAAATTTTCATTAGTTTATAATTTAGGTTTGATACTTGATTTGACATGACCATTGATTATTGGATTGGATCACACGTAGTAGTGCCTTAGAGTCAAATTTTTTCCACCTTGGTTAACTTTTAAACTTCCACCCAGTTTTTTTTTCGATCATGTCATGCGATGAAATCCACATGAAATGGCTATTATTGTTTCTTGTCCACATTATGAAACTGAAAATATAAGATGGAAGATGGTATGCCCTCGCATCAACTGACCGCTGCAGAAATGTTTGCAGAAGAAGAAGCTCACAATAGCCCAACCACGAGAAAGAAAAAGCCTCGCCTTAATGCATGTGATGCAGTAAGGTACTTCACTAACATAGGAGGAAAAAAGTTTATATGCACCTTATGTGGCACCATTGTAGACCGCAACAAGTACCATTGCAGTGCATCTCTGTGGAGGCACCTGGAAAGGTTCCATCGCAAATTATTCTAGACTTTGAAAGCAAGGACAAGTCAAGCCGTACAAGAGAGATCAGTTCTAGAGATGTTTGCTGATGGAGACACGAAGAAATAGTACTACACTAGACGTATTGTGGAGAAGACCAAAGAACTGGTGCAGTTCATATGTCTGTTTGACTCGCCGTGGGCCATTATTAGGAAGAAATACTTCATACGACTTCTTCGTTATATTGCGTAAGAAGAAATACCAGTCACGTCAGTGAAGGCTATCAAGGCGAAAGCCTTCTATCTATACCAAGATATTAAGAAATTTGTTCAAAAAAAATTGACGTGTGGACTTCAGAAAACAACATTGCTTTCCTCGGTGCGACAGTGCATTGGGTGGACTCTAAGTGGACATTGTGCGAGCGTGTTTTAGTAATACGCCAACTGACTGGCTCCCACACTAGCAAAAACATGACTGCACGTGTCCTTGAAATGTTGGAGGAGTTTGACCTGAAGAAGAAGGTATCGGTTACGACAAAAAAATTTTGAATACCGGTTATTTTCCACTGTTCTGTTACATAAATGAATCCAAAATACTTGGGTGTGCAGAATTACCACAGACAACACATCAAACAACAGAAAGATGATGACTATTTTTGAGGAGCATCTGAAGTTAGAAAATCCCCAATTTAGTGCACGTGATAAAACTTGTGGTCTAGGCTGGGATGAGCTAACTTCATGTGACAGAGGTGCCATCAAAGTCATTGACTATATGACCGGTATGAACGATGTAGAGCAAGGCAGCATACTTGTTGCATTCTCTACATATAATCTGGGTGATGTCATACTCTGGCTCTGCGAGATAGTCACAAGAATACGCGGGGCGAGTAGAAGAGGGTGATGACACTAATATGAAGCAGTCAGACGAAGATAGCGACGAAGATCCCATGGTATGCTTTACTACTTGTTATTTTATTATTCATTAATTAGTGGTTTATTTCATTTTTTTGCTAAGATATATAAGTTAATTTTTAGGAAAAGTTGAAAAGAGTAGTTGAAGATTTGACACATTTAGTGAGATCTTTTATAGTGTTGTTAAACCATCTAAAAAAATACATTTATGAGAAATGGCCTCTCCTTATCTTTATTTAGCTGGCTAACCAAAATTTGTAACTCACTTTAAAATTCTGAAAAAATGACATGCTTCTCCCTCTGTTATCCTTGAAGAACTAACCACCTCTCCCTTTTTCTTGACTTAGAATTTGTTTCTCACGATCGGAGTTCTGAACGAGAAGACTCTATTTCTCATTGCTGATCATGATTCATTGCTCTTTTCACGATTTTAGTTGGCATTGGTCTAACTCTTATGATGATATGTTGCTTTTGCCACAGTGTTGATCTCTTCCCCTTGGTCTGAAAAGAGAAAACAAAATTTGAAGGAGAGGAGTATGATTCTACCTCTGTGTGTTCTCAGAAAAGGTTGCAGGTTCTTCCCTCTGTATTATCATAATTGTGCTTGCTATCTCTATGTTTTTTTTCATTTTCTAATATATGTATCAGTCTTCTACTCTAAACTCAAAATTCTATTCCTTCAACATTTTTACTCTGAATATCACCTACAGCAAAAAAATTTAAATATGAAATTTATACATCTGTAACTTCACGCCAAAATTGTTTGAAATTTCTACTTCTGTCATATCTCTCTCCAAAGTTTATCAACAATACAAAATCATAAATCTTTCCTAACTGTAACATTAGAGAAGTTTATCAAAACTTCTCTAATGTTTCTTCATATCCTTCCTTGATAACTCTGAAACAACCAAAATTAAAAAACATTGATTCCAATTTTTCTACACCTGTCCTTCAGCATTTTTCACTGTAATAAATTTATCATTTGTTAAGCTTCATGAAGCATTGAACTCTAAATTTGATGGTGCAATTATACTGAAATTGATCTACCATGTGTTGAAAGTTATTTTTTTAAACAAATCTTTAGAGATGCAGGATCATACGAGAGCTGTTAACAACTTGACAAATCCTGTTATTTGGAGTTGTTAACATCTTAACTGTCATGTTACAGTTAAAGGTGTTGTTGGAGAAGAATCAAAGGAAAGAGTCAGCGGTCGCTCACTAGAAAGATGCTACTGCATTCAGCTTGGAGATTGAAAGAGAGTGCTTGTTTACAAAGGATTTCAAAAGAAATGGTGGATCATAGCACTCAAAATTTTGAGTCAACTGGAATCTCCTTATTTTGACTAATATTCTCATATTGGATTTTTTATTTGATGCATTGACAACATATTATCCATGTTGGTCTCCATACTCCCCTTACTTTTCCTGTTATTTTAGGTACTACTTCGTGATCATTAGATCTAGTGGAAATGGCTCCACACATTGAGATACGTCATCACCTGATATAAGAATGTACTCATCCCCCTCAAGAATTGGAAATTATCCCATTGTCGAAGATTATATACATAAGAATTTCCTACAATTTTAACGACTTATATCATCTATCTTTCTTATTTAACACTTAATTTAATATTGTTTTCCCATTAGAGAAGATTTTAAAAATTAATAAAGAAATTTCTACATTTTCAATGACTTCAATCAATTGTATTATGAACTTAACAGTTAATGTTTTATAGTTTTACGCATTAAAAATATTTTTAAATTTATGTAAAAATTTACTACAATTTTAACAAATTTTATCGATTATATTATGAATTTAACAGTTCATTTTACATTATTTTTTGAGTTATTAATGATTTTCAAAAATATTTATGAATTTCCAAGAATTTTAAGGACTTCTATCGATTATCTTTTTAATTTAAGTGGTAATTTATATTTTTTATCGCATTAAAATATATTTCTATAATTAATTAAGAATTTTCAAGAATTTAACCTACTTCTATCGATTATATTATGATTTAACGGTTAATTTTATATTATTTGTTGCCTTAGAAATGATTTTAAACGCTAATTAAGAATTTTCTAGAATTTTAACGACTTATATTGATTATATTATGAATTTAACGGCTAATTTTATATTATTTTTTGCCTTATATATGATTTTTAAAATTAATTAAAAATTTTCTGGAATTTTAACGCCTTCTATTGGTTATCTTTTTAATTTAACGGTTACTTTTATATTGTTCTTTCCCATTAAAAATGATTTTTAAAATTAATTAAGAAATTTCTTGAACTCTAAAGAATTATATTGATTATCTTTGGAATTTAACGGTTAATGTTTTCTTATTTTCCAAGTTAAAAATGAATTCTAAAATTATTTTTAAAAAAATGCAACTGCAAATTGTGTGAATTCGTGTGTATGTGCAGCGTGGATTTCCGCACGTAACCACACCGCACATCGCACAGCCGCTTTGGTGTGTGCGAAAATTTGCACAGCTGATGCAAATTTTTGCATCGCACAGCACGCGCTATTCTAGACAAAGATGGACATGAGTGGAGTGGAGCAGATGAAACAGATAATATGCTGATCGCAGCGGAGATGATAGTAGATACGTGCTTGAGAGTGGTGGAGCAAGGGCAAGTGACGATGAATTCACCATTGCTGGTGCAAGAGATGGAGGCGGATAAGCACCAAAAAGCAAGAGAGTTGAACGTGGTGTGTGAGAGAGTGGAAATCTAGGCTATTGGAAAAAGGATGATGATGTAAGTTAGAAAAAAAAATCACACTAACCTCATCTTCATGTGCCCAACAAGCCGAGTGGTGTTTTTTCTTCACGTGTCCTGATCTGAATGTCACTCCCTCAATCATTTTCTCTTGGAGTACTAGAACAGACCCAAATGAGATTTTGAATGAGAAAATTAGTCCAATAATCATAATTTAGAAAAACATCCAAGGGTATCTTTTTACAATATGGGTAGTTCTACTTATATATCCTAGATAATGGATTGATATAGGAGTGAAAAGTGGAAGTCCCCTTAAAATTTCATCCCGAAACTCTTTCCAGATCATTAGATATCATTGTTTCAGTTTGGAGTGATCTGAGCTATCTGATTTTCTCTCTCCTCTGGATTGTATGACGGAATGCCAGCCTAGCCCAAACTTCTAGGAGTGGAAAATTTCAATTAATTCATTAAAAATATTTAAATAAATTCATAATTAAATTTTTTGATCAAATTATTTTTTATGAATTTAACTTTAGAAAAGTACATAAAAATAATAAAAAATCCACATACATATAATGAAGAACTTTAAATATTTAAATATATCTAAATAGATATTTTCATACGTGTGAAAGTATTTTAGTCATGAAATTGATGTCATAAAATTATGTTAAGATACCATAAAATAAATAATATTGGAAATTCATTGAAAAAGTGAAATAAATCAATTTAACCTCACAATTGAACTCGTGGGATGAAATAGAGCAGGCCTTGTTAGGTTATTTGGTTCAATCATGATAAACATGTTTTTCATGAAGCATAATTGATTATCAATTCCCAATCAATCTTTCAAATAATACATAATATGTAATTTTTGGGGAACTTGTTCCACCCTTGACTTGCTGACTATGAGATTGTTCTGAAGTCATTCACGTGACCAACCTTCAGAAGTATCCACACGATCATATTTATCTTGGATCTCTTATTCTTCTTCACCAACTCTTCTTGAAAAAATCTTGAAGATATTGTCGTGATGAAGACTCTCTCTTTGGTTGAGTGGAGAAGAGATCAAAGTAGAGAACGGGGGGCTCTTAATTCCAGATGGTCTGGGTTCTTAAAGTGGGTGCTCCTTCACATATTTATATTTTACTAAAGTTTTTAAAGTAAAATATATTCACCAATGCCCGTATGATCTTACGTGTCACCCTTTAGGCCCTACATCATTCTAGTTAATAACTTTAGAGGCCCAATAATAATTATCAGCCAACCTTATTAATTAACTATATCAGCATAGAGATTAATTAACTAAGGATCAATTTAACCCCCTTGATAAGTTATGTTTCTAGCATGTGAGCTGCCAAGCTACACCTCATGATCTACAAGATATCGAGTAGTGTTTGAAATCTGTCACATAATCTTTACCGTCATCATTTACCATATATGTATAATCCACCATCCTCAAAAGACTCTCAAATGACATAGGGTGTGGTTGATCATCAAACCCTAATCTGCCCTTCGACTAGTACTGATGTGTAATAGGGATAATTGGAGAATGCCTTCTCCAATATCCTCACTTACTATGGTCAGGGATTTTTTGCATCATCTTCCTTGAGTCAATCTCCTCTTATACCAAGGGAGGATGATCATGTCTTGACCACTCAAACATCTCCATGAGCTTCTTACTGCGCCCGAGCTATAACTTGTTTGAATCTCATAATTAGAGGTTCTTAAGTGGTAGTCAAAATATAGTCGTCCATTCATGAGATATCATTGGTGTCTCAAGTCAATGGATCACTTATAAAACTGTGACATGGATCAACCTCATTGATGTTTAGGTATAATACCATTCAGGGATTAATACAGATCAATTCAATGAACTATTTCTCAAATGAGCACCCACTATATGTCCTTAGCGTCTGATAACACCCTAAATTCGGTCTTTATTTCATGTTATTAGCACAATTTTATGCATTTAAAGAGCTTAAAATGGGGTTTTTATCATATATTTACATGAAAATATTGTTTTCAAGTGATTTTAATTTTTCCCTAATTTTTTGTTAATTCTATGAATTTTAAAGGATTTATTGGAGCTTGAAATAACTATTTTAGAATGAAAATGGCAATTTTAATATTTAATTTCGAGATTTATCAGTATGGGGATGAATCAGTGAATTTTCTAGAATTGTCTAAAATTTTCAAGAATTTTTTACGAATTTTTAGAATTTTTCTGAGATTTATTTGAAGAGGAAATGCATTTATTCTAAGAAAAAAAGATATATTTATAAGAGAAAAAAAGTATTGACATCATTTTCAAACTTTGAAGGGCCTTTTTGCAAAGTTTTGTTGTAAAAAGACCCTCAAAACAGCTCTCGGTCGTCACTGCAGGCGTAAAGATGTGATTTAAAATGTTCCAGGGTTTTATTGCAAATGGTTTATTAATTGTGTTAATGTTTTAGAAAAAAACAGGAGGAAAGAGAAGGCACAAAGGGCATATACACGAATATTTTTGGGTGGCTTCCATTCATAGTTGCGAATTTTCAGTGGGTTTTTCCGCGAAAACGCCACTAAGAGCTTTTCGCGCGTCGACGTGGCATAATGGTGGCCGTCGGATAAGAATCCGACGGTACTTGAGGAGAAGTCAGTGACGGGAGGTAAGTTCACCGCCTGCGCGGCGCGTACAATGCGCACGCACGGGCGGTGACGTGGCGCTTGCGGATTCATCTGCGCAGCGAGAAACGCAGGTGCCACATGCGTGCTCTATTTACGCACCTATTTGTTTTACCTCTCTCTTTCTATTTTATTTTTTTTGCAAGGGGGTACATGGCGCAACGAGGAAGCACCCACCTGAAGAAGTTGAAACGGAGCCGCCAATGAAATGGCGACACCTCAGCATGCGGTTAGGAGAAGAAATAAATAAATAAATGAATTAATCCAATGGCTAATATTGGTTTAAATTCATTTGTTCGTAACTTTTGATCCAGAAGTCCGATTGAGATGATTTTTTATGGATTTTCTCGTATTGATCCCCTCTTTCTATCTGTATGGTTGGATCATTGATATCAATCCTGTATTGATAGATATAAATAAATAAATTACTAATTAGAGGTAAAATGGTAATTTATTCCATTTTACCTAGTTATAAAAGCCGAATTTCGAGAGGAGGGGGTTATTCTTGATGGTGCTCTATCACAGCTGCAAGACAGAGAGGAACTCTAGCTTGGATCAACCTATCTGGTACCTTTTTCCTGTTTGTATTTGAACTTTTAGTGTATTTTGGATGATGTTTTAGTGAAATTTCTCCTTCATTCTTCTTGATCTTGGTCTGAACTTCTAAATCGCTAGGCTTGAGCGGAAGGTACAAGCCCTTACTGAGATTGAGAGGAGAGAATGAGAGATTTACCTAGCTATTCCAAGTGCACATTAGAAAACTATAAAAAACTTTAATTTCTAGGAGAGTAAATTTCCCTTTGTAATATCTAGTTGTGTAGTTATTTCTGAATTATAAGACCTACAAAACCAACCACCTCAAATCAAAATTTCCCTCTCAACCTCTCTAGTTGACCCTTGGACCCTTTTCTTTGGATCAAAGAAGCCAATTTAGAGCTCTCTATTTCTTCTATTCATCCCATCTCTTCTACCCCCCCTTTCTAAATTTCTCATCTAATTAGGGTGGTTTGATCTTCATTGAAGATCAAATTAACTCTAATTAGGGTTGAATTACCAAGAAAACCATCAAATTGAATTCCTTACTAGCTTCCCTTGGACGAAACTCGTACTTATCACTACACATCTTAAGTAGAGTTTTTATAAATTTTACTGTATAAGCTAAAATTGACGACGACAAGGGTTTAAAATTGCATAAATTTTACCCCTATTTTTGGCTTATCACTCATCATGGACTCCACTGTGTCCAACACAATGTGAATCTATGTCTTTGAAGAACCATTCATCTTATAAGCTAAAATTGCTTGTTCTTCATTCTTCTTGATCTTGGTCTGAACTTCTAGCTCTCTCTCCCTACCTTTCTCTCTCTTGCTTGTTCTCTCTCCCTCTTGCTTCTTCTCTCTCACCCTTGGCTCTCTGTCATTCTTTCTCT
Source organism: Wolffia australiana (assembly GCF_029677425.1). Taxonomy (NCBI): domain Eukaryota; kingdom Viridiplantae; phylum Streptophyta; class Magnoliopsida; order Alismatales; family Araceae; genus Wolffia; species Wolffia australiana. The sequence goes on along the minus strand of NC_135841.1, from coordinate 2,256,747 downwards.
CTTGTGCCCTCTCTCTCCCTCTGGCTCTCTCTTGTTCTTCGCTTGTTCTCTCTCTCCCTTTCTCTCTTTTGCTTGTTCTCTCTCTCTCTCTCCCTCTTGCTTCTTATCTTGCACCCTTTGGCTTTCTCTCATTCTCTCTCTCTCGTGCCCTCTGTCTCCCTTTGGATCTCTCTCTTGTTCTCTATTTTGCTTGTTCTCTCTCTCATTCATTCTCATGCTCTCTCTCGTCCCCTCGCGTGCTCTCTCTCTCTAGTTGTCTCTCTCTTGTGCTCTCTCTCTCCTTCTGGCCTTCTCTCACTAGTTCTCTCTCTTTCTCTCTTTCTTGCTTCTTCTCTCTCTGTCTCGCACTCTCTCGCGCGCTCTCTCTCCCTCTAGCTCTCTCTCTAGTTCTCTCTTTCTCTCTTTCCTTTTTGTTCTGCCTCTCGTGCTCTCTCTCCCTCTATCTCTCTTGTTCTCTCTCGCTCTCTCTCTCTAGTTCTCTCTCTTTCTTACTTGATCTCTCTCCCTCTCTTTCTCTCTCACTCGTTCGCTCTCCCTCTGTCTCTCTCTCCCTCTAGCTCGCTCTTGTTTTCTCCCTCTTACTCTCTCTCTCTCGTTCTCTCTCCGTCTATCTCTCTCTCTTTTGTTATATCTTTCACCCTCTTGCTCTCTCTCTCTCTTTCTATCTCGCTTGTTCTGTCTCCGTCTAGCTCTCTCTTTTCTTCTCTATTTCTCCCTATGACTCTCTCTCTTGTTATCTCTTTTACTCTCTCTCTCTCTCTCTCTCTCTCTCTCTCTCTCTCTCTCTCTCTCTCTCTCTCTCTCTCTCCCTCTCTCTCTCTCTCTCTCTCTCTCTCTCTCTCTCTCTCTCTCTCTCTCTCTCTCTCTCTCTCTCTCTCTCTCTCTCTCTCTCTCTCTCTCTCTCTCTCTCTCTCTCTCTCTCTCTCTCTCTCTCTCTCTCTCTCTCTCTCTCTCTCTCTCTCTCTCTCTCTCTCTCTCTCTCTCTCTCTCTCTCTCTCTCTCTCTCTCTCTCTCTCTCTCTCTCTCTCTCTCTCTCTCTCTCTCTCTCTCTCTCTCTCTCTCTCTCTCTCTCTCTCTCTCTCTCTCTCTCTCTCTCTCTCTCTCTCTCTCTCTCTCTCTCTCTCTCTCTCTCTCTCTCTCTCTCTCTCTCTCTCTCTCTCTCTCTCTCGCTCTCTCTCTCTCTCTCTCTCTCTGGCTCTCTCTCTCTCTCTCTCTTTTTCTCGCTCTCTCTTGTGCTCTCTCTCCCCCTCTTGCTCTCTCTCTCTCTCTCTCTCTCTCTCTCTCTTGTTCTCTCTTTTGCATGCTCTCTCTTGTACTCTCTCTCCCCCTTTGGCTCTATCTTGTTCTCTCTCTCTCGATCTCTCTCCCCCTCTGGCTCTCTGTTGTTCTCTCTTTTTCTCTCTCTATCTCTATCTCTCTCTTTCTCTCTCTGGTTCCCTTTCTCTTTCTCTCTCATTTCATTTATTCTATATATTTATTTTTTATTTTTAATGAATTTGAGCAATTCCATTTGATCCGATCTGAAACTACTTGTTCAAATCGAATTGGATTGCATTATTCGATCCAAACATTAGGCCAGATCTTAAAGTAAGATTCAAACACAATGTGAAGATTGAGGATAGATCAAATGTATCTCGGGTCTGCTCGAGGTTCAGATTCAACTGGTCGAATGCTCGATCCAATCAAACTTTCGAATGATGAATCCCTAATCCCTCCTCATAAAGCCTCAATTACAACAATTGGGCTGGTATACAAAAATCTGCATTTACACTCGCCTAATAAGGCCTGTGCACTCACACAAGTGGCTTGAGCAAATAATATAAAGATTTTTTCAAAATTTTATTTATTGTATACCCCCACACTTTTCTTCTTTTGGATATGGAACTAACTCATGTCTTCGGCCTATTGAGAAATATACATAGACATATGAACAAGCTCTTGCAAACACTAAAAAATCACATATATAAGACCCCCCCTCGGTTCAGCGCACCACCCTTGGGTTGGTCGTGCCGGGTCATGATACTGCGTGTTTTACCAAAAAAACATAGAAAGATACACAATGAATTTATAACTGACCAAACTTAAAAAATTAAATTACATGGCATTTTTTCTGGTGGCTATTATTTGGTGATAAGTTCAAATTTAGGGGTTTTATGTCGGTTTTTTGATTTAGACTTAACCAACAATTTGTATGAAAATTTTTAGACTTAAATACTCTATAATTAATATAGGGCAAGTAATGGATCGATCCACAAAGAGGCAGAAATTTAGTTTCAGGATTTTTCTCAGACTTTGAATGAAGGAAGTGAGGTTGAAATTTAGATATATCATTTCTAAGATTTTAAGGATATTTAGTCAATTTATATAAATTCCTATGATCTAAATTAAATCATAATGACAAATAAAAACATTAAAGATATTTTAGACTAATTTTTAAAATTTTAATTAACACTAGAAATAGGAAATAAATATTTTTTGGATTTTTAATTTTAATTAACACCAAAAATACTAGAAATATTAAAAACGAGAGTTAAATATTTTCTGGAATTTTTTTTAGATGTTATAAAATACTGAATATTGATTATATTAATTTTAGAGATTTTTCTTATTTTTTTGGAATTTTTAAATATATAAAATAAGTAAAATACCTTTTCTGGCTATCACCAGATGCGGTGGAGCGGCGGTGGACTGGATGAGCCGATGGTCCTTGTGTGGCCTTAGTGGGTCACCCCACTAAGGTTCAGCCCAATTCGTCTAAGTCAAGACTTAGCCAAATGGGCTAAGCCTTAATGGGCTTGACCCAATATGGTTAGTACTTACTCAATTTGACTAAGTCCACTCTCCACTTTTTTGCGCTAAATGATGGAATTCAAACACGAATTTTTTTTTGAAATTTGAAAGGAAGAGTGAAGGATGATCTAGATAGAGAAATTTAATAGATTTTAGAGATAGAACTAAACAGTTTTGGAGAGAGAAAAATGACTGAAATGAAGAGATAGAGAGAGAAAATGAAGAGAGTGTAGAAGAAGTTTGTGATAGAATTTGAAGGTGAAAATGAAGGATACTTTTGATGAAATTTTGAGAGGATGAACTAGGGATATGGATGAAGATTTGTAGAGAGAATGAAATGATTCTAGAGAGAGAAAGTAGGGAAAATGTGTATTTAGAGTGAGAAAATGATGAATTTTAATGGTAAATGGATGGATGATGATGTGAAAATGAAAGTCTAGGTTCCTAAAACCTCAATGCAAGTCTAGTGAGCTTCTTCTCAATTCTAGTCTAATGAAAGTCTTGCTTCTTCTCAATTATGGATCCTTATATTTTGCCAGGATCAGGCATTTTTCAATGCAAACAAGAGACGAGATTGAATGAAAACTTCAAAAAACTTGCATTAAGCAGGCTGAACAACCTGGATTTTGAAATATGCCTTGTCCTTCTGGCCAGCAACTTGCTAGAGCACGTCCAGAATGAGTGGAAATGAGGAAGAAAATATTATTTATAGATTAGAATAATTACAAAAATACCCCTTTGGGTATTTTCTATTTTCTTTTCTTGCCATTTTTGCCTCTTTTTTTCCATGGGTTGAGAGTTTCCCCTTGTAATCTTCAACTTCTTTCTTTTGAATGATTTTGAGAGCCCAATGGACAGGTCAGGTAGTGGCCCATCTTCCTCTGATTTCTCATTTGATGGCACAAATATCCTTTTTATCCTTTCAAGCCCCCTTTTGAGAATCACTAAACTATCAAAAATTCTCCAACTCTTGAAGAATTGTATCTTCTTATTCTTGTGAATTTCTACACATGTGAAACTATAGAATACTCACCGCTACTAAAACTGCTTGACTTCAAAGAAGTCAACGAGTTTAGTCAAAAAATAACCATAATGTGCAAAAATTAGAATTCTGAATAAATATTTAGTTGATTCAAATAATAACATGATAAATTCTGAATTAATAATACCATAATCATTTAAAATGTATCTAAATATGCATTAGGTTATCATGTTATCAACACCCCCCAACTTGAGTCATTGCTAGTCCCTTGGCAATGTGCCTTAGGTTATCCTTTGAGAATTACATCCATCCCTTGAAACAAAAGACTGAAGTATGAAGTGTTATCAGTATCAACCACATCTCTAAGTATAAATATCCCATAAAATACTAAAGCACAAGTGAACAAGTTCTTTGTGCTGATGGAAAGAGCTAGTGGTCATGAAGAGGGAAGCTTACTTCTCTCTAGGTATGGTACTATCGCTATGAAAAGCTCGCACCCTCTCAAGAAAGACGGCCCTTATCACTCAAAAAAAAGTGGCCCTCATCTCACCCTCACAATACCTCTTTTCCACCTGAAATTTGAAATCAGCCATTCTTATCATCCAAGTTCTAGCACAGAATATCAAGAGTGTACCAAAAAAATAAGGTGTGGTGAGGTTTAATTCAAATGTAGGTACCTATAGGTATGAAAGAGAAGAGAAAGGTGAGTGGCATCTAAGGAGTTTTGGGTGAAGGGAAAATGATGGATGAAAGATGGGTGAATGTTACTTAAAATAGCCCACTCCCGATGATAGACGAATGAACAGAATACACAAGAGGAATGTGAACAAAAATGAGGATGGGGAGACTCATCAAGGGTGTGGATGAGATAGGCATGTATCCACATAAGCAAGGATAATAACAATGACCAACAAATCATGGGAAAAGTTAAAATATTAATGAAGAAGTAAACAAACAAAACCCCATAATATTTATTTTTTTCTTTTTTTCTTTTTCCTTTTTTCTTCATTTTTTTAATATTTTTCTTCTTTTTTTCTGATTTTTTTCTTTTTTCTTTTTTTTTCTTTTTTTTCCTTCTTCTTTTTTTTCAAAGGGGTGAATGACCAATAACAATACATATGAGATCATATTCTCCAACAGAAGAAATGAAATGTTGATCTAGCTACATGCTCTTGATATGTAGGGGGCATGTGCAACAATTGTATAAAATATGGACCATTAAATTACCATTTCCTTGCTAATTTGATTCTCCACACAAGAAAGGAAGTGAAGAAAACACAAACCCACAGGATGAACTTTTTGCCATTGAAATTAAAGCAAGTCATTCCATGCTAGTGAGAATGAGACGAAGTAAGATGAGAAGATGTAGAAGAACAAAGAGGAAGAAAACAATGAAAATATATCATCAATAGATGATATCACAAACGGGATTAAGAGAAAAACTATTTGGGAGTTGGGCATCTTCTAAGTAACATGGATAATATCTAAAAGGGTAAAATTTAAGTTCACAAATACATAGGTGGGGAAAGTAGTAAACATGGTTTTCAAATTGGCTTTAGGTAGTTCAAGGGCAGGTAATTCTGTGCTTAAGACTTGAAGAAATGACTATCTCTTCTTCCAGATGAAATTCTTTATGGTGCATATCATTGACCAAAGAGTGGGATCCAATTCATTCACTCATCACTCCTTTTCCACAATGATAGTTCTTCTACCCTTTGATTTTCATATCTACTCCTCACCCTACTAGATATCCTAATCACTTAGGAATGGGGATTGATGCTGGACCGGATCTCAGAAATGGGCTTATCCAATATCTGATGTCAATATTCGACATCGTCCTCCGACCTTTGAAACGAGGACGGATGCCGATGTCGGGACAGACAATCGTATCAGATATCGGTATTGTACCAACCGATATCCGATATCGCCATGCGACATCCGGATATCATTATAGATGGATATTGGATACCTGGACTGGTGTTGAACCGGATCTCGTAAATGGGCTTATCCAACATCTGATGTCAATATCCGACATCGTCCTACAACCTTTGAAACGAGGACGGATGCCAATGTCGGGGCAGACAATGGTATCAGATATCGGTATTGTACCAACCGATATCCGATATCGTCATGCGGTATCCAGGTATCGGTATAGATGGATATTGGATACCTGGACTGGTGTTGAACCGGATCTCGAAAATGGGCTTATCCAATATCTGATGTCAATATCCAACATCGTCCTCCAACCTTTGAAATGAGGACGGATGCCGATGTCGGGATAGACAATCGTATCAGATATCGGTATTGTACCAACCGATATTTGCCATGAGATATCCAGATATCCTTATAGATGGATATTGGATACCGAGACTGATGCTGAACCGGATCTCGGGAATGAGTTTATCCAATATCTGATGTCAATATCCAACATCGTCCTCCGACCTTTGAAACGAGGACGGATGCCGATGTTGGGACAGACAATCGTATCAGATATCGGTATTGTACCAACCGATATCCGATATCGTCATGAGATATCCGGGTATCTGTATAGATGGATATTGGAAAAACCCACTTCCAAGATCCGGTTCAGCATCAGTCCCGATATCGGGCTTGGGATGGGTGAAAACTATTTGGGGCCTTCATGAACTTACAAACTCATAGTATTTAAAATATATAAAAAAGTTTAAATTAATCCTCAAATTTTGGGCCGTTTGGGCCTAAGACTAATGGGCCCAAATATAAGAACCGGATTATAATTTAGAACACGGATATTGACTTATTTAATTTGCGTCGCATGAACCCTGGACTGCGGCCAACAGAGACATCGGCAGTGTTCTTGGCGGCGCCACCGCGTCCTCTCCTGCTCGATCTCAGCTCTCAAATTCGTATTTAAGTTCACAGATTGCGGTTTTTTTCCATCTCGGAGAAGCGTGGCGTTGTTGTAATGGCCGGATTGGCGTTATCTTTCTCGATCGACAACCCGCCGTTGGCCGTTCTGGCTGTCGCTCGAGTTGCAAGCGTCCCCCTCGCTGTTGATAGTGCGCTACCAGCTGGATCAGCTCCGATTCTTCGTTTCATCGATTCCTCCGGGTGATTTTCTCTTTTATTGCCTCGCGCTTTCTTCCTATCCATTTCTAGCGAGTTAAATTTTTTTTCACAGATTTTGTCATCCATCTCGTTTTTTCCTTCTGGGAATTTTTTTTCGTTCTTCTTCGCAGATTATGTCATTTATTTCGTTTTTATTTCCAGCGAATTTATTTTATGTTTCGTCATGGACTATGCCATTTATCTTGTTTTTTTTCCAGCGAATTATTTTATTTTTCGTCTTAGATTCTGTCATTCATCTCGTTTTTTAGCTATTTTATTTTATTTTTCGTCATAGATTTTCTCGTTCATCTCATTTTTATTTCGGGCAATTTAAGTTCAATTTTTGTCGTAGGTTTTGCCTTCATCTCGTTTTTTAGCAATTTTATTTTATTTTTCGTCATAGATTTTCTCATTCATCTCATTTTTATTTCGGGCAATTTAAGTTTGATTTTTGTCGTAGGTTTTGTCCTTCATCTCATTTTGTAGCAATTTTATTTTATTTTTCGTCATAGATTTTCTCATTCATCTCATTTTTATTTCGGGCAATTTTAGTTTAATTTTTGTCGTAGGTTTTGTCCTTCATTTCGTTTTTTAGCAATTTTATTTTATTTTTCGTCGTAGATTTTCTCATTCATCTCATTTTTATTTCGGGCAATTTTAGTTTAATTTTTGTCGTAGGTTTTGTCCTTCATCTCGTTTTCCTTTCTAGCTGTTTTGGTTTAATTTTCGTCGTAGATTTTGTCATTCTTCTAGCTTTTTTTTCTAGAATTTTAATTTATTTTTCGTTGTTGATCATGTCATTCATCTCGTTCTTCTTTCAAGCAAGTTATTTCATTTTCGTCGTAGATAATTTCATTCCTCTCGTTTTCCTTTCAAGCAAAAAAATAATTTTTCGTTGTAAATTATCTCATTCTTCTTCCTTTTTTTTTTCTTTCTAGCAAATTTATTTCGTTTTTCGTTGTAGATTACCTAATTCTTCTCGTTTTTTTCTCTCTAGCAAATTTATTTCATTCTTCGTTGTAGATTATATCATTCATCTCATTTTTCTTGAATTTTTCCTAATATTTTTTGGGTTCCACAGTTCGAAAGCAGAGTTAAGTGGTCTCCCGGAGATATTAAGATTCGTTGGGCGGAATGTAGATAATCCCCATGCTTTGTACGATCATTCTGCTGAAGAATCTCGAGAGGTATTCTACTTCTTCCTCATCTATCTATATTAAAAAAGAATCGTGCTATACTCGAAATTATTTTATTACTAATTATTTCCTAAAAAACTATCGATTAAATGGTGGAAACAAAATATTAAATTGATCTCATGCTGATCTTATATAATATAAATGTTTTATTCTATTTTTCTCTCATCTTTTTTCATTAAAATATACTTCTGACTTTAAATTGTTCTCAAAAATACTATATTAAAGCACTTAATTGATTCAATACCAAGATTCCGTTGCTCTAAACAGATAGATGTGTGGCTCAACTTCGCTCCAACATTCTCCTCCGGACCAGAGTTTGAATCTGCTTGTGCAAACGTCAATGGATATCTCCTACTGCGGACATTCTTAGTGGGTCACAGCATCTCCATCGCAGACTTCATCATCTGGTCAGGACTTGCTGGTAAGTGCATCAGTCTTTCTCCTTCATAATAAACCCTAATTTTTATGGTAATAATCTCCTGTTCTTCGCAATATCTTCAGCCACTGGGCAGAGATGGGCCAGCCTGAAGAAGTCAAACAAGTACCCTAACCTTGCCCGCTGGTTCGACTCGATTGAATCGCAGTACAACGATGCTCTCACAGAAGTGACCTCTACTTATGTTGGCAAAAGGGGAGTTGGAAAACCGTTGTCAAAGGCGGTTGATAAGACTGGAAATGCAGAAAATGCTTCAAATGGGAGTGTTGGGGCAAAGGATAAGACTACTACAGCATCAGAAGTTGATCTCCCTGGTGCCAAAGTCGGACAAGTTCGACTAAGGTTTGCGCCAGAGCCCAGTGGGTACCTTCACATTGGACATGCAAAAGCTGCACTCCTCAACCATTACTTTGCTCAAAGGTACAAGGGGGATTTAATACTTCGTTTCGACGATACAAATCCGGCTAAAGAGAGCAACGAGTTCGTCGAAAATCTGATCAAGGATGTGGCAACATTAGGCATTGAGTATTCTAAGATCACGTACACAACTGACTACTTCCCACAGTTAATGGACATGGCAGAGAAGTTGATGAAGGAAGGAAAAGCCTACGTGGATGATACTCCGAGAGAGATAATGCAGAAAGAGCGAATGGATGGTATCGAGTCGAGATGCAGGAATCAAACCAAGGAAGAGAATCTGGCGTTATGGAAGGAGATGATTGCTGGGTCTGAAAGAGGCATGCAGTGCTGTGTCAGGGGCAAGTTAGACATGCAAGACCCAAATAAATCACTGAGAGATCCTGTTTACTTTCGCTGCAACAATCTTCCGCACCATCGGATCGGCGACAAGTACAAAGCCTACCCTACTTATGATTTTGCTTGTCCTTTTGTCGACGCTACCGAAGGAATTACTCATGCGCTGCGTTCAAGCGAGTACCATGATCGAAATGCTCAGTATTATCGGATATTGTCGGACATGGGACTGCGGCATGTTGAGATTTATGAGTTCAGCAGGCTGAATATGGTCTACACGCTTCTAAGCAAGCGCAAACTAAAGTGGTTTGTTGAGATGGGCATTGTTGACGGATGGGACGACCCTCGTTTCCCCACTGTTCAGGGTATTGTTCGCAGGGGGCTGAAAATTGATGCCTTGATAGAGTTCATTCTTCAACAGGTAAAGTTCTAGATGTGGCTACTACTCGTGAAGAGTTTAATTTAACCCTACCTCTTTAATGTTGGTTTCTAGATTTTATAGTTCGAATCGAATCTAGCTTTTCAATTTTTATTTTAAAATTTTAGAGTTTTACTGTAGCTTTCGATTCTTGGTTTATAAATTTTAGGCTTAAACTCTACCTCTTTAATTTTGGGATATTTACGAAGGGTGTAGCTCTGACACTCTAATTTTTATTTCCAAATTTGAGTTTAAGTCAAGTTTTTTTAATTTTGGTTTTTAAATTTTAGAGTTTAACTCTAGTTCTTTTATATTTGGTTTCTAAAATTTAGAGTATAACGCGAGCTCCTTAACTTTAATTTCTAAGTTTGCTTCGTATGTTTCAGGGTGCTTCCAAGAACCTGAATTTGATGGAGTGGGATAAGCTATGGACGATCAATAAGAAGATAATTGATCCTGTTTGTGCAAGACATACTGCAGTCAATGAAGATAAGCGTGTCCTGCTGGAGTTAAGTGATGGCCCAGAAAAACCCTTTGTTCGGGTAATTCCCAGGCATAAGAAATATGAAGGCGCAGGAACAAAAGCCACCACTTATACGAAAAGAATATGGCTCGATTTCGTTGATGCTTCGGTTATCTCGTTGAATGAAGAGGTAACATTGATGGACTGGGGAAATGCAATCATCAAAGAAATTGAGAAGGATGGAGAGGGAAATGTCGTTTTACTCAAAGGAGTATTGCACTTGGAGGGTTCTGTAAAGACAACAAAGCTGAAGCTGACGTGGCTTCCGGAAACTGAGGAGCTTGTCAGGCTTTCTTTGGTCGAATATGGATATTTGATCACAAAGAAAAAGGTAAGATTTTCTTTGGCCAAATGAATTCTTAAATCACTAACTGAGATTTTCTTTGTTGTTCATTTGGTTTTTACATATGATTTTTTGCCATGTTTTTGCTTGGAATAGTATTCTGCCTCTTGTTGAAAACTAATCTCCTTCACTGTAAAAAAAGGATTTAGCAGAATAAAAAACAGTGCAATTTCCAATGTTTCTCTCTAATTAGATCACCCGATTTCTTTACTGTAGTTCATAAGTACTCAAAATAATTTTACTCTATTTAAATGCCAATCCATTTCTATCAACTAGGTTGTTCATACTTGAAAACCCATGTTTTTTCTGCGTAGCCCCCATGCCAGGTGAAGTTTATTTTCATCTATTTTTTTATTGTCCTGCATTTCAGCTTCATAATTTATTTCCAAGATAATGCACAATCAGCAGTGTTCCTCACCCAGAATGGTTGTTTAAGGCCTTACTTAACTTTTGACATGAGTGAAGAATATTGTAATTCAACGATCATATAATCTCTTAAAGCTACATTCCTGTGAATATTGACTGAGCAGAAGTTTTATAGTTAGAAGTTTTTACCTTCATTCATCAACAATCTGATGATCAAATTTTCTTGTGATCATTTCAGCTCGAAGAAGATGAAGAGGTCACAGATTTCCTGAACCCATGCTCGAAGAAGGAAACAGCGGCCTTGGGCGATTCAAACATGCGAAATCTTAAGCACGGCGAGATCATTCAGCTCGAAAGAAGAGGGTACTTCAAATGCGATGTTCCTTTCCTCAGAACTTCAAAGCCCATCGTTCTAGTCGGCATTCCGGATGGAAGACAGGTAGTTCCTCCACCAGAAAATTTAAAGAAGCCCTAGTTCTTGTCATTGTTCAATTTCGGCACTGCGTGCCGTCTATAATTTCTATGGATTTCGATCATTTTAAAAATTTTCTATTGGAGGGTTCTCCCGAAGAACACCATTATGCCCCTTGTTGTATGAACTCTAAATTATTCATCTAACCAGATAGCTGTTTTTTAACTCCTGTTCTTTGTTGGAATTGTTGCAATTTTTAGATATTTCATGAGTTTATTGTCTGAAGCCAAATTTCGAAAGAAAAATTAAGGTTCTGAAGTTCATTTAGGCAAGTACTATACTGAAGTTATTATCTGGGACTGCCTTTCCTAAATGGAGGGCTACTGCTTAACTTAATGGGATTTAATGAATAACCGAATAACGAAAATATCCTCCCTGGACTGGTCAAATGACATAAATACCCTTCGAGGTGTTTGGGATAGTTGTGTATCATCTGAAAATAATTTCCAATTTACAATGATTTATTTATTCATTAGCTGCCAAAAAACGGATGATAACATACCCCCCCTTGCATGTAAAATGACAGAAATACCCCTATTTGCGGTTGGAGATAATATTATCTTCCGTAGCATCTGAAAAATTATTTCCAAAAGTCGGTTGACTTATCTATTCATCAGATATGGATTTAGGGCTCTTACTTGATGCAGAAGAGTACCAGATAAAGCCGCCAATTAGATTGTTCAGAGAATGAGCAGCCATGGGTACTATGATACTGGAGGACGCGATAGCCGCCGCCCCATACAAAAACCCAACAAATGTAGCCCTGCACATATTCTAGATAGTAAATTTCTAGAGAGGGAGACGTATAAAAAAAAGAAATATAAACATTGCTAAGCAATGTCTTTGGGAGAAATTCAGCCCTCTAGGGGAAAAATCAGACTCCACCAGAAAGGAATTTCGAAGAAAAAATTAGAAGTAAAGTTTGATCTCCAATGCGAAGAAGTTTAGGATTGTATCTATTTGGTTTATTAGTACCTTGTTCTTTGGAATAAACCCAATGACTCATGGAAAAGTTTTACTATCATTTCTGATTACTAGATTTTCATCCTTCTAATTTTATCATTTTCTAGAACTCTTTGATTTTGAGAAAGGGATAGTGTTTTTTTCCAGGTTTTTAATTTTTTAACCTATTCTTTTTAAAAAAATGATTTTTTAACCTATTCCAATTAGGTTGAAAAAAGAAGGTTGTTTTTGGATGAAGTTCAAATCTTTTTCCGGAACCAGGAAGGATTTTGTAAATTATCCTATGTTCCAAGGGGAAAACCATAAGATTAAGAAAATAGTAAGATCTTGGATGACTAACCAGGCAGCAAAAGAGTATTTTCGACCACTACCGAGATGTAAAAATCCAAAAATGCCCCCAACAGCCAGAGCACTCGGCCAATTTAGCCCAAAAATAGGAAGAAGCCCACCTCGGAAGAGAAACTCCTGGAAAAAAGGGCAAGAAAACGATGGAATTTCAAAAAAAATCAGAGGGAGGAAGATCAGGCAAGTTATAAACTCTTGTTTTTTAATTAAAAGAATGAAATAAAAGGGAGTTTGATGTACCTCGCTGAGACCTGGAAGACAGGCAACTACAATATAATCAAGGGGCTCCAATGGACGAAGAACCTGAGTGTAGAAGTTTAAAAAAATAATTTTTTTTTTAAAAAAAAGTCAGGCTATTTCCCGTATTTTAGAAAAAATTAAGTCATCTCAAATACAGACCAATGAATGCAGAAGTTAGATAAGAAATAAATTTCAAACCTACTTTATGCAATCACGGCACAAAAAAAGAGCCATATACTCTGATAATTTCTTTTTTTTTTGAATAAATATACTCTGATAATTTCCCTGTTCTATGTAGGATTAGTTTCTTTTTTCCTCTAAATTGGGCAGCTCTCTCCCTTTACAAGGGCCGGCAAGAACAATGAAGTTGATATCACTTGTCTCTCCCCTCTCAATGTCTAAGTCCTGTCTCTTCCTCTGTGATCCAAATCCATGATCGTCTCTACCTCACTACGTCTTCAGGTAGCTCGTCCCCAGTCAACCACTGCCTCCTCAGATGACAAAAGTCTAGTAGCCGAAAGAATCACTTGTTTATGCTCCGACCCTGAGTACCATGGGGCACGTGGAATCCCGTGTAAATCAGCAAGGTTTGATTCGCACTCAGAAATAACGATGTATTTATAACTTGGCCTAGTGATCTTGCAGCTTGGAAGTAGAAGGTAAGAAAGAAGAAAAAAGTAAGATAATAAACAGAATTCAGACCGATATCCGAAATATATTACTCTATTTTGCGCAATGATTTACAAAATCATTGTGCAAGGAGTTGGATAATTGAAAGAAATAAACTGGCCTTGTCTTCACGCATATTGAGAACAGAGGAAACTGTAACAACAAACAAGCAGTTGGATAATTGAAAGAATTCACACCGAATTTACACAATCATGGTGCCAAATAGAGCCATATTTCTGCAGATCATGGCATAATTTATTACTTGGCTTTGTAATATAGCGTCTCGATAAAGTACCTGTTCGTTGGCTGCCTCACTGGACTCTGCAAAACTAGGCCATGTCTGTAGTAGTATGTATCGGCTGGTTGATATTGCCGCCACCAACACTCCGATTAACTCTAGATGCCACAACTGAAAATGAACTGGAATTATGAACATTAAGTGGTTATTCAGTTTAGAAGGGGATAGATACAATACTAGACGACTGTTTCCAGAAAATTTAGGTCTGAGAAAATTCATGAAGAAAGCAATAAGAAATTCAAAGACCTTCCAACCAAAGAGCTTATTAAATTGTTTACTTTTCCGAAAATAAAAAGCGTGAAAATTACTCAAAAGTATGTTAGAAACGGAGACCACTTCAAGATCTCTAACGATAAGCATAATAAATGGTTGGTAGACATTGAACTACTGCAACTTGGTCTTTAACTCCAGAAGCCTTGTTTTTGAGGTAGGTAACTGATTGAGTCCTTCTAAGGACTTACCACAGAAGACAAGTAAACGGTACATTCAGTCAGCGACTGAGCTGTAGGCCGTAAAAGTAATAGATTCTTGAATGATCTTTAAATAGCCTTTGTAAATAAATTTAACGAACATAAGGTTAATGATCATTGAGGTTCTCCTTAGCACAATTGAGCCATCTAGCCATCGTGAAGACACGGGGTTGCGTATTTGGAAATTCTTGAGGCTTAGGCCATTTTAGCTTCTCATCTTGTTCTTCTTCTCTCTTCTTTATCAATCCTAGATCGATCTCCATGGGCATCTATCAGTAATCATCTCGTTCAACACTATGTACATGCTAAGCTCAATGACACCAATAACTCTATCAAATGTGGCCACTAGAAGGGGATCTGAGCTCATAAAAGGGAAAGCCTCGATACATGCTGAAAGATTCATTACAGGACATAAGAAGATTCTCTCCCTGCTAGGAATACCAAAAGGTATGAGGAATTCAAATAATTCGCCAGTGCAAAAAATGAAGAAAATGTATGGAAATCATGCACATCAAATAGATATTGGGCCTTAAATAATGACTGGAAACAGCATGGTCCTCGTCATTTAGCCCAGCAAAGTCGTACTCGGCCTTCCCTTTTATACGTCAAGGCTAGGTCAATGATTCATCCAGCAAGGAATAGTCATAGCCACCAAGATATAGTTAGATCATAACTTACTTAATAATGACGAGGTTTGAGATCAAAAGAATTAAAACCCGGAAACTAAAGTTCCATTATATCATTGAGGAAATTTTAAAAAAAAAAAGATAAAATATGATACTTACATGACAACTCCGCTGCTGAGTCAGATTTGGCCCATCCTTCCGTAAACGCAACGTGGGAGACCTGGCATAGGGAAATTAATACGATAAATAAATTTACACTAAGAAAATTACGGACGTTAAGGAAATTAAGTTTTTCACGGTGTACTTGGAAATTAAAATGGAGATAAGAGAAACAATATAGCACCACAAAAAAGAAAATAGAAACGAAAATTATCGTTTTTTACCAAAAATTACTGAACAAAAGATAAATTATCACCTGTCTGATAAGACCTCCCAGAGCCAGCATCAACGCTGAGGTAACGACACAGGCCTGCAGAACTGCATTTCTTGAAGGACTTGAAGCTGAAATCTTAGAATCTGAAATATCATTTAAAGTCTTAGGTTCAATCTTCATCCTGCTTCCATCTCCTTCGAGAAAGGATTCTGAGGATTCTCCTTGATCTTTTGAATCACCAAGTTTTTGTCCACTAAACTCTTGACTCAATTTTTTCCTCGCTCTCTTTGATGCAAAGACTTTGAACTTGACTTTAGACCTCTGCAAAAATGATAAATTATTCAAAGTTATGAGATCTTTTCATGATCATAATAGGAAGAAAGTTTTGAGAAATGTCGGTAAATAAAAACTACTCACGGATTGAAAACTGACGAGATGTGTGGCATTCGATGGGTAAACGTTGATAGTCCTCCTACCTGATCAAAAGATAACAAAAAATATAATTCAGATATCAGTCATTAAAATCAAGTTTCGCCTGAGGACAGTATTAGGCTTTAAACTTCTTTTTTTCAAGCAAACTTCAATAGAAATTTTGGTTTCATCATGCAGACTATTTTTGAGTTATTTCTGGACCCATCACTCCCGATTGTTCTTTCTTCGAGTTAGTTTTGCAATTCTGCCGAGGTAAATAACCAAAATTTTCATATATTTTCGCACATTAAAGATTCTGATTACTGAAGATTCACTTTACATAATCGAGTTAAGATTACCACATTGTTATTTCATACCTTCGAAGGAGTAGACTGGTGAACACCGACAGTTTACTGTGATCATTTTTTCCTCCTTGAGGATAATCTTGTTTACGATGCTATAATTTAGATCCTGCGCCCACATCTCATCAACTGAATGCGCAATATGAAGCCGAATTGATCATTCAAAAGAAATTCAAGAGTCCAGACCTCAAATTCGCGCTTGTTTCTTCAGAGAAAGGAAGATCTCTAGAGATATTAGTGCTCCCCCAGGCAGATTGAATGGCTCCTGAATAGAGAAACGATCACAGAATCGAGCATAACAAATCTCCGCCGCTGATTCTTTTCTCTTCTTCCATCACTGCTCGAGCCCGCGAGACTGGGCAGCGCCAAGCGCCGTTCTGGCCACGAAGGGATTATTATTATTATTATTATTATTATTATTATTATTATTATTATTATTATTATTATTATTATTATTTTATTGTTGTGGTTATTATTATTGTTATTCTTTTGAATATAGTGATAATAGGTTACTGTTAGTATTTTTATTATAGCGATAATAGGTTACTGTTATTATTTTTATTATAGTGATAATAGGTTACTGTTATTATTTTTACTGTAGTGATAATAGGTTATTGTTGATGTTATTTTTACTGTTGTTATTATTACAATTTTTGTTATTGTTGTGGTTATTATTATTATCGTTGTTGTTACTATTTTGTGGCTATTATTATAAATAATGCTGTTGTTGTTATAAGTATTGTGGTTATTATTATTGTTGTTGTAATTATAATTATGGTTATTGTTGTTGTTGTCGTCGTTGTCATTAATGTGGTTGCTTTTATTATTGTTGGTGTTATTATTGTGGTTATTATTATTGTTGTTGTAATTATAATTATGGTTATTGTTGTTGTCGTCGTTGTTGTTATTAATGTGGTTATTTTTATTATTGTTGGTGTTGTTATTGTTGTTGTTATTATTGTGGTTATTATTATTATTGTTGATGTTATTATTGTTATTATTGTTGTTGTTGTTATTGTTGTTGTCATTGTTGTTGTGGTTATTATTCTGGTTGTTATTATTGGAGTTGTGGTTATTTTTATTATTGTTGGTGTTGTTATTATTGGTGTTATTGTTATTATTATTGTCATTGGTGTTGTTGTTATTCTTATTTTTAATAATAAGAACAACAGCAATAATAATAACCTCATATACAGTTATTTGCTCACATTTCCATTGATCTAGAAAAGGTGAGCAAATAATTTTTTTTGTTTAGATCTTTCACGATTCTTAGTGAAGAAACATCATTATGAGATAATCCCAAAACATCAAAATTAAAAGTGTATTTAAGTGCCATTAAAATAATGCAGTTATTTATCAGATGCCAATATGAGGTATCAACTGCTATAGTAATGATTTATGATATTTGATGCATGTATGTACAGAAGTTTGTTTGGATGTCAGTGCTATTAATAACAGTATGTGATAAGATATACATTGTGATATCAATATTCAATGTCGTCTTCTGAGAAAGCAAACGCTATTCTCTTAGCATTTGGATGGACTGAACCATTGCATAAGATGGTTGGTCCAGATGACTGATGAATTATGAGGGATTAGAAGGATGAAATGGTTTGAAAACTGAAAAGGGTGATAAGAAAGAACTTCACTTAAAAAATATATAAAATTTGTATGTAATTGAATTGACATATATTACTGCACAATGGCAGGTAGAGGTGGTTATCATCACAACCATGAGCACCATAAGCTGGCATAGAGGGTTATGCCTGCATGATATGGTGGAGAGTTAAAAAGCAAGGGTAGAAATTACATCTTCAAATTATTTGAAAGGGCCCTTGATAACGTCAAATTAGATCAGTAAAATAATGGTTTTATACTTAATTTTTACCTCATATTTTTAGATTTGCACTAGCATCATTCACGATTTAAGCATAAAATGAGATATTTATGATTTATTTTCCTAAGCTCTATGTTTATATATATTACTGATTTTTTAGACTAACCCCACTTGACTCTTTAGAGTCATTTGGATTTCTCACATCTTCTAGGAGATTTATTTGATAGACAGGACTTAGGTAAATGTAATGGTGAATTTGATATACAAATGAGAGGAAACTAGAAATCAAATGGATAATGAGAGGAGGCCCGATACACAAGAAGCCCATTCTAGAAGTCTATTCAAACCTCCTTAAAGACCGGGCCAACTAAAGGCAAGAATTGTGGAACTAACCCACAATTTGAATTTGAATGGTCTATTTTGAAATCTGAGAAAGAAGGCATGTGGTTCCAGGCTGGAAATCAAGAAATCTTAGCCCTCCAATCCTTTGGAATTAAATCCAATGGCTCAGAAAGTTATGTCACTTCTATATATTCTCTTCTCCCCTCTCCTTGTATCTCATCTTGGATTTCTGCTCCAAACTTTTTGTTGGAGGCCTAGTGCATCAGATTTTTTTGATACATTCTTGTTCTAGAGGAGTGTGGGAGAGAGAGTACAAGGGTGATCAAGATTCTTGGAGAAAGAGCACCACTTGGCCCTTGGGGGAAGTGACAACAAGATTCGTGTGATCTCCTGAAATTTTTATTTGAATTTTTTCACCATTTTTTTTAGGTACAAAGGATAGCCTAAATTCAAACTTTCCAACGCGTCACACGGAACTAAAAAATCCCTCCTATAACAAAAGTTACAATGATTTTTGTCCACTACTCTTTTCTGCTTCAATTTCACGAAATGAGCCTAAGGTTCTATTTATCTATTAAAGTTTTTCTTGCCCTGGAAATATTCTTAAAACTCATAATAAATTATTAGAACTTATAATAAGCAACGTAAATACTTATTTTAGTTATTTAAAATAGTTTTGACTAGTTTTCTATCATTTAGTTGATTTTCTCGTTAGAAAATTTTTAAAAATCCATAAATATATAAAATCAAGAAAAAAAAAGTTATTTCAAAATATATTTGAATTACAATTTACTCTCTCGTTACCTGCTCCTTGAGGATTTGACCCATAATTACCCTATTCTAAGTAAGGAAAATTTTATAAATATTGTCGCATAAATCAGAGCCTTAAATGACTTATTTAACCCAAAGTCTGGTTTATCAGCCCTATTTCACCGACAAACTTTTGTAATATTATTAGGACTACGATATTCCCCTTTTGCATTTGTTTTCTGGAAGTGGCAGCAGTGGCAAATTTTTGTAATATTATTAGGACTATGATACTCATTTGTCATTCATTTAAATCATAAATTAGATCCAAAGATGATTCACACAAAAAGTCAACATAGTATCATAAAGTGCCTTAAAAATAAAACCAAAAACAATGATTGAATCACCTTACGCGAAACAGTAATGATTGAGTTACTATGAGCCAAACAAGTATCTGACCTCTAGAGATATCCACATTTTCTTCGTCAAGTAAAACCTCCTCATATAAATAATTTCCACTGTCACTCAGAGATGATTTTTCTCACTATTTTGGTCGCATTTGAAGGAAAGGGTGCTCAAGATAAGAGAAAAAAGGAGGGGAGAACCCAAGGAAATCATGGATGAAAATTTTTTGGGGCTTCCTCCTTTTGTAATTAAGAGTATTTTTTCACAAAATTCCTTATACTTTAAGTATATCATCCAACTTCTCATAAATCTTATGCATTTGATCTTGTAGGTCCATGCACTGACTAGTTAATGACTCCATTAGCCCAAAACTTGTATATTTTATAATTTAATATATTAAATATATCCAACATATCATTAATTAATGTTGCATTTATTTAACCCTATTGATAGGATTGAGTCACAAACGCATGATGTGTCAAACTACTTTGTGTTCTCTAGAAAGTATAATGGATTCATCAACTATTTCATATTATCTTTCTCTCATTATTTGATTAATTGCAAATTATAATGTTTAATTGATATATATTACATTACATTTATGTGTTTTAATGTCCATATTTGCATGTTATCAAATATAAATGGAGATAAATAACTTAAACTTTGATTTTATTATTGTTTCTAACTTTTTAGTATTTTTTACATGATATTTAAACCTCAGTGCATTGAAGAAATATTTTTTACAGGGCATAAAATACTTGACTAGAGGTTGGTAAAGACTTTACTAATTTTATGGAATTTATTCCATATTTTTAATAATTTTCTGACCATTCTATAGCCAAGAAATGAATTTTAGAATTAAAAGAATATTTTGTAATGGTTTATTTAGTATTTTAAATAATTTTTCTTTTGAATTTTCGTGGCATCCATGTCATTCGACCAAATTCGAGCGAATGAGTGAATGCATTTAAAAAAAAGAGCATTGTTGGCTCATCATGGCATTGCAATACGCGATGCCATAATTAGCAATTATTACGTTAAAAGCAGCAATGCAGCACGTGCAACAAAGAAAAAGGTACGCATTTTTTATTTTATTTGAATTGATTCTTTTCGTGCAATAAATGCACGCGGAGAATTTATCTCCGCGTGCATTTATTAAAGGACTTTTTGCATATAATAATAAGCTCTAAAAAGATGCCTCGTACGCACAGTTGGTTAGTCGCATGCATTTATTGCACGCGACAACCGACACTGTGTGCGTTTGATACGAGGTAAGCTTATACTTTTTTATATTCTTTTCTTTATTTGAAGCAGTGCTGACGAGGCAACGTGGCATTTTCTTAACTGTTTAAATGCAGCAGTATTTAGCAATGATTGCGGCCTGTGGAAGTGCCCAAATATGTGTGTCAGAATGTGATCCGAGGGCAGAGAAAACAAGCAAAAAAATGTCAACCAATGGAAAAATGCCATTTTTTAAGAGATATAAAATGATCCAACGACCATGATTAAATGCCAGTAAATCTGCAATATCTTGATATCTAGCCGTCCGATTGCGCCCAAATTTTGAGGGTAGGTTTGTCCTTTCACCCTCTACAATCTAGACGGTTGGATTTTTAAAAAAGGTCAAGAATAAGGGAAAATCACTTTTTGAAACTCTCCCCAATGATTTGACCAAGAAGGATACAGGATTTACTTTGGAAGTCGAAAGATCCTGATTCCTCATTGAAAGTTATAAGTTTCTAATTTTCTTTTTGAACTTCTTCTTGAAAGATTCTAAAACGAAATGGCATGGGCAAAATGTACATGCCCTTGAAGTTGATTTGAAACGAAATTAGAATTGAATTTTAATTTTGATTCAAGATCTGATTGTTAATAATTGGTTCTACATTGATTCTTATCCCATTTTTTATCTTAGATCTTAAAATTAGGGTTGAATTTCTTCTCTAATCCATTTTCCCCCAAATTCGTCTACTTTCTTCTCTAGGTTAGATCGCCTATTTTCTCTCTCTAGATTTCCAAATCGATTGTTGGAAAATTCAATTAAACATCTAAAATACCAAAATCTAAAATTTCATAAAAGAATTCGTCCATCTTCAAATCCAATTTTAAAAATCTCTTTCTTGTTATTAATTCCCAAATTGTAAGGCATAAAAATTGTCTTCATAAATCAGCCTAATTCGATTATTGAAAATCCGAATTGATCTTATAAAAAAATCAATATTATCCTATCAAAAGTATCTTGACCAAAAATATTAATATCAAAATTAAGTTTCTACTTAATTTTGATTAATTATAAACAGAATGAAACATAATTAAAGTCCATTCAATGCAAAATTAATTCATTCTTCAATTAATTAATTTTAAATTGGATAAAAATTCTTGCAGATTGCCGCCCTGTGGTTCAACCCGTTGCTTGCACTATACCTAGTATTTAGTGATTAAGGGAAAGACCAAACGTCGACATATTTACACACCAGTTTTAGGCTTATCATTAGTTACCATAAAAATAGAGTCCATCCTCCTTCTGACACACCTAAATGACTTATGGTATGGTCAACTATCAAACCCCAATTGGGCATTCAAGTCAGTATTGTTGCATTTAAGAAATCATGAAATAACTATTTTAATATTTTACTACCTTGGACGAAGACTTCGTTGCATTATCTTCTTTGCGAGGTCTACTCTCATAATGAGGGCATGCACTCATCTTAATCAAACAATTACATTTTTTGGATTTTTTTTGCATCAAATTACACAATATGCTAAATTCATAGGGGCCAATATTTTAGCTTAGCAATGTACCATCCTTGATAATTTCTCAAAGTCATGCATCCTTCACTAGAGCAGCAGAAGTCATTTGAGTGCATATTTTTAGAAATAGTGGGTTCAACCTCTTAAAGAAATATTAAAAATTATAATGGTGTTTGTGCCATGGTAGTGTTTCTTATTTTTGGGAGCATCTAATGTTATTTCTTTCTTGACTTTTTGGCCACTGCCTTTATCATCGCACGCCTAGGGGTACAAGACATTGAGTACATTTTTAGAAAAATATTTTATTGTTATTTTTATCTACACAGTTCTGGTGTATTCAGCTTATTCATCTAGCATTGGAAGTAAGATATCTGAGTATGATATGCACATCCATTATATATTACACACCTTTACCCACTCTTCTGATTTCTTTACTCTTAGTTAGATCGGAGCTTCATCACACATGTTTCATTGGTACAAAATTTATATTTTTTTGCTTGATTGAGAGGAGAAGAATGGCCATCTTTTACTTTCAGGTAGGAGGACCTAAATACTAATTAGGTGTGTAATAGATAATGGCGCATATTTTTATTTAAAATTAATTTTCAATACAATTGAACTTGGCCTTCCACCAGAATACTCCAAGCATTTTCTTTCTAGGTTGCTTCCCTCAACCTTGAAAATGGAGTAGCAACTCCACCAATATCAGACCATCTTGCCTTTGTATCTATGACCAGTCCCCCAATGGTGCACCAGACAACACGGCTCCTCGACACAATGTCATTGGACCATTGAAGTTGGTAACTAAATTGATACATGAGCCTACAAGGTCACATACATAAGGTTAACAGACATTGGGTATTCATGAAAAACTAAAGTTAGGTGTAAATTTGAGAAACCCAAAACAAAATGACCCGTGCAAGACTTCCTTCTGTTGTGGTAGTCTGAGCCTTCCTGTCCTTGAGGTGAAATAGGATGAGTAACGCATTTTAAGAGGAACGTAGAGAGAGTATTGCATTGGAATTATAGAAAGAGAGATGTATAAATTAACAGCCATGGGGACTTGGGGATCTGGAACAAGTCCAATACCTCGTGCCTAGAGCTACTTTCTTGAATATCAACTCAAAATAAGACTTATTAAAACATAGTAAGTATCAAATCATAATGGAAAAATATTGAATCAGTGAATTTTAATTTTCATTTCTTCTTTTTACTTTTAAATTTTTAATAATTAAATATAATTTAAAAAATAAAAATGTCGAAAATTAATTTAAAATAATTCTAAGATGATGATATTTTTGAGCTTTTGAAATAATTTATTTAAATTTTATAAAATTATTTTGGGGGTTTTAGTCTGAATTTAGTACAATACATAATAATTAATTATATTTAAATTACCATAAATGGTGCTTTGATAGCGCCAAGTAATGGTATGGTGGAGAAAGTGAATGGAGTGGAGTTGGCGAATGAACTGATTGCAACAGATATTGCAGAGGAGTACAACGATTGGAATGCGTTTACCATCGCTAGTGCAGATAAATATGCAGGCAGATATGCGCCAGCCAATGGGGAAGGTGCTGGTGGCATGAGGTATGTTGAAAACCTATGATATCCTCTATGACAAAGATAACCTAGGAACAAGAATCAAGATGTGAACCTAAAAAATACAAAGACAACACTTACCTCATCGTCACGTGCCCAACAAGCCGAAAGGTGCTTTCTCTTCATGAGTATTGATCATAACGTCATTTCGATCCTTTGCTCTCAATACTCATAATGGACCCAAACAAGATTTTGAATGAGCAAATAACTTCACTAACTATAATTAGAAACAAAATTCAAATCCGTATTTTTTTACAAAAATTCTAGACCATAGATGGATAAAAGAGGTAAGGACCAATCTATCATTAAAAATTTTATTACAAACTCCTCGTGTTTGAAGTTGGGGAAATCATGAACATTACTTTTTCTCTCCACATCACAGATGGCCAGTGTGATGCATAAACCTGATATTTCCCAAATATTATGCATTGAAATACACATTATAAATTACTGTAATCATGCACAACATGTGTCCTTGATTTTTCCAAAAAATGCCACAATGATTTCTATGGAATATGCATTTAAATCACACATCCAATCAAATTAAGCTCTGCGTAACAGAATCTGCATTTTGGCACATTTCTTGAAGTTTTCATCGTTGAATCAAGTGGTGCCATGTGTCTGGACACGATAATTGCAATAATTATAAAACAATCACGTCTTTTATAGTGGTTGTGTGTTTTCACCTGTAAAACATAATAATAATAAATTCTATGAAAAAAATGATGCAGTATTGGCCACAGAGAATGATTGACTAAAGCCAATGATTGGTCTATGCAAATCATTGGCTGCTATCCAAACCAATTGGGCTGTGAAAGTTGGGGGAGTGGAATAACTGCATTTAAATCCCCTAAAGATATTTAAATAAATCAAGAATTATATGTATTCCAACGTATAAAACTATTTTCATTATGAACATAATGTCAAACAATTATTCAAAAATACCATAGATTTGTGAAAAATCATAATAGCATTATCAATAAATTAAATTTGTCTAAAATTTAATATATATATATATAATTAAATTTAGTATCATTATTATTTTCTTTATGAATTTAGTGTCTAGAAAGTATGTAGAAATATCATAAAATCACGAAAAAATAGAAGTAATTAATTTTCCCGATTTTAATTCGCTCTAAATAATGTAATTTGTTTTAAGATTTAATGGTATGCATTTATAATCATTTAAATGAAAATAAATATATAAAGTACATGTAATTAATTTTAAAATTAGCATGTTATTTCTCATTATCAAGTGCATGTCCGCCTTTTCATTTAGTTTAAATGAGAATAAATATTTCTCATTGGATGCCCTCCATTCCGACTGTGCGCACCAAGACAAGGAGATTCTTCCCATATAAATTTTGGAGCTTATGGAGTAGAAGAAGAGGATATTTGATGTGCTGAGGATTGTGCGGATATGCCTAGACATTTGCAATGTGCAGCTTATGAAAATTCATTTGAGGAACCAAATGGATACCAGATTTGATTCCATGAAAGAGGAGCTAATCATCATTTATGACTTAATTTTAAAGCTCTATTAAAGTTGTGCTTTGTTTTTTTTCTTCACAAATCACCTTCGTATTGTTAATCAAGCACAAAAATCAACAGTAGCAAACATTGCCATTTGTACAATCCCATCAGAAAGTTGCTGAGTTAACTGCATCACTTCCTTTGTGATTCAATTCAATCCTCTTCCCAAATTATTAACTTATTTCACTTCATATGTAACAAGTAGAATTACAATCAATGATCAAGATATATATCAATGTTATGAGTCAACCATCAATTCATCAAAATCAATAAATCAGAGGCATAATAATTCTGTATCTCAATGTACCAATCTCAATTTCAATAATCAAGATCTTCTCAGTCACTGAAGCATTCATTCAATGAGTCCTGATTTCTTAGGAATTATCCCCGTTTTCTTATTTTCAAATTTTCGAACCAACAAGTTATGTGTGTAGTAAATCAACACAATATTCGCTCTAATTTCATGTGTTTATGATTTAAGATATTTAATGTATGTCACAATTACCTCTGTTAGTTTATATTCAAGTATATCTATATCAACCAGTCAAAGACTTGTTTAATCCCCCAATAATTCCAATTTTGAAATTAAATTATGTAATTCATACCTTCTATATCTTCTGATTAATTTATTTCCTTATATATTTCATAGTTGGTACTTTTCCCTAACAATGAATCATTCATACTCGATAGATAATAAATTACTTTCCTCTGCCAACCTTTGGAGGATTAATGTGTTAGTAATATTTCAATCCTCTAAATATTATCTTACTTGATTTTGATATGGGTAAAGCTACAGGTATATAATAATATCATTATTTCCAAAAATTAAATAGAATGTGTCAATATTTGGCTAAAGATTTATTGAATGGGCTGATTTCATCGACCCCAATAGGAGATCACCAACATACAGAATTTTTCTCATTTTCATTTTCAAAAATGAATGCCCTGATTTTCTTTGTAACAAGACCTATATGAATTTATTGTTCCGAAAAATATTTCTAGATCAAACTTCAGAATTACCTTTTTGAGAAAATGTTGAAAAATGTCAACTTTTGACAAGAGAGAAAAAGATCAAGTGAAGACATTTTTCTCTTAGACACCGCTGAAAAAAACTCTAACGAGAAAAGACATTGATCAAGCAGATTAGACACTTGAATTTATATCACTATATCTGATTCATTCCACAAGCTGATTAATCTTAGTATTAGATTTCCGAGTGAGGAATATACTCTGACTTGAAATCTTAGTATGTTATGTCACTTTTTGTCTTTACGTATAACGAATAAAAAACAACAAAGTTATATTGCAAAATACTATTCAAATAAAATAATATGAAAAATTGTAAAGAACATGAACACTTCACTGCAACGGTTGGCCAAATATAACCAACTAAGATAAAGTAAAATCATAACCCATCTCCCTCTCTGTTTCCGAAAGTAGCAAAGTATTTTCCCACTATCATCTCAATCTCAGATCTCAACACAAATATCAGCACAAATACTTCCATACCATGAGTGAGTTATTAGGAGGGTTGATAAAAAGAACAGGCAAGACAAGAATGCAAAATTCAAAAAAAAAGAAAAAAAGAAGACAGGATTATTATTAAATTAAAAAGGGTCAGAGGAGGGAAGGGGCAGCACATACAGGGGGAGCCAAAAATCCTGATCATTGCGCCGGCATCCCTCCTCCCTTCCCCATTCACAGCTCATTTACAGACGGCACGAAACAGCCCAGAAAAACACAAGGCGCAGAGACGAGAGAGGCTGTCGAAAGGGGTGACGTGGCATACCTTAAATACATGGACCGAGGATACTCTTCAAGGGTCTGGCTGCTCTGTCTTCACTCGTGGCTCTGTCGGCGCCGTCACCTCCGTGCAAGACCCGGCCGAACTGCCATTCTGAGACGGCGCCGGTAGGCTCCGAGCCACTAGAGAGTCGCATACCATACTATCAAAGTTGAGCCTTCCGCTTACTTTCCTCCCACTGCAGAGAGAGAGAACAATAATGGGTTGATTGAGATAGGATTGGGTCATCTAGACCGAGGACTTTGATTCGGTCCGCTGAATTATTTTTTTATTTTTTTTTTTTGAAAACATATGAGGCGGTCACCCAAACATATCGGTAACCACCTGACAAGTACATGGTTCGAGCCCTAGGACTCTATTACATGTATACGCTGAATTATTTTTTATAATTCATTGCAATTCTCTTAATTCCAGATGGAATATCACCCTCATAGACGGTAGAAATTATTTGTTTCTCTCATTTTTTATGATTAGACGTTTAGTTTTCTAATATTTATTGTGCAATTTATGTCCTCATGGGTGCCTAAAGTCAACTTCCTAGAGATCTCCTCGTAACGTTTACTAATTAATTTTTAAAAATAGGTAAAAATAAATAAATTGTAATACCAGTTGAGGCGGTTGTTGATGGCGGTGAGATCCTTGGAGGGGCTCTGATATGCGTGGGTGCTCTCCCCTACGCAAGCGTAATAGCTCTTGGAGCTTGGCGACAGCAGCGAGTCCATCTGATATAATAAAAAATAAGATTAAAGTAGGACGAATAGAAACATAATATTAAATGACTATGGAAAGAGGGATGTAAGAGAATTTTAATATTCATCGACCAAGCAAATATGTAATGTACAATTCAATAAGATACACGACAAATAGTATTTTATTACACGAGAAAGTAAGATGCAAAGTACTTATATCAAACGACTCTAGATAAATGATAAAGCGTTGGGGATCTTAATATGAGCAGTAAAACATAGAATTAAATGACTAAGCAAATCATTAGCTGCAGGGGGGAATAACAAAAAAAGACAAGTAAATATCAAACGTGAAATCAAAATTAAGGGGTCTACAGAATGACAGAAAAATAGTATTAAACGACACGCTAAATTAGAATAAATTGTAGAGTCAACATTAAATGATTAACTAAATGATACAATGTCAGGGGTCAATGAGATGAACAATAAGAAATAATATTGAAATAACTGAGACAGTGCTGGCGGCCAATGGAATCTCACCTTGGATGAACGCAAAGGAGAGACGTAGACATTGTGAGTTCCCGAGACTTTCTTGGGGGACATATCCGGTAGAGCCGGAAACGTTGAGACCCGAGGTGAGCTCGGGGGTTGACCTGGTGCTAAATCAGAGTTATATTTTCTTTAAAAAAAGAAAAAAAGAAAATTTTGACGCGTACCCTCGGCATTGGCTGTATCTTCAGAGAGGCGGGCTTGTTTCTGCGGCGCGACCCCCGCAGAGCCAAGCTCCACTAGCAATGGCTTCACGCAAGGAATAAAAACCTCATTGTAGAAAGTGATGATGTCCACGTGATCCTGCCCGGTCCTCTGAAGACCCAATAATATAAATTAATATTAAAAATATAAAATAATCATTACATAAAAAATGAATGATATACCCCGCTCATGTTGGCGGAAGACCAGTCCACAAAAACACTACGGAAAACTTGGGGTTTACACTGCTGCTGCTTTCTGTAGCCGTAAATGATCTCCTTGAAGGTTAAACTCATTTGAGAGATCTGCAAAATAAAAAAGTAAGAGGGGTCGCAGCAATTAAGGACACAGAGCGAAGAAAAGAGAGGAAATTGGCGTGCCTTGGCAACCCCATACAAGCTACAGAGTATAATCTGGTCAATATGGCGGTTGAAGAAAAGTGCAGTTCTTTGGGTGAGAATTTGTTGAATCAGGGTGTAAACGCATTCTACGACCGGCTGGGAAAGTTGCAGTCTCTCACACAAGCTTCTTATCCGTATGGCAGCTAATTTGGTGATCTGCAAAAGCAACAAATAATTTTTTTTGAAAACACAAAAGCAACAAATAATTTTCTTCAAAAAAAAAAAAAGCAACAAATAATAAGGCCCAGAAACTTGACCTAGACCTTTTGATGAGGATACCAAAGATAATTTGATACGATCCCCGTTTTATCTAGGAAACTCTTGTCATTTTACCCGCTAAGGATATTTTTGTAATTCCCACTCTGCATGTATTCTCTATATAAATAGGACAGCTGTACCTTTAGGAGGGCAGCCAAGAGGTATATGAAAGCAATCGGTTCCCAATTCTCCTCTCCAGTGATGCTCTTCCCATCGCTTCTCACTCTGCCAATGATCTTTCTGGTATTAACTCTCTTTCTCTCTCTGATTACCTGGCGACGATCTTACCGCCAATTCTCTTCAATCCCCATCATTTCCCGATAAGAACTCCCATGTTCTTATCATAATTATATAGAAAGGTTTTGGCACCCGAGATGATGATGATGGGAGGATAAGTAAACCAAAAATATTTGTATAGATAGGGTCTGGCATTCAAGATGGACAATGGCAAGAAGACAATGACCACTAGCCATGACCTCATCATTGGTCTGCACTAGGATGAAGAGGACAATGACAGTGGAATTAAGAATACAATTTACATAATATTTTTTCTCTAAATGCAACTCCACCTCTCTATCTCAGTTCTCACTAAAGCATAATGGTATTAATGGCGATGATTTTTTTTTGAAAAAGTGACAATGGCGTTGATGACACCTTGGCATGTGTCCGAGCTTGGATCACAATGACGATGACTAAGTGATGATGAGTACAATTTTTAAAAATCATTCAATCTGCCTCTTTCTCATTCTTGACGCTCTACAGCATCATGATGATGACAAATTTGTCACCGTCAGTTGGACCCTCTATATAGACAGCAATCTCTGGCATAAAATGATATCTAGGCCACAGAAGTACCTTGTTAAAAAATATATTGATCCCAGTCTCAGCGCACGTTTCCCCAGTTGCTGCAGGGTTAGGTCGCGTTGGGCTGCCAAAAAAAAAGTTTAATTTCCTTCTCTCGAACTGCTTTAAACATGCTCAACTTCGGTAGCTTCTACCGTACCTGGCAAAAGCGGACTGAAGAAGCGGCAACCTTGATTTAAGACTGTTAAAAGTCAGCAGCCGATCCTTCACAGGTGATGTGAAAGAATTGCGCTCTACAAGCACAGTCCGATATTCACTGCATGGTCTCTTCGGAGAACGCATTTCACTGCTGAGATCTGAAATACATTTATTTTCCAGTTCAGTAAGGAACAGAAGTCCAAGTCTTATCATAAGCATAAGTCGTATCTCTCAAAGCGTACTGTAGAGGTAAAAATTGAGCATTTCTTGCATTGATTTATTAACGCCCAGGGTTGGCTTGAGGTCAAGAACTTTTCCTATTTTCCACATGGGCTTTCCGAGTCAGTGCAGTATTATAATTTTTCACAACATTTTCCAAATTCAGCCAAGAAACTCGAATGAAATCAATCAAGATAAACATGTTATTTTATTTTTTGAAAACATTTGAGGGAGAGTCACCTGACAGAATGGTGACCACCCCAAACATGTTTCATAGTTTTAAAATTTGCGGAATTACCTGGAGAAATCTCAATCTTGGTACCAGGCTGAAGTGGCAACCCAGAAGGCAAAATGTTTTGCATCATTGCTATAGCGTCCAGAGACGGCATCGGCTCAGCCAAAAGACTCAGACGGTTTATCTCTGCAGCAAGAGATGGCCTTGCCACAATCAAGGAGTTGTACAGAGAAGACCCTTTCTCCCAAGCCATACTCTCTAACAGCCTCTCTTCCAGAGAATTCAAATGCCGCTTCAACTCCCTGGGGAGAGTCTCCTCATGCCTAACAAAGCTCTCAATCACTTTGCTCAAATCAAATGCTGTTATGCCAGTCTTCTCCAAAACCGCTGGAAACATCATGGTGACAGTCTTGTGGGTAGCTAGAACAAGCTCTGCAGCGCAAGCAAGCATGCACCTATGAAATCGCTCATTGAACAACAATGGCGTCAAGTTCGTCCCACTCTGTATCTGGGACTCCGCCCTGCACATAGCCTCCAAAACCCTATAATAAAGCTTCATGGCCTCCATCTTCCTTTGCTCTGCCCAAACACTATCCACAAGGCTTGTAGTCTGAAGGCGTTCCCCAAAGGAGTTGCTTGGAAAGATTGCTTCCAACACAATGTTGGCTCTTCGAGTTACGTCACCGGTCACGTCCTTGTCGCATGACGAAAGGAAGTGTGCAAGCTCAGCAGTGGGACTGGACGGAAGAGGAGAGATAACGTTCCGTAGCCACTTGGCAGTGGTCATGGCAGTGGTTACAGGAGTAGAGGTGAGTTTCACTATACCAGTGTTGCTGCCAAACGGGGATGCAGGAGTTCGAGGAGGAGATAATGGGCTTGTAATGGACTTTACAGGCGAGGCGAAGGAGTCAAGCTTTCTCTGCATCAACAGGGAACTCACACTTTGATACAATATTTAATTGTAGAATATTTTATGTTTTCATTCGAATACAAATGAGAAAATTGGGTTCATTCCTCATTCGTTTCATATCTAAAACTATTTTGTTAACCCATCTTATGTTTTCTTTAGAAATATTTAAAAAACCTTTTTCTCATTCTTTTCAAAACCCTTAGAACCAGAGAAAGAGGTAATGTTTCATCATTCTTTAGCTCTGGCTAGATTCTCTAGGAGGAGATAAATACCTTGGCACCAGATATGTTAATGGCGCCTCCAGATAAGCTTCCTGTCCCAATTAAACTATCTTCCCCGTTGACAAACATGCGTTCATCCAGTTCTCCTCTGACACAAATAGTGTCATCATAATCTTTATCAAGCTTGATCAAGCTAGCTGATAGAGAGTTCGCCTCCATCAAGTCTTCAAAGTAGATCAACCCATCTGAAAGGAAAAAGGGTTTAGAAATAATTTGGCGAAAAACTCAGCCGAACGTGAAACAAAGTAACTCACTCGTGTCAATGTTGAGCAAGTTCTCAGCCTCACACCCAGATGCTGGACGGGGATCCTTCTTCAATATATCAACTATAATGTGGTTAACTTTTTCCAACATTTTTTTCAACTCATCTTCAGCCGTGTCATATTTCTGACATAAGAAAGCTATAAGGTCCACACTCTTTCCCGTCTTGTTAGCTACACGATGATCAAACGATGCAAATTTCAGCTATTTGAAAAAGTATAGTTTAGGAGAGAAATAAAAGCATCCGCCAGGTCACAACATGAGACTACCTTGGCGTGAGAAGTCGATAACTGACTTCCTGAACCTGATTGGAACATGAAGAATGAGCACTGCCTATAAAGACAAAAAACAAGCAACTTAATTAAAGAGAAATTTTGAAAATCAAAAAATGGGCACTGACCAGTATCGAAACTATTCCATTTGTCGATGTCACCATATCTTTGAAGCGGCCGAATGCATGGACCCGTAAAGCCAGGAACAGAAGCCACCCAAAACGATGATACTCCGATGGATGGACTATGTTCTCTGAATCAGTAACATTCTTGTCTTTGCCGCTGCGCATGTCCCCAGGCAGGAAGAATTCCTCATATCCGCGGTTGTAAAACCTGTAAAGAATTATTAGTGGAATAGCACGAGGCACGATTTCCGACAAGGTTTGTAGAAGCTATTTGTAGGGCAACTTCTACTTAAGTAAACCAATGATAAGTTTGACTAAGGAGAAAGTCATACCCACTGAGAACTTTCAGATGAACAAAATTGCCCTGGGATTCTTTCACCTGATAATGAAGAAGAAACCGACGCACTGTGAAGAAAAAATGAACAGGAAAAAATAAATCAAATATGTTTTTTCTCACCTCTAGCCTCTTCTCCCAGTCCGAACCGAATTTTCTGCCTAATACATGTCCAGCCTTGAGCAAAAATTGCGGCATCTCTTTGAAGAAATCCATGACGCTGATGGAAAATGGACAGCAAAAAAAATTAACAAATCCGTGATGAAAAAGAAGTAGAAAAATTTAGCAGGTAAATGACAATTGAGAAAGAAGCATGGAAGTTGATACTTGATTCTCGCTGCCCGTAAAATCCGAGGTAGAGAAAAGCCCCCTTCTTCAAATCCTTCTTTAGAGCTTCCAGGGTTCAACTTTTTGACGCAGTATAGAATAAACCCGAACCATAAACGCTCAATCTCCTCCGCCTGTTAGCAAACCAAGGGGAAAAACCCCAAATCAGCATGTAAGTACGAAACTGATAGAAAAAATTCTCACGAGAGATATTTCAATAACGTCATTACTGGATTTGTCCCTATTGCCGACATGTATGCCACAAGAATGGGTTTGATCTCGCGAAACAACTCCATCGCGATCCTTCCCCGAGACTCATCCAAATTCAATCCCGCCTGAGGGAATGATATAAACGAGCAGGCATTTCAATTAAACGATTAAAAGAGACAGAAAATCAAATTATCGCCAATGAAAAAGGAAAATTTTACACACTTTGCACAGGGAGTCGAAACGAGCTTCCATTGCGCAAGCGTCATTAGCCGCAAAAGCCAGCACCGGTTTCGTATCTTCCGTCTCCATCTTCCAACCAAATGCATCAACACACCAACTCAACTCGCAACCAACGATCCCCAACCGACTTTCCCGCGGGAAACCCTAATTGAACCGCAATTACCACCAACCCGGCGGATTCCCTCATGATCCTCCAACTCCCTCAAATGTCAACACAACGCAGCAGATCCAGCATCAGAAACCAAAAACAACAACACAGATCTACCAGATAACTCGAATTCCTCGCGATCAAAACGCCTCCGCACAGCGAAAACGACGAGGAAATCCTCCGCTGATCAACTACCGACTGCGCAGGAGATCAACTTCCTTCTCCGCTGAGCAAGAACAACGCCAAATTTAGGGTTTTCAGGATCGCACTGAAATACTGCTCTTCTGTCTTTTTCTTCTTCTTCTACTCAACTTTCTCTCTTCGACTCGTTTCAACAGCTTAGCCTTTATTCTCTGGAAGCGGCAGAGCGCGGGAAAATTGGGGCGGGAGAACGCCAGAGGTCGCCAGCTAGACGCTTGCGTGGACCAATCAGCATGAAACACGTGGAATATATCTATATGGTTATAATCACTGGCAAATAAGTGGTCAACATGTCTAGAGGGAAGGATAGTATAATGAAGAGTTAGGGATGGTCTGATCATGGGAATTTTGAATTTCTAAACAAAAAAGTCTAATGAAATTCAAATTTTTGAATTGTCCTTGGCACATCCCGAGGAGCAAGGTTCCCCTCAGACTTCAGGTTACGAAGTCGATCAAGATTCGGATGCATGTTACGAAGTAAATGAAGACTGAGATGGAGAAGGAATGTGGTTGTGTGGTTTCAGGATAATTTTTTTAAGATAAAGTTTCTGTAAAATTCACCCACAATTTCTCTATTGCATTACTCATTAATGGATGGTGAATTGACTCTTGTATTACTTATTGCGAATCTTTTATTTTCTTTATTTAGTTTATTTTGTTCATTTCCTGTATTTATTCACTTACTTTCTGTTTGTTTCTTGATAAAATTTCGTCTATTTCTTTCGTGTTTTTGCGAATTATTATTTATCCAAACTCATACAAGGTCGTTTTTGTTTCAAATAATGCATTTTTCCAATGGGTGTCACAAATATTTTAACTGAACACGAGTTACTAGGAAGTTGCCCAAACAGCCCAACTTATTTCCTAGAAAAAAGTTCATTAGCCATGTAGCATATCTAATGAAATTGCGGTCATCACTGAGTGCATTAATCTTTTTTATTAATTGCTAACATACATAACTTTAGCGAGAGTTGTGTGGCAACATAAAAAGTTAAAGTCGTCGCAACTCGACTACAGAGCTTCTATTCAATCACAATTAACTAATCAAATTTCAGTAGACTTTGTTTTACCCCAAAAGGATAACAGCTTGGTCTATTAAAGTCAGTAAATCAATGGAAATATAACTCAAAACTATGGCAACATAGACTATTTTGGATCGAGATATTTCAAACACAAACCAGAGAATACGAACATTGGGAGCTAGGAAAAATGGAGTTGAGTTGGGAATAGCAGAGCCCGAAACAGGAGCTAAGAATTGTAAGTGGGAAATGGGAGCAGGAAATGTGGAATTGGGAGTTGGGAGGGGAAGTGGGAGCAGGGATGAGGAGTGAGGAGCTGGGATGGGAAGCCATGAGCAGGGGCGTGGAGATGGGAGCAAGTATATCGAGCGGGGAACAAGGAGCGAGTGTCAGTGATCTAACTCACAAGGGCCGATTTTGTAGTATATCAACGCATGAATCTTGAGATTTTGCTCATAGTCAAGTAGCCTTCACAAACACAATATAAGTCGCCAGAGTATATAGGAAAAATAATGGGGGTCTGCCCTTGAGAGTATATAGGGAATGGCAGTCGTCATCCATCGCGTCAGACCTCACGGTGACAGCAACGTGAGAGTGACGGTGACGAAATTAGGGGCCCATGACAGTGACGGTGATGGATGACAAACTGGGCGTGATGGTGACGTGACAGTGACAAGGGGCCTTGGACGAATGACATGATGGGAAGGCTTAAAAATCGTTAGGTTTAAGTTTTTCGACGGCTGAGATTTCGCCAGGTGTTGTCGCTAACTCAATTTCTTGTCATTTTGCAGAAAAGTCCATACATTAATTCACGCACGCAAAAGGATGTCGTCCAAAGATAATTGGAGATATGTCCCTCTAATTATCTCTCCTCCGCATGGTTATTTTTCCCGTCACGCGTGACGATGATGCCGTTCGGTGAGGGGGACGTGACAAAGACGCCGCAAACCATGACGGTGACGTGAACATGATGGATTTTCTGAAATCCTAGGACGTGCGACGAGACGGTGACGTGAGGAAATTTTCGTCACATCACCATCCGTCACGGATTGTCATCCGTCCCCTCACGTTCGGGGCGTCACGTCCTGTAGGTGCCGTTCCCTAATGATACGGCATGCCATGCTCTTGCGAGTCCTCGACACGAGATGCACTTCCATGCCCACTCCAAGTATGTCTCCCTATGTGCAACATCCGGGGCTTATGGTTTTTTTTTTTGAACCATAACAAAGGATGAACACCTGACGAATCCGTGAACCTCCCATCAGGACCTTACAGGCCCTTTACCCTCCTTTCAAACATTTTCAAAATCTCCCTACACTTCCCATCGCTCGGGAGAACCATGCTGCTTCCCTTCAAAATCTAACATCCGGAGGTTATGGTACCATGCATGAGGTCTCCAAACCATGTGTCCGCATGCGCACCACCACTGATCGCAACGAAATCGGACGAATGTCACCAACCAAATGTTAACCACAGGGCATGAGACATTGCTGCATGCCCATCATTAGTTCTGTGTGCACCATTTCTAGCATAAATTGAGCACACACTTGGACCTGCAACGCATGTAGCATAATGTTGGACACTCCTGCCACCAAGAGTGGGTACAGCTGCCTCCCTTGGGGACTGGTATTGGGACACATTGTCCATGTAGGATGCCACCAGGCTCCCCGTAACCACTGCAACAGAAACCCACACATATTGAGAGCCTCATAGTGGGAGTCAAGAACAGGGATGTGGGGTGTCGTAGAGAGTTTAACAACAGATTACAGTTAAGAAATTATTAAATATTGTCCATCCTTGGTATTGTTTGACCTCCAGACTGAATGTGGACATGCCGGAAGGTCCTCTCTAAAATGGGGACCAACAATCTCTGTTCAGTCCAGTTTGACCGAAGTCCAGTCCAAAATGGCGAACCCTGTCATCAACCATCGAACTCTTTTCATTTATACACCTCTAAAATCGAACAAAATCGAGCTTCCTCTAATTCAATCCCGACCGAACAGATGATCTGATTTAGACTCAAAAGAACCTCCAGGATCAAACCCATGCAAGGATCAAAGGCATCTGAAACAGAGAACTCATGCACACTTCCATCAACTTCAACAGAAGAACACCCAGGCTTCTTCCTCATCCCAAGCTCGTCCATGGCCTCTCTCACCAACCTCACACTCTCCCACCTGGAAGCGGAGGCATAAGCATTAGCAAGCATCACTCTAGACCCATGCTCTCCTCCCTGCATTTCCAACTGTTCAACTCTACCAGCTGCCATTTCTGCCATATCCAAATTCCCACAGTTCTTGCTAGCAAAGATCAAAGCCCTCCATATCACCACATCAGGCTCAATTGGCATATTCCTTATGAACAATTCCATCTCCTTCAACAGCCTCGCCCGGCCGAGAAGATCAACCATACACCCATAATGCTGCATCAACGGCTCAATCCTATAAATTTCAACCATTTCTCTGAAATATCTGAAACCCGTCTCCACAAACCCACCGTGGCTGCAGGCAGACAAAACCTCAAGGAAAGTGACATCATTAGGACAAATCTCCATCTCAGAGAAGAGCTCAACAGCCATGGCGGCGCGGCCATTGGCGGCGAGCCCGCCGATCATGGCCGTCCAAGCCACAACGTCCTTCAGAGGCATCTCCTTGAAGATCTCCATAGCCTTCTCCACTTCCCCACACTTAGAGAAGAAGTCAATCATGGCGCTCTTGACACGCGGACTATCATCCAGGCCATGGGCCCTGCAGAAGGCCCATACCCAACTGCCATGGGAGAGAGCTCCGAGCTGGGCACACGCCGAAATCACCGACGTCAACGCCGCTTCATCCGGCCGCATCCCAGCTCTCTGCATCTCTCTAAAAATCTCCACAGATAGCTTGAACTCTCCGGCGCCGGCGTACCCGGCTATCATAGCACTCCAGCAGACACTGTTCTTGTCAGGCATTTCGTCAAACACTTTTCGGGCATCCTCTACAAGCCCACATTTGGCGTACATATCAATCAGAGAAGAACCCAAGAAGAAATCAATATTGAATCCGCCTGCTAAGGCGTAAGCATGAATTCTCTGCCCTAATTTTGGGGCTTTAATCCTCGCACAAGCCACTAGAGCTCCCACGTAGGAGATGGAGTCTGGGGAGATAGAGTTTCTGGGTTCGGTCATTTCATCAAACAGGTGGAGGGCGTGAGAGTAAAGCTTATTCTGTACATACCCAGAGATAACGCTGTTCCACGAGACTAAGTCCCGAACTGAGCCAGACATTTCATCGAACACGCGGCGGGCTGTTCTCGGCTGGACGATACCGAAGTAGACGCGGATTAGAGAGTTCTGTACAAATGGGTTATCGCCATAGCCGAGCTTCAGGGAGAGAGAGTGAAGTTCTGGGACTCTGCCGGAGAGACGAAGGAGAGCGATGGCCTTGAGGATGAAGGTGAATGTGTAGTCGTCGGGGCGAAGATTGGCGAGTCTTACGGCGTTGAATAACGCTAAGGCGAGACTTGGGTGGTCGCTGTCGATGGCTTTCTTCATGGCTGAATTGACGGCCAGGATGCCATTGATGATCGCTGCGGCGAGGATTCGACGGCCCTGGTCGGAGGTGGCGGGATGGGGGAAGAGTGAGCTTGGAAGCCATCGCCGGAGTTGAGATTTGGCGCGGTTCATCAAACAATTTATAACTATGGGGTGAAATTCTGAAATTAATCTCCTCTGTGTTTTTTTATAAGTACCCTCGAGCTATGGAAATATCTGTATATACCCTTCTCTTCTTTTTTGTTTTTAATAAATACTTAAAATCTTATCTGAAGTTCAGTCTAGTCCCAGTTGCTATAAGTTGACTCGTCAATGTCAAAGTCAAAGTATACAAAGTCAAAACAAAAAATCTGACTTGGACTTTGGGTGAGTGTTTAAACCTTAGACGTTGATTCCTAGTTCCTCTGGTGGCGTGGACGCCATCGCATCGACACCGGACGCGCCGCCGCCATCAACCGAAGTCAACGTCTCCGCCACGGACACACCGCCACAGCCAACCGACGTCAACACCTCCGCCATGGACACGCCGCAACCATCTCCGCTACGCATGTCTCCACGCACGCACGCTCCTTCGCGCATCATGACACGTCGCCAACAGCAGATCAACAACTGCCCCTTGGCATGACATGAAGCACGTCCTGTGTCTTTAATTTCTCGTCTTTAAGTTGTATTTTCTCTTTCCTCCGATGCCTATATGTATAGGCCATTGTTTCAAGAAACAGTTAGGCAGTCATTATTCAAGAATCGAGTTTGTTTTAACTCTTCTTGGAGGACTGCCCAGCCTCCCCTATCCTTCCTCTCACCCTAGCGCCGCCGCCACCACCGCCGCCATCATCGTCGTCGCCGAACACCCTCCCGTTCATCTCTCCCACCCCTTTGTCCCTTCTCTCTCTCTCTCTATCTCTCTATCTCTCTCTATCTCGCCCTCCCTAGGTTGCCCTAGGGCGCCTAGGCCGCCCCATCCAGGGCTACCCAAGCCACCCTAGGCCGCCCCATCAAGGGTTGCCCAAGGCCGCCCCCAGGCCGCCCGTCCAAGGCAGCCCTAGGCCTCCCCAGGACGCCCCACCCAGGGCTGCCCAAGGTAGCCCCAGGCCGCCCCATCAAGGGCTGCCCAAGGTCGCCCCAGGCCGCCCCATCAAGGGTTGCCCAAGGTCGCCCCAGGCCGCCATCAAGGGCTGCCCAAGGCCGCCCCAGGCCGCCCCGTCCAAGGCTGCCCAAGGCCGCCCCGGGACGCCCCATCAAGGGCTGCCCTAGGCCGCCCCAAGCCGCCCCATCAAGGGCTGCCCAAGGTCGCCCCAGGCCGCCCCATCAAGGGCTGCCCAAGACCGCCCCAGGCCACCCTAGGCCGCCCCGTCCAAGGCTGCCCAAGGCCGCCCCGGGCCGCCCCATCAAGGACTGCCCAAGGGCGCCCTGGGCTGCCCAAGCCTGCCCCCAGGCTGTCCCGTCCAGGGCTGCCCAAGGCCGCCCCCAGGCCACCCAACGTCCGGGACGCTGTCGGCGCCACTGCACATCGTGCATACCATTCTGATGTCGGGGCACTACCCCGCACCCCATAAGGAGGGGACGCCCCCTTGACCCCCCGCCAACTGAGCGCGCAGTTGGATTCGCCACCCCGCATCGAAGCGCCCGTCAACCGTCACGCTTTCTGCCATGGCCGTACAACGCCCGGAACGCCCAGACTCTCTCGTCCAGTGGGCCATTCAATGCCCGGATTTGCCCAATCTCATCACGATCAAAATTCCCCGATGCACTACGGTGCTGAGGTACGCATGAACTCTTTGGTGTCGAAGTGTTCCTCGTCCAGTATTTCTCAAGAAGTCTCCACCGCCGTCGGATTTAATTTGGTTTGGATTTCCCCAAATTCTCTCTCGTTCGTGAGTTTCCCTCGTGATGCGAATTCGGGTATTGATTTTGGTGCTTCGGCATCGTCGCGGTGGGCGAAGACAGTACTTCCGCCCTCGACGAGGATCGGAGCTGCACCACCAGTATTTCATCGGTTTTAAACTCCGAATTTGACCGTGTGGATTTCTGTGGGCTGTTTTATCCCTCCCTTACCCAATCCATCCATTGCCTTCCCTCCGTCCTTATCATTTCTCCGTCTCTCCAGTCGTCCATTTCCTAGTCGTCCTACATCATCCTCTCAACTCCGTTAGGTCGTCACGCCTACATGGCATTGCTTAGGCATTCCCTCACTGCGTCAACCTAAAAGAAGCATAAACCATGTAAACCTTCCGTAGTCATTGCCATCGAATCATCTATCATCTTCATTCATCAACATCATACTAACCATTGACTGTAGGTATTGTCTTCATAGCCATTCACTTCGTCATAGATTGATGAACACAGACGATAGACCGACAGCCAGTGCCTATCCCTAGCGGTTAGGGAAATATATTGCATAGATTATTGGTATGCAGTAAATATATTATATTACCAAATTATGTGCATCTGAAGTTATTTCTCTTTAAGTCTCATTTAGGGATAATATAAGACATCAAATAGTCAGACATTCCCTCGTAGTCAGAAGAAAACTTACCAAAAGTGCATATATTTACATGAGTATTTATTATTATCCCGAAGAGAAAATGCACCACTGATTGAGTAAAAGAAAACTTACCAAAATAGCCTACATATAAACTTGTATTTATTGTAATTTCAAAGAGAAAATACACAACTAAAATAAAATAAAACTTACTAAATAGCATAATACTGCGTTTTTAATAATTCCAAAGAGAAAACACACTCCTGCTTAAATGGAATAAAACTCTCAAAAGAGCCTGAACATTAAATTTTATTTACTATAATTTTGAAGAGAAAACACATTACTACTCCAATAAAAGAAAACTTAACAAAATAACCTACACTTACACTTGTATTTGTTTAAATTCCGAAGAGAAAACAAACTACTACTCCAACAAAAGAAAACTTACCAAAATAACCTACATTGCGAAGAGAAAACAAACTACTGCTCAAATAAAAGAAAACCAGAAAAATCTACATTTACACTTGTACTGTTTAAATTCCGAAGAGAATACAAATGATTGCTCGAATAAAAGAACACTTACCAAAATAGCCTACATCGACACTTGCATTTAATTAAATTCCAAATAGAAAACAAACTACTATTTGAGTAAAAGAAAACTTGCCAAAATAGCCTACACTTACTCTTGGAATTACTGTTAATTCCAAGGATAAACATGTTACTACTTAAACAGAAGAAAACTTACCAAAATAGCCGATGTTTACACTTGTACTTAATATAATTCTGAAAAGAAAACACATTGCCACTTAAAATGAAATAATTACCAAAAGAGCCTAAATTTATCCTAGCATTTATTATGAATCTGAAGAGAAAATACGTTGCTGCATTACTAAAATGAAATTTGCCAAAAGAGCCTACATTTGCACCTGTATTTATTTAAATTCCGGAGAGAAAATACATTTTTAAGATAATTGAAAACTTAGCAAAATATCCTACATTTACACTTGTATTTTTTAAAATTCCAAAGACAACCCACACTATTATTTAAATAAAATGAAACTTACCAAAATAGCCTACATTTATTCTTGTACCTATTTAAATTCCAAAGAGAACGCACACTGCCATTAATAAGATTAAACTTACAAAAATAGCCTGCATTTACACTTGTATTTATATTGAAATTCCAAAGAGAAAACAAACTACTACTCAAATAAAATGGCACTTACCAAAATAGCTTACATTTACACATGTCCTTACTTAAATTCCGAAGAGAAAACAAACTACTACTCGAGTAAACAAAATTTACCAAAATAGGCTACACTTACACTTGTATGTTTTTAAATTCTGAAGAGAGTGCACGCGACAACTAAAATAAAAGAAAATCTACCAAAAAAGCCAACATATACACTTATATTTATAATAATTCCAGAGAGAAAACAAACCATTGCTTAAATAAAAGGAAACTTACAGAAACAGCCTGCATATAAACACACATTTATTATAATTCAGAAGATAAAATACATAAATAACAACAAATAATATGCCAAAGGAACATACCCTTGTATTTATTATTATTCCAAAAAAATAAAACTTAACAAAAGAGCCTATATTTACATTTGTACTTATTATCATTTGAAAGAAAAAAATCATTATCACTTTAATAAAAGAATACTTACTAATTAACCTAAATATAAACCTCTATTTACTATCATTTCGAAGAGAAAAAACATTACTGCTAAAATAAAAGACAATTTACCAAAATAGCCTACCTTTACCGTTGGAATTACTATCATTCCAAATAGAAAACAAACTACTACTTGAATAAA
Source organism: Wolffia australiana (assembly GCF_029677425.1). NCBI lineage: Eukaryota > Viridiplantae > Streptophyta > Magnoliopsida > Alismatales > Araceae > Wolffia > Wolffia australiana. The sequence goes on along the minus strand of NC_135841.1, from coordinate 2,213,884 downwards.
ATAAAACTCACCAGAAGAGCCCACATTTATAATTTTATTTATTATTATTCCGAAGAGAAAACGAATTATTGCTCATATAAAAGAAAACTTATCAACAAAGCCACATTTAGGCTTGTTTTTATCAAATTTCCGAAGAGAAAAGACAGTAGTACTTAAACAAGAGAAAACTTACCAAATGAGTCTACATATGCTATTTTATTTATTTAAATTCTGAAAACAAAACAAACTACCACTTAAATAAAAAAAACTTATCAAAAGGCCTACATTTACTCTTGTATCTATCATAATTCTGAAGAGAGAACATTAATATCTACTGCTATAGAATGAATACATCTACCCTTCTGGACTCTGATTGGCTGACAAGAGAGTTAGAGAGAAGAGAGAGAGTGAGAGAGAAGCATTTCTTCGGGAGGTTACGTTGTGCACAAGAGAGAGAAGCACTTGTTCATCAATCTTTTGGAGTGGGGATTACAACAAGGGATTACGACGTGCACGAAACCAAAGACTATTCAGTTTACTATTTCCAACATACATTATGGCACCCTACTCCGGCTAGGGAGAAGGGTCTAAGCAGAATAATTTATAGGGGAACCCGTTGCTCTATCGGCATCGTCTAATCCAGCGAATGGCATTAGGGAGGGGAAGAGGATCTTCCTCTCCAGGCGAGGTTCTCGGCGACCTGAGCCAAAGACTGGAGATTGCAACGGACAATAGTGTCCGCAAAAAACAAGTCTCCTCCAGCGAGTTCCCTGGTGGAACGTCGACAGCGTACAACTACGACGTACGACTACGCGCCTTCACCAGCGACCTGATTTTGTGATACGTAAAAAGTTTTTTCAGCAATGGCGCATCATTCGCCACATGGTGAGTGAAATTCGTCTCAGCGATATCATTCTTCTCCAGATTTTTAAGATTTTTCAATGGAATTAACTAGATTTTCGGTCAATCTTTAATTTTATTTACCCATTCGATTTGATGAGCGATTTTCTGTGGGAGAGAGGTATTTTTCTGCTGCAAGAGAGAAGAGAAGAATTAAAGAAGAGGAATAGTGTGAGAAAGAGAATCTAGATTTCGGTCGTAAAAGAACAGGATATCTTCGGCGTGTTTAGATTTCGGTCAAATCTAGATTTTCGTTTGATGGAATTAAGTACAATGTGGCAACCTTAGTCGGCATATCGTACATCTGTGTTTTTCTCCGATCTGATGGATCTGTAGCGTTTCTTTGGAATAAACTCCACTTTTTTTGCGCTTGCATTTTTTTAAATGGTTTTCGATTGCCTGGGCTTTTAGCACAGTGGTAAGCGGCAGTCAAATGCTAAAACTGGGGCGTATTTTTCTGCTGCAAGAGAGAATAGAATAAGTAAAAGAAGAGGATTAGTGTGAGAAAGAGAAGAATAGTGACGAGAATAAGAAGAAGAAAAGAACAGCAACGATAAGTTGCTGTAGTGCGGGGCTGTTGCAGCGATCATCCGTTTCCAAGGCTTCAAAATATAATGACGAAATCTGTGGAACTGTTATTTTCTTCTTTGTTTCCAAGGCATTAGGGCCGCGAAAACCTATTTGATAAGCGATTTTCTAAGGGAGAGAGGTATTTTTCTACTGCAAGAGAGGAGAGAAGTAAAAGAAGAGGAATAGTGTGAGAAAGAGAATCCAGATTTAGGTCATAAAAGAACAGGATATCTTCGGCGTGTTTAGATTTTGGTCAAATCTAGATTTTTGTTCAATGGAATTAAGTACGATGTAGCAACTCCAGTCGATACATCGTACTTGATGAGGGATTCATATTGAAATATCGTCATATCATCAGTAATCATATTCGAATATGAAATCTAAGGCAATCAGTCTTGGATTCAAAATCTAATAACAAAATTTACGGAAATCATATTGGAATATGAAATCTAAAATAGATCAAAATTCATGTATTGGTTTCAAAAATCTAAACGCGCTATCAACAAAAATCATATTCGAACATGATTTCTAAAATATATGGTATTTTTTAGATTTAATTTTGAATTCAAAAATCGAATATGAAATCAAAAAGCTGTGGTAATTATAATCTGCGATTATTCTACGATTGTAATTTTAAATTCACAATCCAATTCGATTGTGAATTTAAGATCTATTCATTAATCTGGATTTGTTTTCATTTATTCTGTGTATTGTATTTTTTATTTTCATGACTTCTGTACATTTCAAAAATGTGAAGTCTAAAATTGTGAATGACCATATGCATCGATAGTTCATCTGTATTTTTTAGATTATCCGTTCTTTTAATTCATCGATAATTCATCATATTACTGAAGATATGCATTTTCAATTCTCTGTTCTTTAAAATCAATCAGATTTCTATTGAATAGTGAAATTTAGATCTGATTATCTTTTCTTCAAATTCAATCTGGATTTCATCTGATTGTGAATAAAATATAGATTATGGGCATAACAATGTTGAATTTTTTATATGCCCCTCTAGACTTCTATTGTAATGAAATATTACATCTCCCCATACTATTTTGTATATTTCATTTTAAACATTTACCTCTACTACTAATCTCTACTAATAATTATAGGAATTCATGTACCCTTCTGGACGCTGATTGCGCTTGCAATTGAGGGCAACTGTAGGGCCGAGTGAATTGTATACCCTCACTCAACAAGATCAGCCAACGTGAGGACACTCCTTGCAGCTACCCGCAATGTGGCAAGCGTTCAACCACATTCTCTCGGAGGCATGATTGCAACATGCGTTGCGCGCTAATCGAAGATGTAGATCCAAGAACGCAAACATGGCTCCTGTCAGTGAAATCCAATGTTCCAATTATGCTGCAAGCATGGCAAGGTCGCGTTGTCGGCATTTCCCAACCCTCCGACGCCGCTTCTTGCTATGCTCGAGGGGACAACGAAGGAGGCAAAGCACTACCATAGTTTTCTTTGAGCCTACAATTTAGCTTTGGCTTTCACATCCAGCGGTGCAAATTTTGATTGTTCCCTCGCTGACAACCATGCCAGCATGTACACGTACTACATCCAAGGTGGCATCTATCATCAGATCTCAAATGCTCTGTTGCCCCCCATTGGTCAAGCTCCCTGCTACGCTCAAATCTACATCTACGACGCGGACTACCAGATCGAACGATGAAACTCAATCGTCCCCGATCTACATCGCAGCATCCTTGAAAAGATCCACTACTTTTTGAGTGTGGCCTATCCCTTTGTTCGCCAGTTTCAAGCGAACAACAAAGAAGCACTTATCACCACATCCACCAAAGAATTTGAGCTATGAGTCGGAGAGCCTTCTATCCCCGATCACCGTTATGATCAACCCACAGGCTTTGAAGTCGCTGTTCATATGCTTGGAGACAGAAACGAAGGAGATGGAAGGCGCAACATTATTCTACGGAAGCGTGGTGGAGGACTGCAGTTTGTGAATCAGCTCAACGGGAATTATGATCCACTCCACTTCGTGCTGCTCTTTCCGTATGGTAGTCCGGGGCGGAGCCTACAACTAAAGGAAAGAAGCAAGACAATGAACCAATTTTATGCCTACCACTTCATGGTTCGAGACTCATCGAGAGTGCTTCATCTTTCTGGCCGGTTTTTTCAAGAATATTTTGTGGATGCTTATGCCAAGGTTGAAGAATCTCGCTTGCACTGGGTTCGCTACAACCAGGCGGCGTTGCATTCAAGTCTCTTCCGAGGGTTGATTGAATCAAGTTGCCACCGACGATGTTGTCGCGCCCGATGGGAGGATGATCATTCTCCCCTTTTCCTTCACCGGTGCCCCACGCTACATGCAAGGGATGTACCAGGATGCCATGGCCATCGTACAAAAGATGGGAAAACCAGGTTTATTCATCACAATGACTTGCAACCCAAAATGGCGCGAC